>NC_059158.1:123369410-123679467 GCF_019923935.1 Bubalus bubalis
AGTGAAAAAGGCCAGATGTGTTGCTAACTTGTGGGAGAGGGTATGCTTGTATATTTCTACAGAACGCAGATTCTCCGATTTGGATCTCAGACAAATTCGTCATGTCACGTTCCCCAAAGACCAGGTTTGCGGCGCACTCGCTCGCTCCCCCTCCCCCAGCCAACTCTCGCCTCCGCGCCGCCAGCAGCGCCCCGTACCCTTCTCGCTGCACCCCGCGACCTAGAGCAAAGAAGTCTGCGGCGAGTGAGGGCCAGAGAGGAAAGCGCCCCCGCGGAATGCAGTCCAGACCAGCGCGCTCCCGCAGGCGAGAGGGAAACGCAGGGAGGCCAAGCCGCAACGGCTAGCCCAGGGCCGCGAACCCCGCCCCTCCGCCCGCCGTAAGCGAGGAGGCCCACAGCCTGCCGCTCGCGTTCTGCCTCCTGCTGCTGGGGACACTGCTCCCCCGGGCGGACGCCTGCAGCTGCTTCCTGGCTCATCAATGAAATCTTGTACTAGTTTTATTCTGACAGTTTCTAACTCTCTGAGAGGCTCTAAGCTATTTGAATATCTTAAGCTTCCCATGCCTCTCGAGGCTGGGAGACTGTAAACAATCGTATGCATAGCTGTGGGTGTCCGGGTAAACTTGTCAGGCGAGTTAGAGAGCCATCTGAGGGGTTTGGATTTAAACACTCCTAATTGCCCAGGAACTTTATTAATTGGAGCTGTAAGTTAACTCTTTGACAGAGAGAGCGAGATGGTGGTGGGGGACAGCCCCCAGTAAAGTCAGAGGTGAGAGCACAAAGCAATAAAGTAGGCAGACTCTGGTTTTTTGGGGGTAGATGCTCGAGAATATCCAGGGGCACTCCCGAGGCTCGATCCCGCCTTTGCGTATGCCGAGCCTCCTTCCTCATGACCTTTGTCACGAGTGGAATGTCTCCCGCCGGCTCCCGGCACCCTTGATATGATGTGATATGATAAAAGTGACACTATCTGTGTGATTTTCCTCTCGAAAACCCATAGCTCCAGTCTAATCATGAGAAAAATCATCAGGCACATTCCAATAGAGGGATATCCTACAGTAAGCTTGATCAGTATTCCCCAAAACTGTGTAAGTCCTCAAACAAGGAAAATCTGAGAAATTGCCACAGTTCACAGAGCCTAGAGAGACATGACAACTACGTGTAATGTAGTATCCTGGCTGGGATCCTGGAGCAGAAAAAGGACATCAGTAAAAACTAAGGAAACCTGAATCAACTATGGACTGTACTTAATAAGACATCAACACTGGTTCATTAATTGCAACAAATGCAGCATACTAATATGTTAATAATAGGGGAAACTGTGGAGGGGAGAATTAAATATAAACAAATAAATAAAGATTTAAAAGATAAGGAAAATTTTTCTAACTATTCTAGTAGTCACCCATCAGAACAGACTGCTCTACAAAGTACCAGTTCACTGGGAGTAACGGGGTATAAAGAATTGAGTTCTGAATTGGACGTTTGGATAAAATCTCCACAGCTTTTCTTTATTTAATAGATGAAATGATTTTACATTCAGAACACAAATCTAAAGTATTGCAAAGTATTAAAATGCCAGATCAAGAAATAATTAAAATGTCATATAGTCTAGATAATTGGTTTGTATATTATTCTGAAAATTTGTCATCTATATAAAGTAATACATGATATCTCTATGATATCAAAATATCTGATCAATATCCATTTCCCCTATGTTAATAATAGATTTGTTTTACTATATTTATATGCTTATATATGGATACAATCTTAGGTATTATTATATTTACACTTATTTATAAATGTTAGTTTATATCCACTACACTTATTTGTTCTATTTACACAACTTTAGATTTTAATGGCATGGTATAGTGGTTCAATGATTCTCAAGGCAGAATGGATCCAATTTAACCAAAGTTTCTTGGTTGAGGGACAAAAAGACAATTATGGGAAGAGACCATGTTAAGCTATGGATGGCAAAAGTGATTTATCAAAAGGACAGCTGGAAAGGCAAGAAGGCATCTAAAATAACCCCAATGAACATTTGGTTTGTATACAAGATTCTCTGTGCCATGATGTCAAGCATCCTTCCAGCTTTCAGTGTTCAAAACATTAAAGCAAGGCCAACAGGCACATGAAAAGATGCTCAACATTGCTAATTATTAGATAAACACAAATCAAAACTATAATGAGATCAGACCAGACCTCAGACCAGTCAGAATGGCCACCCTCAAAGTCTACAAATAGTCGACTCCCCTGGTGTCCAGTGGTCAAGACTCTGTGTGCCCAGCACAGGCGCCTGGCTTCAATCCCTGGTTAGGGAACTAGATCCCACGTGCCCAGAGACTAAGACCTGGTGCAGCCAAATAAATATATAAATGAAAATATTTTTAAAAGTCTACAAATAATAAATGCTGGAGAGTGTGTGGAGAAAACAGGACCCTCCTACACTGTTGGCGGGAATATAAATTGGTGTAGTCACTATGGAGAGCAGGATGGAAGCTCCTTAAAAAACTAAAACTAGAGTTACCATATGATCTGGGAACCCCACTCCTGGGCACATATCCAAAATAGACAAAAACTCTTAACTGAAATGTTCACAGCAGCACTATTTACAAAACCAAAACATGGAAGCAACCTAAATGTCCATCATCAGAGGAATGGATAAAGAAGATGTGATATACACATAAAATGGGATATTACTCAGCCATATAAAAAAACAAAGTAGTACCATTTGCAACAACATGGATGAACCTAGATATTATCATACTAAATGAAGTTAAGTCAGACACAGAAAGACAAATATTATATACTTATCTGTGGAATCTAAAATAATAATACAAATGAACTTTTTTACAAGACAAAAATAGACTCACAGACATAGAAAATAAAATTATGGTTATCAAAGGGAAAGGGTGGGAAGGATAAATTAGAAATTTGAAATTAACAGATACACACTACTATGTATAAAATTTAAACAACAAGGACTATTGTAAAGCACAGGGAGCTAACTATATTCAATATAATAACCTATAATGGAAAAGAATCTGAAAAAGAATATGTATGTGTGTGAATCTGTTTGTTATATACCTGAAACATGGTAAATCAACTATACTTCAACTAAAAATAAAACAGTAGAGCATGATGAACTAAATTAAAAGACTCTTTTGACTCTAAGCAAACCCATTTATTTCAGAGATTCTATTTAAGCAAGTAAGGTAATAGAGAAGAATAAAGAGTCAACTGAGTGTACTGCTTAGGAGTACATGGTTGTATAGCTAAACTGCAAGGGTTGGACTGCAGCTTTGCCTTGTTTTTGCCATGTAATCTCAGGCAAGCTTCTCAACTTCTCTCTCTGTTCTTTAGTTTCTTCATCTGCAAAATGGAGATAATACCAGTTCCTAATTTAGAAGGATGCTGTGAGGATGAAATGAGAAAATCTAGGTAAAGCTCTTAGCACAAATTAGTTCAAAAATTCCTCAGTAATAAGCTATTTGGTCTTTGTTATGTACACAATTCATAAAAGGTAAATTCACTAACTTTGCAGAGTTCCACTGTACCTCAAATTAGAGGACAAAGGTAGGCACAGAGCACACGGCTCAGAAAGGCCTGAAGCCCAAAGTTTATCTTTTAATCTGTGGAACACATTTTCCACATGCACAATATTAATAGAAACAGGTAACAGATGAAAGATGTGAGTAGGCTGTGCTGAGCATTTGCAGTGATCCACACCACTGCTCTAATGGGGAGCAACTCTGTGGTACTTGGGAAGGAAAAGAACACAGTGACCCCGGGGAGAATATATCTTCCCTTGGCACTAGAGCAGCCTGATGATTACATCTTGTTCTCAAGGGCTTCAGAGAATCTATTCTGCACTGTACCAAGCAGAGCACTTACTGTACTAACACTAAGAAACACTGTAACCCATAATACACACAAAGATTTTAAAATAAGAAAAGTAGGGATTTGTTTTTATTTCAAAATCTGAGTATACTTTTGGTGATAGCCTTTCAAAAACAGGACACTGTAATTGGCAATATTTTAGCACCAACTCTCAATCTCCCCCTAACAAGTAGAGTGACTAGCCTGTCTTCTCTATGAGTTAAAACACCATGCTTTCTTCTTAGGCAAGTAACATCGAGCAGTAAAGCCACTTGAATTAGATGAAAAAAAAAAAAAAAAGGGAAGGGAGAAGAGTTTAGAAATTTTACAAAGTCAATCAGGAAGCAAAATGTCAAGACTTCACTACATTTTTAAAAGTTAACTATGTACACTTACACTGCACACATATAAACCAAGTTTGTGGTTTCCCAATAACATTCTCCAGTAATGGAATCACAGCTCCTCAGAGAAATGACTGATCCCAGGGCTGGGGTAGGAAAAGAACAGGACACATCTGCAACATCTTAGATCAAAAAGTAAGGAAGTGCTCAAAGAAGGATGTGGACATGTTAAAAGGACATGGAGCCTTGTCCTTTCTTTCTGTAACAAAAGAAAATCCAAGGACATATGTTAGTTCAGTTCCTTTAATCTGAATTAATTTCTTCATTCAGGAGTCTTTTATTGTCTTTCATTGGCAATTTTGAATAGTGTTTTTGGCTACCCCCAGCTAAAATGAGGATGATTAGACCATCAGAGTAAAATAAAAATAAAGAATTATAATCCTCTGAATAAAGTAAGTATCCGTGAGTGCACAATGATATAAACCAAAGATTAAATACATGGGGCAGGAGTAGGAATGAGGGGGTAGGATAAAAAGCTCTTCCTTACTGTAGAAAAACAACTAATATATGTAAAATCAATGATGGAATAAGAAGAATCATCGTTTGCCGAACATCATAACTGTTCATCAAAGAATCATCAAGAATCATCAAATAATGCTAAACTAGTGGATGAAAGATTGGGAAGTAACAGGACATTCACATAGTCTCAGAATGTATCCCTAACAAGTTACTTTTCAAGTACAACCAAAATTTACAGTAGAGAAACCTGGCAGCTATCACCTTCAGTTCAGTTCAGTTCAGTCGCTCAGTCGTGTCCGACTCTTTGCGACCACATAGACTGCAGCACACCAGGCCTCCCTGCCCATCACCAGCTCCCAGAATTTACTCAAACTCATGTCCATTGAGCCGGTGATGCCATCCAACCATCTCATCCTCTGTCGTTCCCTTCTCCTGCCCTCAATCTTTCCCAGCATCAGGGTCTTTTCGAATAAGTCAGCTATTCACATCAGGTGGCCAAAGTTTCAGCTTCAACATCAATCCTTCCAATGAACACCCAGGATTGATCTCCTTTAGGATGGACTGGTTGCATCTCTTTGCAGTCCAAGGGACTCTCAAGAGTCTTCTCCAACACCACAGTGCAAAAGCATCAATTCTTTGGTGCTCGGCTTTCTTTATAGTCCAACTCTCACATCCATACATGACTACTGGAAAAACCATAGCCTTGACTAGACGGACCTTTGTTGACAAAGTAATGTCTCTGTTTTTTAATATACTGTCTAGGTTGGTCATAACTTTCCCTTCTAAGGAGTAAGCATCTTTTAATTTCATGGCTTCAGTCACCATCTGCAGTGATTTTGGAGCCCAAAAAAATAAAGTCAGCCACTGTTTCCCCATCTATTTCCCATGAAGTGATGGCCATGATCTTAGTTTTCTGAATGTTGAGCTTTAAGTCAACTTTTTCACTCTCTTCTTTCAATTTCATCAAGAGGTTCTTTAGTTCTTCACTTTCTGCCATAAGGGTGGTGTCATCTGCATATCTGAGGTTATTGATATTTCTCATGGCAGTCTTGATTCCAGCTTGTGCTTCCTCCAGCCCAGCGTTTCTCATGATGTACTCTGCATAAGTTAAATAAGCAGGGTGACAATACACAGCCTTGATGTACTCCTTTTCCTATTTTTAACCAGTCTGTTCCATGTCCAGTTCTAACTGTTGCTTCCTGACCTGCATACAGGTTTCTCAAGAGGCAGGTCGGGTGGTCTGGTATTCCCCGCTCTTTCAGAATTTTCCACAGTTTATTGTGATCCACACAGTCAAAGGTTTTAGCATAGTCAATAAAGCAAAATTGATGTTTTTCTGGAACTCTCTTGCTTTTTCAATGATTCAGTGGATGTTGACAATTTAGTTCCCCTGCCTTTTCTAAATCCAGTTTGAACATCTGGAAGTTCACAGTTCACATAGTGCTGAAGCCTGGCTTGGAGAATTTTGAGCATTACTTTGCTAGCAAAGTGATGAGTGAGATGAGTGCAATTGTGCGGTAGTTTGAGCATTATTTGACATGGCCTTTCTTTGGGACTGGAATGAAAATTGACCTTTTCCAGTCCTGTGGCCACTGTTGAGTTTTCCAAATTTGCTGGCATATTGAGTGCAGCACTTTCATAGCATCTTCTTTTAGGATTTGAAATAGCTCAACTGGAATTCCATCACCTCCACTAGCTTTGTTCCTAGTGATGCTTCCTAAGGCCCACCTGACTTCACATTCCAGGATGTTTGGCTCTAGGTGAGTGATCACACCATCATGATTATCTTGGTCATGAAGATCTTTTTTATACAGTTCTTCTGTGTATTCTTGCCACCTCATCTTAATATCTTCTGCTTCTATTAGGTCCATACCATTTCTGTCCTTTACTGAGCCCATCTTTGCATGAAATGTACCCTTCGTATCTCTAATTTTCTTGAAGAGATCTCTAGTCTTTCCCATTCTATTGTTTTCCTCTATTTCTTTGCACTGATCACTGAGGAGGGCTTTCTTATCTCTCCTTGCTATTCTTTGGAACTCTGCATTCAAATGTGTTTATCTTTCCTTTTCTCCTTTGCTTTTTGCTTCTCTTCTTTTCACAGCTATTTGTAAGGCCTTCTCAGACAGCAGCCATTTTGCTTTTTCGCATTTCTTTTTCTTGGGGATGGTCTTGCTCCCTGTCTCCTGTACAATGTCCTGAACCTCCATCCATAGTTCATCAGGCACTCTATTATATCTAGTCCCTTAAATCTATTTCTGACTTCCACTGTATAATCATAAAGGATTTGATTTAGGTCATACCTGAATGGTCTAGTGGTTTTCCCTACTTTCTTCAATTTAAGTCTGAATTCAGCAATAAGGAGTTCATGACCTGAGCCACAGTCAGCTCCTGGTCTTGTTTTTGCTGACTGTATAGAGCTTTTCCATCTTTGGCTGCAAAGAATATAATCAATCTGATTTTGCCTTAACCAACTGATTGAAGTCACCATTGTCAGCAATGTGGGCATTTGACAGCATGTGTGTCTTGGTGTAAATGCACTGAAGGTCAGCATCATTTCAATGATTTCTCTGCCAAAAGCATAACCTAAATCTAATAGAGAAAACACTGGAAAAACCCACCTGAGGGAAGCATTCTACAAAAAAACTAGCCTGTACTATTCAAGATTGCCAATGTGATGAAACACAATAAAAGACTCCCAAATGGGTTTATTTCTGGGTTTTCTATCTTGTTCCATTGGCCTATGTCTCTGTTTTTGTGCCAGTACTATACTGTCCTGATGACTGTAGCTTTGTAGAATAATCTGAAGTCAAGAAGGTTGATTCCTCCAGCTCCATTCTTCTTAAGACTGGTTTGGCTATTCAGGGTCTTTTGTGTTTCCATAGGAATTGTGAAATTTTCTGTTCTAGTTCTGTGAAAAATACCATTGGTATTTGTTAGGGATCACACTGAATCTGTAGATTGCATTTGGTAGTATAGTCATTTTCACAATATTGATTCTTCCTACCCAGGAACATGGAATATTTCTCCATATGTTTATGTCATCTTTGATTTCTTTCATTAGTGTCTTATAATTTTCTATGTACAGTTCTTTTGTTTCCTTAGGTAGTTTATTCCTAGATATTTCATTCTTTTTGTTGCAATGGTGAGTGGGATTGATTCCTTAATTTCTCTTTCTGACTTTTCATTGTTAGTATATAGAAATGCAAGTGATTTCTGTGTATTGATTTTGTATCCTGCAACTTTGCTAAATTCACTGACTAGCTCTAGTATTTTTCTGATACTATCTTTAGGGTTTTCTATGTACAATATCATGTCATCTGCAAACAATAAGAGCTTTACTTCTTTTCCGATCTGGATTCCTTTTATTTCTTTTTCTTCGATGATTGCTGTAGCTAGGACTTCCAGAACCATGTTGAATAATAGTGGTGAAAGTGGACACCCTTGTCTTGTTCCTGATCTCAGGGTTAATGCTTTCAGTTTTTCCCCATTGAGAATAATGTTTGCTATAGGCTTATCATATATGGCCTTTACTCTGTTGAGGCAGGGTACTTCTATGCCCATTTTTTGAAGAGTTTTAATCATAAATAGGTGCTGAATTTTGTCAAAGGCTTTTTCTGCATCTAATGAGATCATCATATGGTTTTTATCTTTCAATATATTAATACGGTATATCACATTGATTGATTTGCATATATTGAAGAATCCTTGCATTCCTGGAATAAACCCAACTTGATCATGGTGTATGAGATTTTTGATGTATTGCTGAATTCTGTCTGCTAAAATTTTGTTGAGGATTTTTGCATTTGTGTTCATCAGTGATATTGGCCTGTAGTTTTCCTTTTGTGTGTTGTCTTTGTCTGGTTTTGGCATCAGAGTGATGGTGGCCTCATAGAATGAGTAATGGAACAAGATTCAAAGCCCAGAAATAAACCCATGCACCTATGGGTACCTTATTTTTGACAAAAGAGGCGAATATACAATGGGGCAAAGACAGCCTCTTCAATAAATGGTGCTGGGAAAACTGGACAGCTGCATGTAAAAGAATGAAATTAGAACACTTCCTAATGCCACACACAAAGATAAACTCAAAATGGATTAAAGACCTAAATGTAAGACAGAAATTATAAAACTCTAAGAGGAAAACATAGGCAGAACACTCGATGACATAAATCAAAGCAAGATCCTCTATGACCCACCTCCTAGAGTAACGGAAATAAAAACAAAAGTAAACAAGTGGGACCTGATTAAACTTAAAAGCTTTTGCACAACAAAGGAAACTATAAGTAAGGTGAAAAGACAACCTTCAGAATGGGAGGAAGTAATAACAAATGAAACAACTGACAAAGGATTAATTTCCAAAATATACAAGCAGCTCACACAACTCAATGCCAGAAAAACAAACAACCCAATCAAAAAGTGAGGAGAAGACCTAAACAGACATTTCTCCAAAGAAGACATACAGATGGCTAGCAAACACATGAAAAGATGCTCAACATCACTCATTATTAGAGAAATGCAAATCAAAACCACAATGAGACATCACCTCACACCGGTCAGAATGGCCATCATCAAAAAGTCTACAAGCAATAAATGCTGGAGTGGGTGTGGAGAAAAGGGAATGCTCTTGCATTGCTGGTGGGAATGTAAATTGATACAGCCACTATGGAAGACGGTATGGAGAGTCCTTAAAAAACTAGGAATAAAACCACCATATGAACCAGCAATCCCACGCCTAGGCATATATCCTGAGGAAACCAAAATTGAAAAAGACACATGTATCCCATTGTTCATTGTAGCACTATTTACAATAGCTAGAACGTGAAAGCAACCTAGATGTCCATCAACAGATGAATGGATAAAGAAGTTGTGGTACATATACATAATGGAATATTACTCAGCCATAAAGAAGAATGCATTTAAGTCAGTTCTGATGAGGTGGATGAACCTAGAACCTATCATACAGACTGAAGTGAGTCAGAAAGGGAAAGTTAAATATTGTATTCTAATGCATATATATGGAATCTAGAAAAATGGTACTGAAGAATTTATTTACAGGCAATGGAGAAACAGACATAGAGAACAGACTTATGGACATAGGGAGAGGGGAGGAGAGGATGAGATGTATGGAAAGAGCAACATGGAAACTTACATTACCATATGTAAAATAGATAGCCAACCATCTATTTGCTGTATGGCTCAGGAAACTCAAACAGGGGCTCTGTATCAATCTAGAGAGGTGGGATGGGGTGAGAGATGGGAGGGAGGTTCAGAAGGGAGGGGATATATGTATACCTATGGCTGATTCATGTTGAGGTTTGACAGAAAACAACAAAATTCTGTAAAGCAATTATCCTTCAAAAAAAATAATTAAAATCAACAACAACAAAAAAGACTCCTGGATGAAGAAATTAATTCAGATTAAAGAAACTGAACTAACATACATCTTTGGATTTTCTTTTGTTCAGAAAGACCTTACTGAGACAGGTAAAATCTCAGTAAGGTCTGTAAATTAGTTGATAGCATTGTTTCAATGTTAAGTTTCTGATTTTCATTACTTTAACTATATATAGTTAATATATAATATAAGCAAATTCCCTGTTTTTGGAAAATACACCCTGAAATATTTAGAGGTAAAAGGGAATAATGTCTGCAACATACTTCTAAATGGTTCAGAGAGAAAAATGAAGTGGAAAAGTAAGAAAGGAACTGGGGAGGAGGAGGAGAGAGAAAAACAAATGTAACAAAATGGTGACATTTGGGGAACCTGTGTGAAGAGCTTTCAGGAGTTTCCACAACTTCTCTATCTCAAATTATGTCAGTTGAAAAACATTAAGTTGGATATAAAGTGCTACATCTGCCAAAATTCACAGAAATGTACACTAAGATCTGTACATTATACCATATATAAATCGCAATTCAATTAAAGCAATAAAAGCTTATTCTAGATGTTTCATCAAATGTTGATGACTGGAACACTTCTGTAATTAAGACCAGAGGATAGAAACCCACCAAGGACCTATCTAAATGAAGACTACATTCACACCTGCTGTATGCTGAGCTTGGAATGATACACTACACCAGTGAGGCTGGTCATCACTCTGTGCCCACAATGACCAGATGCTCTCGTGATCTCCTAGCTGGACAGATAGAGGCCTGCTACCTTCCTGTCATGCTCCCCAGGATGCCCTCTGTGTGCTCAGCCAGGTAACACTACCTTCTCTTGTTAACTAGCCTCCAAATACATAAAGCCATTTTTCATGAGGAATCATAGATCTTCAATTTTTTTTAATTAAAAAAAAAAAAAAGGAGAAGTCAAACATGATAGTGACAATCCCTGAGGAAGGCACACATGTTGCTAAATAAGCCTTGGAGAGATACTGCTGCTGATACCAAGGCCCAGAGCAAGAGCAAGGCTCACACCTGGATTAGAACACAGATTGATATCTTTCAAAGTGCTTTTAAAAGATTACTATCACTCTAATACTCACTATTCTTTTTTGAAACACTAATAAAACAAAGTGGCTGAGACATCTCATACCTTGCTTTAGAAATACTATAAAATCCTTTACAGTTTGGTCCAAATGAACTCCATGATATACTACAGGTCTGAAATTGCGATGCTCAAATGAACGAATGAGGCGAACTGTAATGGTCACATCTTCGGAAGCCATGTGCAGAAATTCCTGTGGCAAGGGATAATAACATCAGCTCATAATTATCCACCAGCCTGCATTTCCTCCATCAGCTCTCAGGCACCCAGCCCATCTCTCCCACACTGCACAGTTAACGACAGAATTCCCAGAACCAGACCAGATTCCGGGACAACCAAAGGGTCCCAAGGTCGCTTCCACCTACCCACTGTGATCCTGGACAGCTTTACCACAGTTCCTGGTGTTCTGACAGGTAGAAAACTGACAAGGTACAGAAGATGAACACCAACTCAGGAGTGTGGGTGTATGTGGAGAAGTGGGGCTGCACGTGTTACTGCTCTGGTGTGCTACACCACCAATCTCATTTGGCCCTGAGAGGAAGTTCACTTATATTAGCATCAAATATCAGGTTGCATTTTCATTTCACAAATGCTGCCAGATTTCAGAACTGATTTAATCATGTGTCATAGTATTATCCAGGCTTCCCAGGTGGTGCTAGTGGTAAAGAATCCACCTGACATTGCAAGAGACGAAAGAAAATCAGGGTTCCATCCATGGGTTGGGAAGATCCCCTGGAGGAGGGCATGGTAACCCACTCCAGTATCCTTACCTAGAAAATGCCATGGACAGAGAAGCCTGGTAGGCTAGAATCCATAGGATTGCAAAGAGCTGGACACAACTGAAACAACTTAGCGTGCATAGTATCACCCATTGTCCACACTATTGTTTAATTTGAATATGTTTATTTCACCCTAAACTATGTAATAGTCCTACATACCAGTGTTAATATTATCAGATTTAATTCTATTACCAAACCATACTTTAATTTTATTACCAAATCATACTTATTTTAAGATGAGGAAAAATTCATTGCACTAAATGCCCAAGGTCATAAAACATGGAGCCAGGATTCAAGCACCAACTTAATTCCAAATTTCATGATCTAATATATAATATACTGTTAAAAAAAAAAAGTCCCCCCAAATAATTTCCTCCAAAAAATCTGCAAAGTTGACAATGTTTTAAAAATAAAATTATGGTACATTTCTAATTAGTAGCAACTACTTAATGCTTTCAACTTTGCATATAACTTTCAGCCATAATACACAATACTGAAAACAAAATAGCTGTAATGCTAGTAAGATAAAATAAGATGTCCAATCTCACCAGTAATCAGAGAAATTCAAAATAACAATGAGCTATATATTACTCATCAAACTGACAAACAAAAAAGCCTGACAATACCTACTGTTGGCAAGAGTGCAGAACAATGAGAGTTTAATCAGTTAAGGTGGGCATCCAAGTGGATTCTACTTCTGGAGACAATTGGGCAATATTTAGTAAAGCTGAAGATTCATATACCTTTCAATCCAGCAATGTCATTCATATGTAGGTGCTCTTGGGAATCTCTCACATGTGTGTACAAGGAGAACTGTAAAAGAACATCAGTATTAACATTGTTAATTACAAAAACTGGAACCAACTAAATGTCCATCAGCAGGAGAATAGATAATTATGGTACTTTCATTCAACAAAATACTTCAAGCAGTGAAAATGAATGATCTAGAACTATGAACATCAACACAGATGAAATCTCAGAAATAGTATGGTGAATGCAAAAAAAGCAAGTCACAAAAGCATCAGAATAACACATCATTTACACAAAATTAAAAAACATAGGTTTCATTATGTTGAAAAAGAGATGATTCTTGGAGCAAAGAAAGGATTATGCAATTAGGGAGAAGTAAAACAGGTGTTTCCATCATACTGGTTGCATTTTATATCTTAAGCAGGATGTTAAGTATGGAGACAGTATAGCTACTATTCTTTAAGCCTTTTGGTGTGTCTGGAATAGTTCATAATATACACAAAGAAGCCACACTAATTTGATCTGGAAAGTTTCTTTGAATCACAAAATGCTTATACAAATATTTCACTAAGTTTGAGAGAATATACAGCACATTACGTGTGAAAAGCAAAGGTTCAAGCTGTTTTAATGCATAAAATAATCTTTGATTATAGTGTACTGTTTATAATTAAACAAATGGTTTTAATTGAATGGTCTTGAATTAAAAATAGTATTTTTCCTTTAAAATAAAGGGTTCATTGTATAATCTTATTTTGTGGCTTGAGAGCTTAAATAAAATCTTTTGGAAATTCCATTATTAGCTGCTACACTATTTGTTATTAAATCTGGTTTTACAGGGCTTCCCCAAAATTCTGACCCTAAAATTTACCAAATAATGGCAGTTTAGCAAGACATCTACAAAATTATAATTTAAAATTTACTGAGATACCTAATAAAGGATCTCTCTCAAGAAAGGGATAGCATAAAAGACTCTAGGAACTTCCCCTGTGGTCTAGTGATTAAGAATCCATTACAAGAATCCCTTGCAATGCAGGGGACGCAGGTGTGATCCCTGGTGGGGGAACTGTGATCCCACATGCCGAGGAACAACTAAATGCTGCAGTTACTGAGCCCACTCACTCTGGAGCCTGCAAGCCACAACTGGAGAGCCCCCACCACAACGAAGATCCTGCGTGCTACAACTAGGACCTGAAGCAACCAAATAAATACATAAATACATTTAAAAAAGAAAGAAAAAAAAGACTCCATATTTTAGAGGCAGGGTTAACAGGTCTGTGGAAATTATGACCAATTTCTTCCTTCTCTCACTTAGCCCCCAAAACAATAAAGAAGCTCTCCAAAACACACTACACACACACACACGGACAGAAGCCCTACAATGAAGTCCAAATTCCTAAAGAGTTCAGAGCCGGACAGATCAAACTTAATTATTGACTCTACTTCTCAGCCCTAACATATAGTTGGATCTCAATAAATAGTAGCTGCTTTTATCTAGGGTCTACTTGGGATTAAACAGGTTTGGGCATAAAGACAGCTCATGTAGACAGCAAACAAAGATACAAGATTCCCAGGTGCAATGAAATAAATTATGTAAATGGACTAACGAAAGAGGCCAAGCAAGCTAGCACATGTATGCCTTATGAAACTTTTATAATTGTAGGCTTTTTTTTTCCACTTTAAAAAAAGCTGCCCCATATGCTGTACTTAAATAGCTGAAGTTTTCAATTTAAAACTCCAAATGTGCATTACTGTCTAATTTGATTAACAATGTATTGTCATCTTCATCAGAAATTTGTAGTAATTTATACTCAGTAACTAAGCCATATTAGCTACTATTAGAATGAGGCCATTATTTAATTTGTCTCATGGACTGTGGGAAATCTATGTTGTTAGTTTAGGGAGCCAGACATACTGAAGAGACAGCTTGGAATGCTAGCATTACAAATTATAAGTGTGATGTTTTCCCAGAAGGTTTGACCTACTTTTAAAAAATGAATCTGATCAAGTTTAAAAGGTATTCAAATGAAGGGATAGAGAAAGCAAAAGCAATAATTTAGAGGTAAATTAACAAAACATATTCAAAAACAAGAAAAAAGGTGTGAATAAATGAAATGATAGACCATGTTCTTAACTATGAAAGCTCAGAGTTGTAAAGAAATAATTCTCCCTAAATTAATCTATAAATTAAATAAAATCCCCATCAAAATGTAACAGGGTGGTCTGGACTTAAAACAAGCATTTCTAATCTAGAAGAAAATGCTTGTGAACTTAGCAAAGTCATAAAAGAAAAAAAATAAAAGAGAGAGAGAGACAGAGAGACCAGCGGTACCATAAATTAGGTGGCACTGCTGCTGCTGCTGCTAAGTCGCTCAGTCGTGTCCGACTCTGTGCGACCCCAGAGACGGCAGCCCACCAGGCTCCTCCGTCCGTGGGATTTTCCAGGCAAGAGTGCTGGAGTGAGGTGCCATTGCCTTCTCCATGTGACACTGAAGACTGACAAATCAGTAGAAGAGAATAGAAAACTCTGAAAAGACTCAAGATTCAAGAATTTAGTATAAAAATGGCATTTCACATTTGTGGGGAAAAGACACCTTAATCAATGGCATTAGGAAAACTGGTCAGACATTTAGAAAAAGGTAATTCTGGATCCTTACTTCATATCTTATACAAAATAAACTATATGTAAAACAAATATTTAAACTAAACTGTAAAATCACAGGAAGGCATCAAAAAATAGGTATAAACTTTTATAATCTTAAGGTAGAAAAGACCTTTCTAAGCAAATAAAAATCAGCAACCACCAAGGAAAAGGTTGACAGATATAGCAAAAAAAAAAAAATTATAAGAAAAGACAAATGTCTTGATAGAAACATGGATAAAGGTAATCAATGAGCAATAGGCTAAATCTTTAAGTCAATATTACTGGTAACTATAGAACTGAAAAAGAGAAATAGTAAGATACTGATTAGCCACAGATTGGTAAATATATTTAAATTAAAAACTGGCCACACCAGTGTTGGCAAGGATATAGAAAAATAAATATTTTACATACTCCTGCCAAGAACATTAAATGATAGACTTCCTGGAGAGGAGTGGGATAACCAATATCAAAATTTTAAATTTGCCTACCTTCTGACATGACAATTTTCATTCTACTAATTTACCCAGAGAAGACAATCACATCAAATATTTTAAAATCCATGAGTTTATAATGATTTTTTTTAAGTCGATTAGTCACTCAGGAAGCTAAAGGAGCACTTATTTGTTTTCCTGAAAACTGGCTTACCAAGGTAGGGAACGGGGCATTGAAAATGAGAAAAATAATCAGATTCTTATACAGTTTGTATTTCAAGATTATCAAATAGCTGATGAAAAGTTTTTTCTTTAAAGAAGAATGACAGCTAAAAAGCCCTGAAGGAATGACAGAATTTAAAAATTATGATTTACATAAATATCAAAATGGCTAAAATAAAAACAATGATAACACCAAATACTGGTGAGGGTATAGAGAAACTAATCTTTCACTCACTACTGATGGAAATGCAAAATGGTACAGCCACTCTAGAAAAGAATATGATAATTTCTTATAAAACACATGCTTATCATAGACCTAGCAAATGCACTCTTGAGCATTTATGCCAGAGAAATGAAAACTTATGTTCACACAAAAAACCTATATATAAATGTTCATAGTATATCCATGTTTAATACCCCCAGACTGGAAACAACCCAAACATCCTTCAACGTGTGAGTGGTTAAACCAAGTGTGGTATATTCATATCATGAAACACTGGGGAATAAAAAAGAAAAAACTACTAATACACATAACAATTTTGATAGATCTTAAGGGAATTAAATTGAAAAGAAAAATCAACCTCAGAAGGTTACATACTGCGCAGTTCCATTATACATCATTCTTTTTTAACAGTAGACTTTTACTTGCTTGTTTATTTTCGGCTGTTCTGGGTCTTCACTGCTGCACACGGGCCTTCCCTAGCTGTGGCAAGCAGGGGCTACTCTCTAGTAGCGGTGCACAGCTACTCACTGCAGCGGTGTCTCTTGTTGCAGAACATGGGCGGTAGGGCACCTGGGCTTAGTTGCCCTATGGCATGTGAAATCTTCCCGGACCAGGGATCAAATCCATGCCCTCTGCATCAGAAGATGGATTCTTAACCATTAGACAACCAGGGGAGTCCTGTATGTCATTCTTGTAATGACAAAAGTATAGAAATGGAGAATAATTAGTGTCCCTGGGGTTAGCAAGGAGGGAAGGAGGTGGCTCTGGCTATAAAAGGGTAACAAAAGAGATCCTTGTGATGGCAAGTTTCTAATTCTTGACCGTGATGTTATCCACACTTATCTACACATGTGATAAAATTGCCTAAAACCAAATACACATGCACATGCACACAAGCCTACAGAAGAAGATGTAAAACTAGTGATACGTGAATATGGTCCATGGATTGTATCAACATCAATTCCCTAGATGTGATTGATATAAGACCACCCTGAAGCAGGATGTCACCCTTGGGGAAAGCTGGATGAGGGGCAGAAAGGATCACTGGTATTATTTCTTATAACTGCATGTGACTCTGCAATTAGCTCAAAATAAAAAGTTGCTAAAGGCCATCATTTTGGAAACCCTAATGAAGTAATGAAAGTAGGCAGTGATCATAAAGGGGTGACAAAACCATTAGGTAAAAGATTGATGGGAAACTTTAGAATGGATACTTCAGGGGCTAAACTTAGTAATCCAACTTAACAAATGAATCCAACTTAACAAATGAATTAAGCCTCTGGATCTAACTCCCAGTTTAGGGGCTATGACAGTGTCTGCAAGAACAAGTTAAATGACACCATAAGGAGGTCATCAGTAGACTGTGGAAACTCTACTGAATAAATGACTTGTTTTCTTCAACAAATAATTAGCATGCAATACATAGAAGGGGAGGAAGGTTATAAACTAAGAGACTTAAAAGAGATATATCAACTAATGTTTAGATCATGCATGGATCTTAATCTGCGTAATACTAGAAGATATTAGGAATCAATATCAATTCTGTTTATTTAATATTATTATGCTTGTGAGTCTAACTTAAAAGACTGAGGTATATAGGTAAAATGATACTATGACTGGTACTTGCTTTCAAATATTCTCGACAGAGGAAAAACAATTATGGATGTGTAGATTGAAAAAAAAAAAAGTAGAACACTGGTAACTGCTGAAGCTGAATGTATATGGGACCTTATCATACTACACAGTTTTTAGATGCTTGAAGTTTTTTAATAATAAAATCATTTTAAGAAAAGATGAATGTAAAAAATGTACATTCAAGGAAGATTTTTTCCACTGATGTGCTTCTAATAGTTTATAAAAATTAGAATTCAATGAAGTAACTGAATTCATCAATTGAATCAATTGAGTTCATCAATGAAGTAAATTATGTCATGCCATAAAATGAAATCCCTTACAGCCACTGAAGGGTGAAATGAATCCACAGATATTAACTTTAAAAGATGGCTACTCCAATCCCAAAGAAAGGCAATGCCAAAGAATGCTCCAACTACCACACAATTGCACTCATCTCACACGCTAGTAAAGTAATGCTTAAAATTCTCCAAGCCAGGCTTCAGCAATATGTGAACCGTGAACTTCCTGATGTTCAAGCTGGTTTTAGAAAAGACAGAGGAACCAGAGATCAAATTGCCAACATCTGCTGGATCATGGAAAAAGCAAGAGAGTTCCAGAGAAACATCTATTTCTGCTTTATTGACTATGCCAAAGCCTTTGACTGTGTGGATCACAACAAACTGTGGAAAATTCTGAAAGAGATGGGAATACCAGACCACCTGATCTGCCTCTTGAGAAATTTGTATGCAGGTCAGGAAGCAACAGTTAGAACTGGACATGGAACAACAGACTGGTTCCAAATAGGAAAAGGAGTTCATCAAGGCTGTATATTGTCACCCTGCTTATTTAACTTATATGCAGAGTACATCATGAGAAACGCTGGGCTGGAAGAAGCACAAGCTAGAATCAAGATTGCAGGGAGAAATATCAATAACCTCAGATATGCAGATGACACCACCCTTATGGCAGAAAGTGAAGAGGAACTCAAAAGCCTCTTGATGAAGGTGAAAGTGGAGAGTGAAAAAGTTGGCTTAAAGCTCAACATTCAGAAAACGAAGATCATGGCACCCGGTCCCATCACTTCATGGGAAATAGATGGGGAAACAGTGGAAACAGTGTCAGACTTTATTTTTCTGGGCTCCAAAATCACTGCAGATGGTGACTGAAGCCATGAAATTAAAAGACGCTTACTCCTTGGAAGGAAAGTTATGACCAACCTAGATAGCATATTCAAAAGCAGAGACGTTACTTTGCCAACAAAGTTCCGTCTAGTCAAGGCTATGGTTTTTCCTGTGGTCATGTATGGATGTGAGAGCTGGACTGTGAAGAAGGCTGAGTGCCAAAGAATTGATGCTTTTGAACTGTGCTGTTGGAGAAGACTCTTGAGAGTCCCTTGGACTGCAAGGAGATCCAACCAGTCCATTCTGAAGGAGATCAGCCCTGGGATTTCTTTGGAAGGAATGATGCTAAAGCTGAAACTCCAGTACTTTGGCCACCTCATGCGAAGAGTTGACTCATTGGAAAAGACTCTGATGCTGGGAGGGACTGGGGGCAAGAGGAGAAGGGGACGACAGAGGATGAGATGGCTGGATGGCATCACTGACTCGATGGACAGTGGCAACTGTCCAGATGGCAACTCTGACTCGATGAGTCTGAGTGAACTCTGGGAATTGGTGATGGACAGGGAGGCCTGGCGTGCTGTGATTCATGGGGTCACAAAGAGTCGGATACAACTGAGCGACTGATCTGATCTGATGAAATATTAGTGAATGAAAAAATAAGTTAGAAAACCATAGGTGTATGGTGTCTGCATAAGATCAGAGACAGGTTCAGAGCAGCACTGACCAAAATGTTCACAGCAGCTATGAATGGTAGAAATCCAAGAGACTGCTACTTGTTTTATAAATTTTTAATATTTCTTGATGTTTTAAGAATGAGTATGTGTTTTGAAATTAGGCTAATTTCTCTGTATACTTACATTTTCACTTTTCTGAGGTATGTGGTATACATCAACAAAAAGTTATTTTTAAACTAAGGTATTTCTATTTCCTTTAAGAGAAAAGAGCTTACTGAGCAAAGGCAAACAAAACAGAACTTAGCAAATACTGGAAAGGACAGAGAGGGTCAGAAACTTAGTTATATTACTGATATGTATTGAAGGATACCCACTATTGATAATCCAGAAAGTATTAGCAGTTAAGAGGCACTAGAAACAGGTCACATGCCCAAGACGAGTCTACACTTGTCTAAGAAGTACAAAAGCCTTCCACACTCAGCCCCTCCCTGCTCCGCTGATGGGATTTGTCACCACCACAACCCACTTTGTACATATTACCCCGGCAGTAATGTCAGCCTATAATTTCCCACACACATCAAGCTGTTCCCAAGCCCCTGCCACACCTGTCCACCCCCAGCTTTTCTCCAAACTCCCTTTGTCTCTCCACTCTTCACCTTACTACACAGGCAAGCCTCCAAAACCCAGCCTGGCACCATGCTCCAGGACAGCATCCCAATACTTTCTCCTCTGCCCCAACTCAGCTAAAGGCCCTCTGTGCACCCACAGCACCTGACCACGTCATACTGCAGTCATCTGTTATGGCTTGTTTTTGTACCAAAGCAACATATGTGTCATGAGGCACGTCCGAGCCCTCATCAGTGTCTGGATAACTGCAATGCTAAGGAACACCTGAATTCCTGACACAGTCCAGCACTACAGACACGGTTATTGTTGTTTAGTCGCTCAGTCGTGTCTGACTCTTTGCAGCCCCATGGACTGTAGCCCACCAAGCTCCTGTGTCCATGGGATTCTCCAGGCAAGACTCCTGGAGCGGGTTGCCATTTCCTCCTCCAGGGGATCTTCCTGACCCAGGGATCAAACCCACATCTCCTGCACTACAGGAGGATTCTCTACCGCAGAGCCACTAGAGAAGCACCCAGGTACCTATGAGTTTTTTCCAGGGTCCATGAAAATGCTTGAGATCTGGAGAAAAAACTTATTGCTCTAGAACATGAAATTTTAAAAAAATCAAATTTAACATTTAAGTAACTACAACACAAGTAACATTTCAACAGCAATTCAACTCTATTTATAAATCTTAGATTTAATACAGGATACAAGACCATTTTCTACAACGTAGGGAGGGGATTTGAAAAGTAACAGTGCCTAGGGCTTACGAGGGCTTCCCTGGTGGCTCAGACGCTAAAGCGTCTGTCTGCAATGCAGGAGACCAGGTTCGATCCCTGGGTTGGGAAAATCCCCTGGAGAAGGAAATGGCAGCCCACTCCAGTATTCTTGCCTGGAAAATCCCATGGACGGCGGAGCCTAGTAGGCTACTGTCCATGGGGTCGCGAAGAGTCGGACATGACTGAGCAACTTCACTTCACTTCAGGGCTTAGGAAGGTCTTTAAACTTCCCTGCCTTAGAAACCTGTTCTGGCTGGTACCTTACCCAGCTGGTTTGCGATAATGAAGAAAAACCCATAACCACAGCAAAGCAAAACTCTTAAAAACAAAGAAACAAACAAAGCAAGCACGAAACCCACATAGGAAGGCCCTCACGAGGAGCTCCCACATTCCACGTCCCTGCACCATCAGAGCCAAGAACGGATGCAGTCCAATATCCTCCCCTCCTGGACCAGTGTCACAGGTCAGGTCGGAGCTGCTTTTCATGGCCCAGACTGCAGCAGCACGAAAAGGGAAGGTGGAAAGTCAGGATGGAATAGTCAGGGAAAGCCAAGCCAAGCTGCAAGCCAGGTTCCCTAACCACCCAATGGCTCTCATGCCAGAGCTGATGCCTCTCCCTGAGGCAAAGCTCTGAGCTGATGAGCTGTAAACTAGCTAGGGCGCTCCTGAGATGAAAGTGCACAGCCCAGCATTAACATAAACACCAAACACACATATGCCTAAAATACTTGACTGATGATCTCTATCAGTTCAACAAAATAAAATAAAATAACTACAGCTGATTCTAGTTACTTGCAGTGGATGCTGTCTGTAAAGTGGTCTCAAACACTGAACTCATGAATACTAGACCAGTGCTCCAGGGGAAATATAGAGTCAGGTTCTGGGACACCTATTTCCTCTAGTCACAATGTTCATTAACTGGTAAATACATAACCTTGTTTTATGTGCATTTCTGCTTAAAGACACCTTATTTGATATATACTGTACACTGCTGATTCATAAATGTTAAACTCACAGCCAGGAGTATTAGAAGTCATGCCTGAACAAAGTTTGCTTAACACACATGTTTTCTAAGGCACACACAGACAGCAAGATATTTGGGGGCCATTTTAAAGTGACATCACCAACAAACAACCATGAAAATGTGAAAAGCATGGCATTAAACGAAGCACAATGTGGACACCTGTTTACAATATGAACTGAAACAAGAAGGCAGCAAGTTGCCTTGTTTCACCTCAGCTGGTAACGTGAATTTTGTTGATTCAAATGTGTCACAGCCCTGCAGACTGGAGAATGACCAAGAAAGTGCCTGGGTATTGCTTTGGGGGTTGAAAGTAAATTTAATGAGTAGGCAAATCACAAATACACAGTCTGTGAATAACAAGGATTGACTGCATTACAATTTAAAAAAAAAAAAAGTATATGTGCTTTCCGGGTTTCCCTGATAACTCAATTGGTAAAGAATCCACCTGCAATGCAGGAGACCCCGGTTCGATTCCTGGGTGGAGAAGATCCACTGGAGAAGGGATAGACTACTCACTCCAGTATTCTTGGCCTTCCCTCGTGGCTCAGCTGGTAAAGAATCCACCTGCAATGCGGGAGACCTGGGTTCAATCCCTGGGTTGGGAAGATCCCCTGGAGAAGGGAAAGGCTACCCACTCCAGTATTCTGGCCTGGAGAATTCCATGGACTATACAGTCCACGGTGTCACAAAGAGCTGGACACAACTGAGCAACTTTCACTTTCACGTGCTTTGCAGTATATGAAGAAAGCACACTCTTCACTTTTTGTCAGAGAATGGAAGAGAATCCAAATGTCCTTGAGAGTTAAAAGCTTTTTTAAAAAATTTTTTATTCTGTACTGGCGTATAGCCAATTAACAACGTTGTGATAATTTCAGGTGAAGGGACTCAGCCATAAACATACATGTAAAGAATCAGAAGTTTTAAGTGTAGAAAAGCACTCACCATTCAGGCAGTTAGCATTCAGATTCTATAATCACCAGGAAAGAGAAAGGGTGCACATAACTTGAAATTTAACAGATTCCTAACGTGAATCACTTTGAAAAACCAAAATACTTTGTAAAGTCATATCTACCCCCTAAATTTAAGTATTGTAAAATCAAAATTGTCATAATACCAAGTTTGCTTTAAAACTTGTCTTACCCATATGAAAAAGGTACAGCTTTCAAAAAACTAATGTTCTAAGCACATACAAAAAACATGTATTACACTAAATGCTTAATTTTCCTCTAGATTTAGGAACTAATAAAACACAGCAAAGAGTTAATTTGCCTTCCTTTTGAAACAAATAAATAAAAAGAAGAAATACAGTTTATTGCTCTTTTATATGAGGAAACTAAACTGGCATAAAAGTAGGAAAAAGAAGAGTATTGCTAAGATGAAAATTATTCAGTATGCAAGTGAGTCTGACAATGATTCTGAAGAAAATAAACATATGTACTACTAAATATCATCCAAATATGTGATTTTACCCCTAGAAAAAGTTGTTTGAGGCCAAAGAGAGGGGAGAAAACCTACATTCTTTTTTCTTTTAATGTTTTTTCCTTTTTTTTTTTTTTAAATGGAGAATAACTGCTTTACAATGTTGTGTTGGTTTCTTCTAAACAACTTGAATCAGTCATAATTATATACGCACACCCTCTCTCCAGTGTTTCCCTCCCCGGTTCCATCACACCCCTCCAGGAGGTTACAGAGCTCCAGGCTGGACTCCCTGTGTTATATAATGGCTTCCCACTGCTGCTGCTGCTGCTAAGTCGCTTCAGTTATGTCTGACTCTGTGCGACCCCAGAGACGGCAGCCCACCAGGCTCCCCCGTTCCTGGGATTCTCCAGGCAAGAACACTGGAGTGGGTTGCCATTTCCTTCTCCAATGCATGAAAGTGAAGTCGCTCAGTCATGTCCGACTCTTTGCGACCCCATGGACTACAGCCCACCAGGCTCCTCCGTCCATGGGATTTTCCAGGCAAGAGTACTGGAGTGGGGTGCCATTGCCTTCTCCGACTTCCCACTAGTTATCTATTTTACACATGACAGTGTATATATGGTATGTGTAAGAATTGATGCTTTCAAATTGTGGTGCTGGAAAAGACTCCTGAGAGTCCCCTGGACTTCTAGGACATCAAACCAGTCAATCCTAAAGGAAATCAGTCCTGAATATTCATTGGAAGGACTGATGCTGAAGCTGAAACTCCAATACTTTGGCCACCTAATGGGAAGAGCCGACTCATTGAAAAAGACCCTGATGCTGGGAAAGACTGAAGGCAAAAGGAAAAGTGGGCAGCAGAGGAAGAGATGGTTAGACAGCATGACTGACTCAATCGCCATGAATCGGAGCAAACTCTGGGAGACAGCCAAGGACAGAGGAGACTGGTGTGCTGCAGTCCACGGGGTCACAATGAGTCAGACATGACTTAGCAACTGAACAACAACAAAGTGTATACATGTAAATGCTATTTTCTCCGTTCATCCTATACTCTCCTTCCCCTGCTACGCCCCTATGTCCGTTCTCTACATCTGCATCTCCATTCCTTCCCTGTAAGCAGGTTCATGAGTATATGCTTTAATATATGATATTTGCTTTTTACTTTCTGACTTACCTCACTGTGTTTAACAGGCTCTGGGTTCATCCACCTCACTACAACTGACCTACATTCTTTATACTATTCTTAAAAATACTGAGCACCTAGCATACTGCTAAATAGGTGAATGAGAAATGTTCACCTTTTAAAGAGAACATAACCTTGGCAAATTAGTAAGTTTATATAAAATTCCAATTTAACTGAAGTTGATAAGAATGACAAATTATAATCAAGTCAATTATTTTAGACTATGCCTAAAATGTTAATTCCATTCTAATCTATTCCAGCCTACTTTAAAAGTGTAATAATTTTTAAACTCATAAATAAAGAACAAAATTTTATTCTAAAAATAGACCTTGGTAAAAATGAAATACCAAAAACTAGTCATTATAATAAAAAGAAAAAAGTTAACAGAAATTTGCTTTAAATATTTTCAAAAGTATAATTTTTAAGATCATAAGCTAAAACTTTTTAGAATAGGTCCATGAGAGAATCAAATAAACATGTGAAAACCTCCTAGACTTTTTCTTCCAAATGTTTAGTTGTATAATTCAAATCAAAACACTACTATATTAGAAAAATCAGTTCATTCATCTTTCAGTGACAGAAAACTTTTGAGAAAGAGATTTTCAATGTATTAACTTATGAAAGACTTTAAAGTCTTTGACCTCAGCCATTTTTTAGATAGGTCAGAAAAATAAAATCTCCAGATGTTTAAGATAACACAAAAGGTGTAAGACAAATAATTAGCTAAATTAAGGCTTCCCTTATGGCTCAGTGGTAAAGAATCTGCCTGCCAATACAGGAGACATGGGTTCAATCCTTGGGAGGGGAAGATCCCCTGGAGAAAGAAATGGTAACCCATTCCACTATTCTTGCCTGGGAAATCCCATGAACAGAAGAGCCTGGCAGGCTACAGTCCATGGGGTCTATAGAGTCAGACATAGTTTAGTTTAGAGACTAAACAACAAATTTTAGCTAAATTAGATGATTATGCAAATAATTCTCATACTGTAACTACTTCACTGCAAGATGACATTAGCAGCTAGCCTTTCCTGAGAAAGAGTCATGGTCAATTCTAATAAGTAAACTCTTGCTGTTCACCCTGAGTATATCACTCACTGACAAATCAACACCTATAATTCCACAGACCTGCCTTTATGACCTTTGATTTGGGGCAAATACACAAAATCAATATCTGGTTTCTCTGCTCAAGGACGAAAACAAAACTCTCAGAGAACTATCTATTCTGGACAGTTGAGTTTTCCAAAGGGTTTAAGAGTTAACCATTTGGTAAAAATATTTCACGCCGTCCTTCCTGTTTGTAACAAGGTACATGGAATACCAATTCAATTTTTCCTGATACACAATCATCAGTAAGAATGTCAATCCTTACACAGTGTGTTGGAGATACTTCTTCATGGTGCTCTCACACTTCTGCACACCTTGTGAGCAGAGGCACTGGCTGCTCTAGCTCTCAAATATTCTTTTCAAGGATGTGTATAAAGCAAACAGTCCAGGAAGACAGATATTCTCCCCCTCCAGAATAGTGGGCAGGTGTGTTTCCTGTCTGCTGCTGCTGCTGCTGCTGCATCACTTCAGTCGTGTCCGACTCTGTGCGACCCCAGAGATGGCAGCCCACCAGGCTCCGCCGTCCCTGGGATTCTCCAGGCAAGAATACTGGAGTGGGTTGCCATTTCCTTCTCCAATGCATGAAAGTGAAAAGGGAAAGTGAAGTCGCTCAGTCATGTCCGACTCCAGCGATCCCATGGACTGCAGCCTACCAGGCTCCTCCATCCATGGGATTTTCCAGGCAAAAGTACTGGAGTGGGGTGCCATTGCCCTCTCTGTGTTTCCTGTCTAGTATAACAAAAACAATGGTTCCCTCTGGGCTAAGGTTGGGTAGGCTTGCTATAGTTCTTTAAAAACATTGCAATATTTGGATTACCTAAATTAAGGGTTCTACAGCTGTGGACTCATGGGTCTAAAAAATATTGCAATATTTGGATTACCTAAATTCAGGGTTCTACAGCTGTGGACTCATGGGACAAAAGGAAATGACACAGACAGGGAGCTCATGCTGTTGGCTGTGCTGATATACAGTCCCTTGTCTCAGAACCAGGAGTCCCATGTCTTCTGCCAGCATCCAGGAAACTATGACAGGCTGACTTGATGGCTTCCAAGTTGGGTAAAATCTCAAGACTCTTCACAGTTAGGTGACAAGGATGGGATGCTGGCAGAAACATGGCTTTCTGGAACAGAAAAGACAAGGGTCCCATGGGTTTAGGGTACACAAGAAGATTCCCTGGTATCCAGTAACAAATGTTCTTCTCCAAGTGATGGGTGTGGGGGTGTTAGGGCTAATTAACCTGAGAGGACAAGCAGCAAAAGGTAGGACTGAAATAACCTGCCCACCTTTTGTTGTTGCTCACTCTCCCTCAGGTGGGAGGAGGAAGGAATATTACTGAGGCAGTGAAGCACAAGCCCCTGACTCCAGATGAGAAGCAATGTGGCTGCAGCTATTGAGTAGAGTCCTCAGAGCTGAAACAGATTATGTCATCAGTGAGGATGCAGAGCTTTTGGATAACTGAAAAATTCATTAAGTTGAGCCATGTTTAGTCACCAAGCCATATGAAACTGAAGATAAGTGGGGCTTCCCAGGTGGCGCTAGTGGTAAAGAACTTGCCTGCCAGTGCAGGAGACATAAGAGACACAGGTTCAATCCCTGGGTCGGGAAGATCCCCTGGAGGAGGGCATTGCAGCCCACTCCAGTATTCTTGCCTGGAGAATCCCATGGACAGAGAAGCCTGTGTCCATGAGGTCACAGAGAGTTGGACACAACTGAAGCGACTTAGCATACACACACACACACACACACTTACTGGCACAAAGCTCCTCTACCCCTTTGTAACCCTGATCCTGCCCTGTGCCCTCTATCCTGACCTCTGCTTTTAGGAGAATCATCAGGGGTGGCCTGAGGCCTCTCTGCTCCCAAGAGAGACTGAAGACCTGACATACCCAAGCATACTGGAGAACTCCAAAGAAAGGAGGGACTCAAATATCTGTGGCTCTGTGGATACAGGCACCCACGTCACTGTGCTACTTGGCCCTGTGCAGGAAGAGGTACTCAGATTCAGCTAACGGAATCTGGACAAGATTCACAATAGGAGAGGAAAACTAACACGATGTAGCAGATGGGTGCTTCAGGCCAATTCAAAGTACTGTTGTTGTTTCTCCATCTGATTGTACAAATGATGCTTATATATCCTTAATACTTCCCCGTCCACAGTGCCAGAGGAGATTCTTCCCCATGAGGAAGAGCTATAGATAGAGAAATGCTAGTGAGAGAAGCTCCCCTGCTGTGTGTCATCAGTGAGTGGGTCAAGACAACATGTAACTGCCCTACCCATTGATGTTCAAATTTTTCAATATATAAAAGATGTCCTGTTGGCTGGCAAATCAGACACCTCAGTCTCCACAGTCCTGCCTGTGCTGTTACCACACCTCTGCCAGCCAAATCCAGGGCCCTACTCAACAAGTTAAGTTTCCTGGGATTATGTGGGTGGATTCACAATGCCCAAGCCCTTTGGTGATCAAGGAACAACAGCTGCCTCCTCAGCCTCCCACCACCAAAGAGAAAGCCTAGCACCTTGCTACACTCTTTGGGTACTGGAGACAGTATATGCCTGGGGTGGCTCATCGTGGCCAGGCTGAGGTACAGTCCACAGAATGCACAAGGGATATTCTCTCCAGAATGTCAGAGGAAGAAGGGGGCAGTGACCATTTTGTAGCATATTCATTTTGTAGATATAATTAAAGTCCATAATCAGCTGGCCTTAAATTAATCAAAAGGGAGATTTTCCTGGGCGGGCCTGACTTAATCAGTTAGAAGCCCTTTAGGAGGACTTCCCTGGTGGCTCAGGCAGTAAAGAATCTGCCTGCAATGCAGGAGACCTGGGTTGGGATCCATGGGTTGGGAAGATCCCCTGGAGGAGGGCATGGCAACCCATTCCAGTATTCTTGCCTGAAGAATCCCATGGACTGAGAAGCCTGATGGGCTACGGTCCATGGAGTTGCAAAGAGTTGGACACAACTGAGCAACTAAGCACAGCACAGGAGGACATAGGCATCCCTGAGCTCAAAGAGTCCAAACTACAGTGAGGCCTGTGCTTGCTCTCCCTCCCCCTGGGTCCTCCCTCCTGACCGCTGCCTGGGACCACGAGCCTTGGTTGGTGTCTGTGGGGTCCAGTGTGCCCCTCGTGGGCCCTTCCTGACTGCTGGCCTCTGGATTTCCAACCTGCTTATCCATTCCCCACCATGGAGTAAGTCAATTCCGTGTGTATGTGTGTGTGTCTGTGTATTTTGTCCCTACTGGTTCTGCTGCTTCTCCAGTTGAACCCTGATTGATAAGTCCTCACATGGACACTCTACATGGTCTTTTAACCTACAAGGCAGCATCCTGAGTGGTGCCCAAATCAACTGGCTGCATCAAAAATGGTCCAACAAGCTGCACTACATGTCTAACTTTGGTTCCCACAACCCAACGACCTCGCTGAGGTACCAGTCTCTGTGGCTGATGATTTTGCAAACTACAGCCTCTAGCAAAGGGAGACAGCCTCCATTCGGAGGCACTCCTTTGCGTTTGGGGCTCCTCACCTCCTTGACACAGCTACTGACTCAGCAGGACACTCTGTTCACCAAGGTTGCCCTAAATGCCTGGACTTAGTTCACGGATGGTTTGGCTAAGCTCAAACCCAGCAGTGTCCACGGGCTTGGAATGTGACACATAGATTTTTGTGGAGGTGAAGGGAGGGAATTAACCTCACCATTGAAGAACAGAACAACTTGTACCCCAGGAGATACGAGTGGGAAGGATCATTCCCTAACGATCTTTCTTCTTTCCAAACTGCCCCAGAGCAGTTCACGTGAAGCAAAACACCCTGACAAGCTTCCCCAAAATTGGTATAAGCACTTCAAATTTAACTGACTCCTGAATTTGCCACCCCTGACAGATGGCTCTGACCCCAATGTGATCACTGTTACCAAGAAAACAAGTGTCTTAGAACATCTGTCCCAGCTCCTGTACTTCTCATACAAGACATCTGTCCACACTTCCAGACATCTTCTCCACCCCATTTCCACAGCCACTGCTCAGCATGTCATGTAACAGCATGTCATGTAACATGAGCAAGCAACCTAAACAAACAAGACAGACTGACTGCCGGCCCTCATGCAGTGCCTCCAAAAACAAGGCCTAAATGCAATAATGTGAACCCAAGTGATCCAAAATTGGTATAAGCACTTCAAATTTAACTGACTCCTGAATTTGCCACCCCTGACAGATGGCTCTGACCCCAATGTGATCACTGTTACCAAGAAAACAAGTGTCTTAGAACATCTGTCCCAGCTCCTGTACTTCTCATACAAGACATCTGTCCACACTTCCAGACATCTTCTCCACCCCATTTCCACAGCCACTGCTCAGCATGTCATGTAACAGCATGTCATGTAACATGAGCAAGCAACCTAAACAAACAAGACAGACTGACTGCCAGCCCTCATGCAGTGCCTCCAAAAACAAGGCCTAAATGCAATAATGTTAACCCAAGTGATACATTTGGGTTGAGCAGGTCAAGGGTCATACTGGAGGCCCTGATAACCTATGTGTTCCGAATCATGTGAGTACCAGTTGCAAACTGTAAAGAAATTTTTTTCCAGGGATACCAAATGCACCTCCAGGCCTGTGACTGGTTGTATGCGTGAATGTGTATGTGTGTATGCGTGCACATGCACACCACTTGCCTCTCTCCCAAAAAACAGGTCTAAGAACACACATGAGTAAGATCTCAGATGACCAGCAACTAGATTAGAGGTAGCAATCTCTCCAAAAGAGCTCTAGGGAACTCAGGAAAGCTTCTAGGAGGGTTAACTATCTTAAGTAGACCCTATGGGCAGTTTCCCCCACAGTGAGCCATCCAATCAGAAAGGGTGGTTTGAAATCCATCCCCAGCTTAAGCTAAAGAGATAAGTAACACCACGTCATCCTGCAGGTTAGCAAGGGTCACTCACTGGCCAGCGTGGCTATGGGTGGCAGACTCTAGACTCCTGCCTTTTGCCCAGGGTGAAGCCTCTGCCAAGGCTAATACAAGCTGCTGCACCTGGATTGATGTCTTGTACCCAGAGGGAAGGTCAATACAGAAACTTAAAGAGAAAGGGCCCTGGTTTTTCAAGGCCCATGGTTGGTTTCCGGGATTTGCTCAGGACCCTGGTGGTATGGTGGAGGTCGATACAGCAGGTTCCCCTAATCCTGCTGCTTGGAGTCTTACTGACAATAGTCCTAATGAAATGCTGTCTGAGATGAACAGAACTGATTTAGTCCCAGCCTGTCAGTAGATTAACCAGACTGGCTGAGAGAGTGGCATACTCAGAGGAAAATTCACTGGAATATGCTATAGAAATGAGGAGTGGCTCTTGCCATGTGTGCTAAGTCACTTCAGTCATGTCTGACTCTTTGTGACCCCATGGACTGTAGCCACTAGGCTCCTCTGTCCATGGGATTCTCCAGGCAAGAATACTGGAGTGGGTTGCCCCTTCTCCAGGGGATCTTCCAGATCCAGGGATCAAACCGCATTCCTTAGATCTTCTGCACTGGCAAGCGGGTTCTTTACCACCAGTGCCACTTGGGAGTGGCTCCTAGCCAGAGACAATTTTCCATGAGTCTGAGTTTCTGCATATCTTACTGAGCAGAAGCACTGGCGGCCTTTGTTCTCAGCTATCTTTTCTCAGGATATCTATATAGTCTATGGCCTTGGAAGATAGTGTCTGCCCCCAACATAGGGCTGGTATGTTTACTCTGCTTATCCAATTCCCCACCTCCCATTCTCTCTTCAATCTATTCTAAAGAAGACTTTAGAATAAAGGTTCCTAATATTGTACAGGAGTCGGTGATCAAAACCATCCCCAAGAAAAAGAAATGCAAAAAGGCAAAATGGTTGTCTGAGGAGGCCTAACAAATAGCTTAGAAAGAAGTGAAAGGCAAAAGAGAAAAGGAAATTTATATGTTCATCTGAATGCAGAGTTCCAAAGAACTGCAAGGAGACATAAGAAAGCCTTGCTCAGTGATCAATGCAAATAAAGGAAAACAATAGAATGGGAAAGACTAGAGATCTCTTCAAGCAAATAAGAGCTACCAATGGAACACTTCATGCAAAGATGGGCACAATAAAGGACAGAAATGGTAGAGACCTAACAGAAGCAGAAGATATTAAGCAAGAATATAGGATATTAGGAAGAATATACAGAACAACTACACAAAAAAGATCTTAATGACCCAGATAACCATGATGGTGTGATCACTCACCTAGAGCCAGACATCCTGGAATGCAAAGTCAAGTGGGCATTAGGAAGCATCATTACCAACAAAGTTAGTGGAGGTGATGGAATTCCAGTTGAGCAATTTCAAATCCTAAAAGATGATGCTGTGAAACTGCTGCACTCAATATGCCAGCAAATTTGGAAAACTCAGCAGTGGCCACAGGACTGGAAAAGATCAGTTTTCATTCCAATCCCAAAGAAAGGCAATACCAAAGAATGTTCAAACTATTACAAAATTGTACTCATCTCACACACTAGCAAAGATATGCTCAAAATTCTCCAAGCTAGGCTTCAACAGTACACAAACTGAGAACTTCCAGATTTAGAAAAGGCAGAGGAACCAGATATCAAATTGTCAACATCCATTCCATCACTGGAAAAGCAAGAGAGTTCCAGAAAAACATCTACTTCTGCTTTATTGACTATGCCGAAGCCTTTGATTGTGTGGATCACAATAAACTGTGGAAAATTCTTCAAGAGATGGGAATACCAGATCACCTTACCTCCCTCCTGAGAAATCTGTATGCAGATCAAGAAGCAACAGTTAGAACCAGACATGGAACAATGGACTGGTTCCAAATTGGGAAAGGAATACGTCAAGGCTGTATATTGTCACCTTGCTTATTTAACTTATATGTAGAATACATCATGAGAAATGCTGGGCTGGAGGAAGCACAAGCTGGAATCAAGATTGCCAGGAGAAATATTAATAACCTCAGATATGCAAATGACACCACTCTTTTGGCAGAAAGTGAAAAGGAACTAAACAGCCTCTGATGAAAGTGAAACAGGAGAGTAAAAAATCTGGCTTAAAACTCAACATTCAAAAAATGAAGATCATGGCATCAGTCTCAGCATTTCATGGCAAAGAGATGGGAAAACAATGGAAGTAGTGACAGACTTTATTTTCTTGGGCTCCAAAATCACTGCAGATGATGTCCACAGCCATGAAATTAAAAGACGCTTGCTCCTTGGAAGAAAAGGCATGACCAACCTAGACAGCATATTAAAAAGCAGAGACATTACTTTGCCAACAAAGGTCCATCTAGTCAAAGCTATGGTTTTTCCAGTAGTCATGTATGGATGTGAGAGTTGGACCATAAAGAAGGCTGAGCGCCAAAGAATTGATGCTTTTGAACTGTGATGTGGGAGAAGACTCTTGAGAGTCCCTTGGACTGCAAGGAGATCCAACCAGCCAATCCTAAAGGAAATCAGTCCTGAATATCATTGAAAAGACTGATGCTGAAGCTCCAATACTTTAGCCATCTGATGTGAAGAACTGACTCATTGGAAAAGACCCTGATGCTCAGAAAGACTGAAGACAGGAAGAGAAGGGGGCAACAGAGGATGAGGTGGTTGGATGGCATCACCGACTTGATAGACATGAGTTTGAGCAAGCTCCGGAAGTTGGTGATGGACTGGGAAGCCTAGCATGCTGCAGTCCATGGGGTCGCAAAGAGTCGGACATGACTGAGTGACTGAACTGAATAGAACTGAAAGACTTTGCACTCACCCCTCAGTTAAAATAGCAGAGGTCAGATCCACTGAATACATTTCTCTCCTTTTCTTCATATCCCTTTGATCACACTCAACTTCTTAGAAGCACTCAACAGAGCTGAAGAACCTGCTCATCCTTGTCTGCCTCTCTCCAGCTGTCTATTACTGCACTGCTCCTTTCCTAGATCTTCTCCAGGCTCCTCTCCTCTCTGAGATCTTGAAATGTTACTGCTCCTCTGATCATTCTCTCAAATACATTTCCAGACCTAAGTTCAAAACTCAGACATCAGTGGGCTACTTAAATCCTCTAGTTAGTTATCACCCCAGGCATTTAACATATCCCAAACTGAACCTGGCAGTTAAATCTGACCTCAACTCCTAATCCTAAATTCCCCATCTCAGTCAATTACACTGAGTTACTCAAGCCATCAGCAGAGCATTCCTCCTTCCCTACTCTTTAGCTAACCCAGCAAATCTTCTCAGCTCTTTCCCCAAAACTTATCTTGAATTTCCCCATTTCTCTCCACCTCCATTACACTAGTCTAAGCCTCCACTCTCACTGTCTCTACTGAAATAATAGAAACTGGTCTTGGTCCCAATACCAGTCCAGTTCTCTCAATCCATGTGACATATAGCAGCAGGAGTGATCTCCATAATATGTAAATCTGAATATGTCTCCCCTGCTTAAAATTCTGCACAGGCTCCCCAGAGCCCCTAAAGGAAAGAAGTGAACTCATCATTACTCCAGCTAGTCCCTGCATGGTTTGGCCCTAGACACCATCTCCCCCTATGCCACTGCTCAACAATTACACTGGTCCTCCTTTGGTTCTTCCAATACATCCAGCTTTCTGGATTAGTCCAGAAACTAGACAACAGGTTGTTCTCTAGCTTGAAACATTCTTGCTTTTTCTAAAACTGGATCCTCCCTATCAGGAGGACCTTTTCTGACTGACTCAGCTCCACTTATTATTCCTTTGCTCTGTTTTCCCCTACTATAAAACAATAATGCTTGAAGAAAAGCACTTGTTTTTAATACCGATTCATTTATTTCTGATTTTTAGGTGAATGTTCTTGTGGGTGTTACTGTGTTCTCCCTAAAAAGACAAGTTGACATCCTAATACCTACCCCTTCCTCAGAATGTGACGTTACTTGTAAATGCAGTTGCTGAAGATGCAACTCATTAAGGTGAGGTCATACTGGGATAGGCTGGGCCTCATATCCAATACAACTAGCGTCCTTATGAAAGCAGAGGGCCTTGTAAAGACAAGCACACAAGAAGACCACCATGTGAAGATGGGGGACTGAAGTGATGCCTCTACGAGCCAAGGAATGCTTGGGGCTACCAGAAAATAAGAGAGAGACAAGGAACAGATTCTCTCTCACAATCTTCACAAGGAATCAGGCTTGCTCACTGATTTTGGACTTCTGGCCCCCAGAACTATGGGACAATAAATATCTGTTGTTTGAAGTCTCCCAGCTTATGATACTTTGCTATGGCAACCCTAAGAGACTAACACAAATGCCAAATTGCAAAGACATATATAGAAGTGAAAGGTGTTCTTACAGAGGGAGGCAGTAGATAAAGGGGCATGAATGACAGTTTTAACATATGTCTGCTTAAACTAAAACTTTCATTTTTGAAAGTAACCTAATTATTAAAATATGAACAACAGGAGTTCCCTGGTGGCCCAGGAGTTATGAATCAGCACTTGCACTGCAGGGGGCACGATTTGGATCCCTGGTCCAGGGAACTAAGACCCTCCACGCTGCATGGTGCAGTAAAAAAAATACATATGAGCCACAGTGACAGTGAAGCCTCACTACACAGAAATGTCATGACTTATAGGAAATATATATATATTTGGTCCTCATCCATAGTTGCTCACAGTTTCCAAATCTCTTAGAATCTCCTGAACAATGGAATGGAATTTGGTCTCTCATCCTCAGTTTCTGAAAACCACTCCAGGGAAGGTGACTTTTGGGGTCTACACAAAGGTGGGGGCTGGTGGTTAGGAAAACTAACTTTCAGTCCCACCCTGTGCTGGAAGTTGAATCGATCACCACTGGCCAGTGATTTAGTTAATCATAACCATGTAATGAAGCCTCCATAAACAACTCCAAAGGACAGCTTTTTGGACCTTTTTCAGAGATCTTCCATGTTGGGGAACCAGAACACTTCCACATGCCCCCATGCTCAGCTTCATCAGCCATGACGACAGAAGTCCCTTTGTAGGACCTCAACCCATGTATCTTGTCTGACTGTTGATGCATATCCTTTAATATCCTTTTATAATAAATTGGTAATCTAGTGAGTAAACAGGTTTTCCTGAGTTCTGTGAGCTCTTCTAACAAGCTAATTGAACCCCAAGAGGGAGTTGTGGGAACCTCTGATTTACAGCCAATTGATCAGAAGTATGGTCTGCAACCTAGACTTGCAGCTGGCATCCTGAATTGGAGGGGTCAACAGAACCTCCAGTCTGTAGCTGGTCAAAAGCACAGATAACAACTTGTATGACTGGCCTCTGAAGTGGAGGGCAGACTTGTGCAACTGAGCCCTTTGTCTATGGAATCTGATTCTATCTGGACAGGTAGTGTCAGAACTGAGTTGAATTTGTGGATACCCTCCTAGCATCAAGAACTGCTTGTTGATGTGGGGAAGCCTCCATATATGTACACTGGAATTGAGTCTAGGAACCCAATTCACCAAGCCACCCCCCCAAAAAAAAATCTCTATTATTACACCAATCCGTATTAAATGGCACTGCAAACAGTTCCTGAAAAACTACAATGGAGTCAATGAAGAAAAGTCACAGATTCCTCAATCTCAACTCTATGATCATTTATAACAAGGACTGGGGCCAAGTTATCCCTAATTTTGTTATGAATCTGCTTCAAGGTTTTTGCTTTAACAAAGTGCATTAAGGATGATAATAATAGCTACTCGGAATGTGCTAAATGCTTTAGAAATATCATTAGGTTCAGATCAGTCGTTCAGTCATGTCTGACTCTTTACGACCCCATGAACCGCAGTACATCAGGCTTCCCTGTCTATCACCAACTTCCAGAGACCACCCAAACCCATGTCCATTGTGTTGGTGATGCCATCCAACCATCTCATCCTCTGTCATCCCCTTCCACTCCTGCCCTCAATCTTTCCCAACATCAGGGTCTTTTCAAATGAGTCAGCTATTTGCATCAGGTGGACAAAGTATTGGAGTTTCAGCTTCAACATCAGTCCTTCCAGTGAACAATGATCTTTAGGATGGACTGGTTGGATCTCCTTGCAGTCCAAGGGACTCTCAAGAGTCTTCTCCAACACCACAGTTCAAAAGCATCAATTCTTCAGCGCTCAGCTTTCTTTATAGTCCAACTCTCACATCCATAAGACTACCGGAAAAACCACAGCCTTAACTAGACGGACCTTTGTTGGCAAAGTAATGTCTCTGCTTTTTAATATGCTGTCTAGGTTGGTCATAACTTTCCTTCCAAAGAGCAAGCATCTTTTAATTTCATGGCTGCAGTCACTATCTGCAGTGATTTTGGAGCCCAAAAAAATAAAGTCAGCCACAGTTTCCCCATCTATTTCCCATGAAGTGATGGGACCAGATGCCATGATCTTCGTTTTCTGAATGCTGAGCTTTAAGTCAACTGTTTCACTCTCCTCTTTCACTTTCATCAAGAGGCTCTTTAGTTTTTCTTCAATTTCTGCCATAAGGGTGGTGTCATCTGGATATCTGAGGGTATCGCTATTTCTCCTGGCAATCTTGATTCCAGCTTGTGCTTCATCCAGCCCAGCATTTCTCATGATGAACTCTGCATATAAGTTAAATAAGCAGGGTGACAATATACAGCCTTGACGTACTCCTTTTCCTATTTGGAAACAGTGTGCTGTTCCATGTCCAGTTCTAACTGTTTCTTCCTGACCTGCATATAGGTTTCTCAAGAGGCAGGTCAGGTGGTCTGGTATTCCCATCTCTTTCAGAATTTTCCACAGTTTATTGTGATCCACACAGTCAAAGGCTTTGGCATAGTCAATAAAGCAGAAATAGATGTTTTTCTTGAATGCTCTTGTTTTTTCAATGATCCAGCGGATGTTGGCAATTTGATCTCTGGCTCCTCTGCCTTTTCTAAAACCAGCTTGAACATCTGTAACTTCATGGTTCATGAACTGCTGAAGCCTGGCTTGGAGAATTTTGAGCATTACTTTACTAGCGTGTGAGATGAGTGCAATTGTGCGGTAGTTTGAGCATTTTTTGGCATTGCCTTTCTTTGGGATTGGAATGAAAACTGACCTTTTCAAGTCCTGTGGCCACTGCTGAGTTTTCCAAATTTGCTGGCATATTGAGCACAGCAGTTTCACAGCATCATCTTCCAGGATTTGAAATAGCTCAATTGAATTCCATCACCTCCACTAGCTTTGTTTATAGTGATGCTTCCTAAGGCCCACCTGACTTCACATTCCTGGATGTCTGGCTCTAGGTGAGTGTGAGTGATCACACCATCATGATTATCTTGGTCGTGAAGTGCAGTAAGCCAGGCTTTCTTCCTGCTACAAGATTTAATGCGATCGCGACGGTTTGTGGGCTTGCTTATCCTGGAAATAGCAGCTTTAATAACCACAATTACTTCTGTTACTGTGGCAGCAATATCATTGACTCAACAAGTGCATACTGCCCAATATGTTGATACCATGTCTAAAAATGTTTCTCTAACTCTAGCAACACAGGAAGCTATAGATAGAAAGTTGGAGATGAGGGTAGATGCCTTGGAAGAGGCAATAATGAATATTGGGACTGAGTTACAGGCTTTAAAAGTGAAAATGGCTCTGTCTTGCCACGCTGATCACCGGTGGATATGCGTGACATGTTTGAAGGTGAATGAGACAGATTATGAACAGGAAAAAATCAAAAATCATATCTCAGGTGTTTGGAACAGCTCTGACATTGGCCTGGACTTAGAGAAACTTCATAATCAAATACAGACCCTGGAACACTCTCAACTGGATTTTACCGCTGCTGGAGCAGCAAATGACTTTTTTCACACTTTCTCTAACTTCATTTCAGGAAAAAACATTCTGTCTAATCTGTTGGTGCTTTAATTTTGCTTCTCATAATCATTCTTCCTTGTATTGTCAGGATTCTTCGGCAGAACATTCAGAAACTCGCGACTGAGCTGCATCTGGCTGTTTTAAGAAATAAAAAAGGGAGAGATGCCGGGAGCCATCTCCCGGCATATTGCATATTGAGTGAAGCATTTTCACAGCATCATCTTTCAGAATCTGGAATAGCTCAACTGGAATTCTATCACTGCCGGGAGCCAGCATGAGGAACTCTGCCCGTGGCAAAGGTCATGAGGAAGGAGGCTCGGCATATGTAAAGGTGGGATCAAGCCTCAGGAGTCCCCCTGGAAATTCTCGAGCATCTACCCCCAAAACCAGAGTCTGCCTACTTTCTGCTTTGTGCTCTCACCTACACCTCTGACTTTACGGGGGGCTGTCCCCCACTACCTCTCTCTGAAAAAAGTTAACTTACAGCTCCACTTAATAAAGTTCCTGGGTATGATAGTGTTTCAACCTACAAACTCCTTTGGAAGTCCTCTAGCCTGCCTGAATAGGTTTTTCCGGCCACATGTGATTATTCAGAGCCTCCCAACTGTGAGACGCATGAGATGTTCTAAACTGTCTAAATACAGATTCCTTTGAGCAGTTAAAAGATTGATTAGAAATTTTATCGGTGAAGGGTTTTTCACTTGTTGGGCCAATGTTTGCTGCTAAATCTCCATATCCCTTACCTGCTGTGTCCCTGGCAGTGTATTGATTAATATAATTGGTGTAAGCAGTAGCTTTACTGTTTGTAACCTTGGACCCTTGAGTTAAATTTTCTTGTTATAGCCCACCACACCTTTGCCCTGTAGGAATGCAACTTTATCTAATGCTTTTGGAGGGTGGCGCCTGACTAATCACCTTTAGAGAAAAATAAGTTTTCTGAAGAAAGGGTCTTAAAATGTTAACAGGCCTCCGGGCCAGAAGATGATGCAAATCGCCTAAACTTTTGCATATGATAAGTTTGCAGGAAGAAAGCCTGGCTTACTTCATGACTCTACCCCTTCCCCCATTATCCTCTATGCATAACTTAAGGCGTAAAAACTACTTTGGAAAATAAAGTGCAGGCCTTGTTCACCGAAGCTTGGTCTCCCCATGTCGTTCTTTCTCTCACCTTCTGGCTGAATTATTCAGCCTCTTTTCTCCACTAAATTTTCTCACTGAGCTATCCTTATTTAACCACTCTTTATATCTTTAATTCTATCATATCCTGATCACCGAAGCCGTCTCCCCTTCGAATTCCCTGGATCCACCGGGGCTGGACCCCGGCAGTGAAGATCTTTTTTGTACAGTTCTTCTGTGTATTCTTGCCACCTCTTCTTAATATCTTCTGCTTCTGTTAGGTCCATACAATTTCTGTCCTTTATTGAGCCCATCTTTGCATGAAATGTTCCCTTGGTATCTCTAATTTTCTTGAAGAGATCTCTAGTCTTTCCCATTCTATTGTTTTCCTCTATTTCTTTGCATTGATCACTGAGGAAGGCTTTCTTATCTCTCCTTGCTATTCTTTGGACCTCTGCATTTAAATAGGTGTATCTTTCCTTTTCTCCTTTGCCTTTCGCTTCTCTTCTTTTCACAGCTATTTGTAAGGCCTCCTCAGACAGTCATTTTGCTTTTTTTTGCATTTCTTTTTCTTGGGGATTGTCTTGTTCCCTGTCCCCTGTACAATGTCACTAATAATCCTCAATTACCTATCAGCAAAGCAGGTGCAACTGCCCCTATTTTGCCGATGAGGAAACAAAGGATATGTGAGTCTAGAATAACACAGCTAATTCAGTAGCAGAGACAAGACTAGAACACATGCCTTCCATCAAGAGCTACCTACACACAAATAATGTATTTGGCAGACTTTACTAAAGAACAATCAGTGTCACTGCAGCAACATTTCAGGTACTGTTACACATAATCAGAAAATACAGTCATGTGCTAAGTCACTGTAGTTGTGTCCGACTCTGTGTGACCCTATGGACCAAGGGACCCTTCGGACTCCAGGCTCCTCTAGAGCCTGGGATTCCTCTGGAATCCCTTGCCAGAGATTCTCCAGTCAAGAATACTGGAGTGGGTTGCCATGCCCTCCTCTAGGGGATCTTTCTGACCCAGGGATCAAATCCAAGTCTCTTACTTCTACCTGCATTGACAGGTGAGTTCTTTACCACTAGGGCCACCTGGGAAGCCCGAAAATACTGTTACGATAAATTCAAAACTTACTTTTTGTATCACCCATCCCAGGAAGGATGCTTTTTAAAATAAATTGTTTCTAAGTTAATATTTTAAAACATACATTATATTAAGCACTAGCTAAAGTTGGATTTGGCCTTACTGAAACTCACTTTCTGGGCTTCCCAGGTGGGGCTAGTGGTAAAGAACCCACCTGCAATGTGGGAGACACAGGTTCGATCCCTGGGTCAGGAAGATCCCCTGGAGGAGGAAATGGCAACCCACTCCAGTATTCTTGCCTGGAGAATCCCATGGACAGAGGAGCCTGGTGGGCTACAGTCCATAGGGTTGCACAGAGTCGGACATGACTAAAGCCACTTAGCATAGCACAGCACAAACTCACTTTTAATGGCAAACCACTTGGCTTGTACTTGACCACTTGGCTTCTTTTTTTTTTTAATTGAAGAAGTTGCTATAGAATACTATATAAGTTATAAGAGAACAACATTTTTTAAAGGTTATACTCCACTTATTACAAAATATTGGCTATATTCCCCTACCACTTGGCTTCTTAAGAAGAAAATAATCCTGCTATTGAATTTGGGAGGTTGTAAGCTTCAACCACATGAAACAACTTTCAAACAGCCAAAAGAGAACTAATGCTCTTCTGAAAAGAATGGAGAACACTGAGTTTTTATTCAACTTCAAAAGCCACAACTTAGGTTATGAATTCAGAATCTAGTCTAACTCACGGAGAAACTAATGATGAATTTTAAGTGGTACTATTCTTCATTTCTGTGTCTAGGAAGATGGAGTAGATGTATCTTTCCCTATATGTCCTGATTAAAATACAACTAAAAATCCTGAACATTATCTATAAAACAAATGTAAGAGATCAGAAAGGTGGAGGGAGGGCAACAGATTAGCTAGGGATCTACAGACCTAAGGAACATGGTGGAGAGGTCCCTGGGTTTTCATATATCTCAGACACAGAGCTGAAGAACTCAGCAACCCAGAATCACAAACAGGTGCAGGAAAAGGAAAAAAAAAAAGCTTGAACAAGTCTTCTCTATCTAGCCAAAGGACCAGGAAAGGGGCAGCCTAGCCAAGAAAGAAAACTTTTAGACAAAGGAGCCCTCTAATCCAGCCAGAAATCACATAAGAAACTGATGCCCCACCCCCACTAGCAAAGGTAGAGCTGGAGCCTAGACTTCTGCCCTCCCCAGGCCTTAAGGAGGAGCCCCAACCCCCCGCCAGGGTCACATTAGAGAAGGCTGAGTAGGGAGCTGGATAATCACCAGCTTGACTCCTCGGCATCCTGGAGTCAGTAAAGAGCTCAGACTCCCACCTCCACAGTAATAAAAGGCCCCCGCCTTCCCCACGGGGGCGCTGTGGCGAGTTTAGCTAAGCTACTACGTGATACTGCTGCCCCAGCAAACATTTTGTTTGGCTGTGTAGCCCCACAAGGACCTTAAACTGAAACTTGCCTCCTCATGGAAGAATGTGCCCTAAATAACAGCCCTGAATCACAAAGAAATACAAGCTCCTGATAAGACTTCCCCCACAGCCCTTGTGATCACCAGTTTCCCCTGCCTCCAGGGCCTGCCCTTTGACACTCCTTAGATAAAACCTCCACAGAGCTTCCTAGAACCCTGCATGTTTGGTTTGAACTGATCAATCCAGTGTTAGCCGGGGAACCCCAGGGATTCCACCCATAGACCATGTGTTCCAGGTCTTACAGCTCACTCTCTCCCTGTACTCAGTCTTGACCTCCTCCCCATGTGGGTTCTCGAGTAGTGCCATGTACTTCCTTCAGGACGGGTGAGTAATAAAGATCTCTATTTCAACTTCTCTGTGGTCCTCCGTTGACCACAGCTCGCCATCCAGCAACCTGTGCTCCACTTCACAAATGTTAATATAACAAAGCAGCTAGTGTCACAGGGGGCCTGGTGAAGAGTCAGAAGCTTTCATCTCAGGAACCTAGAAAAATAAATGCAAAACAACCCAAAATAGGCAGAAGGAAAGAAATAATAGAGGACAGAAATCAATAAAGTTGAAAACAGAAAGACAATAGAGAAAAAATCAATGAAAAAAGGGCTAGTTCTTCGGAAAGATCAAAAAAATTGACAAATCTTGTGCAAGACTGGCCAAAAAAAGAGAGAAGATCTAAATGATCAATATCAGAAATGAAACAAATATTCGCTAAGACTCTGTACATTTCATAAGGGAATACTATGAACAAATCTACATACACACATTTCACAACTTAGGTTAAAGGGGCCAATTTCTTGAAAAACACCAACTACCACCATTAATCCAATAAGAAATAGATAATCTGAATGGAACTTTTAAGGAAACTATTAAGGAAAATCCATAATTTTGATACTCCCAAAAGAGAAATCTCTAGGCCCAGAAGGTTTCACTCAAGAATTCTACACATTCTCTTCTAGAAAACAGAATAGGAGGGCACATTTCCTAATTCATTTTATGAAGTTAATAGTTACAGGATAACCAACCAAAGGCATTATAAAAACAAAAGCCACAGACCAATATTCTCTACAAATCCAAGGCAAGTATATATCCACTCTCATCACTCTTATTCAATATAGTTATGGTTCTAGAACTTAGTTCTGGAAGTTCTAGACATAGACAAGTTTATTCTAAAATTTATATGGAATGAGAAAGGAACTAAAATAACTAAACAATTCTGAAAAAGGAGAATAAAGTAGAAAGAATTAGTTTACCCAATTTCAAGATTTATTATACAGCTACAATAATCAAGACTGTGTAGTATTGGTGGAGGAACAGATGCACAGATTAACAGAAGACAGGACCCAGAAAAGACCACATAAATATGCCCAAGAGGTTACAGACAAAGGTGCAAAAAGCAATTCATTAAAGGAGAGATATCTTTTCAACAAATGGTGCTGGAACAATTAGACATCCAAGGTAGGGGAGGGGAGGAGAACCTCAATCTAAATCTTATACTTTATACAAAAATTAACTCAAAATAAATTATGTGAATTTTAAAATGCAAAACTATAAAACTTCTACTAAAAAAAAGAGGAAATTCTCAGAATCTAGGGCTAGGTCAAAATTTATTATACATGACACCAAAAGTGTAATCCATAAAAGAAAAAACTGGAAAAACTGGATTTCACCAGAATTAAAATTTTATGGTTTGTGAAAGACTCTGTTAAGATAAAAAAAAAAAAAAAAAAAAAAAAACAAACTAAAAATTGGAAGAAAATATTTGTAAACCACATATCCAACAAAGGAATAGTATCTGGAATATATTAAGAACTCCCAAAACTCAACATTTAAAAAAATCCAATTTAAACACAACCAAAAGACACAGAAAATTCAGAGAAGAGATGGTACATGTGGCACAAATACACACACAAAAAGATGCTCAACATCATTAATAATTAGGGAATGCAAACCTAAAACCACAATGAGATACCACTACACACATATAAGAATGCCTAAAATAAAAAATAGTGATAACACCAAATTCTGGCAAGGATGTGGAGAAACTGGATCTCTCCTTTATTACTGGTAGGAATGTAAAATGGTACAGACACAATGGCAATTTCTTACAAAACCAAATATGGAATGGCCATATGGCCCAGAACTGCACTCCTGGGCTTTCATTCCAGAAAAATGAAAACATTCACAGAAAAATCTGTACATGAGTGACTAGCAGCAGCTTTATTGGTAACAATTAAAATGTAGAAACAGTGCAGATGTCCTTCAACAGGTGAACAGTTAAACAAACTGGTTCATCCATACGATGGAATACACTCAGCAATAAGAATTAATTACTGGTACATACAACAATCTGGATGAATCACTAGAGAATTATGATGAGTAAAGAAGCCAATCCCAAAAGGTTACAAACTACATGATTTCACTTATACAACATTCTTGAAATGACAAAATTATAGAAATAGAATAAATTGCTGGTTGCCAGGAGCAGAGGAAGAGTAAGGACAGGAGGGAAGTGGTTGTGGCTATCACAGGGCAATAAAAGGACGATGATGAAAATGTTCTGTATCTTCAACCCATTATTGTCAATATACTATTTATGGTATGTACAATAGCTGTGCAAGCTGTTACCATCAGGACAAAACAGGTAAAGAGCACAGAGGGACGTCCCTGACTGTCCAGTGGTTAAGAAACTCCACACTTCCACTGCAGGGGGTACAGGTTTAAACTCTGGTTCAGACCATGAACTCCTTATTGCCAAATTCAGACTTAAATTGAAGAAAGTAGGGAAAACCACTAGACCATTTAGGTATGACCTAAATCAAATCCCTTATGATTATACAGTGGAAGTGAGAAATAGATTTAAGGGCCTAGATCTGATAGATAGAGTGCCTGATGAACTATGGAATGAGGTTCGTGACATTGTACAGGAGACAGGGATCAAGACCATTCCCATGGAAAAGAAATGCAAAAAACCAAAATGGCTGTCTGGGGAGGCCTTACAAATAGCTGTGAAAAGAAGAGGAGTGAAAAGCAAAGGAGAAAAGGAAAGATATAAACATCTGAATGTAGAGCTCCAAAGAATAGCAAGAAGAAATAAGAAAGCCTTCTTCAGCGATCAATGCAAAGAAATAGAGGAAAACAACAGAATGGTAAAGACTAGGGATCTCTTCAAGAAAATCAGAGATACCAAAGGAACATTTCATGCAAAGATGGGCTCAATAAAGGACAGAAATGGTACGGACCTAACAGAAGCAGAAGATATTAAGAAGAGATGGCAAGAATACACAGAAGAACTGTACAAAAAAGATCTTCATGACCCAGATAATCACGATGGTGTGATCACTGACCTAGAGCCAGACATCCTGGAGTGTGAAGTCAAGTGGGCCTTAGAAAGCATCACTACGAACAAAGCTAGTGGAGGTGATGGAATTCCAATTGAGCTATTCCAAATCCTGAAAGATGATGCTGTGAAAGTGCTGCACTCAATATGCCAGCAAGTTTGGAAAACTCAGCAGTGGCCACAGGACTGGAAAAGCTCAGTTTTCATTCCAATCCCAAAGAAAGGCAATGCCAAAGAATGCTCAAACTACCGCACAATTGCACTCTTCTCACACGCTAGTAAAGTAATGCTCAAAATTCTCCAAGCCAGACTTCAGCAATATGTGAACCGTGAACTTCCTGATGTTCAAGCTGGTTTTAGAAAAGGCAGAGGAACCAGAGGTCAAATTGCTAACATCCGCTAGATCACGGAAAAAGCAAGAGAGTTCCAGAAAAACATCTATTTCTGCTTTATTGACTATGCCAAAGCCTTTGACTGTGTGGATCACAACAAACTGTGGAAAATTCTGAAAGAGATGGGAATACCAGACCACCTGATCTGCCTCTTGAGAAATTTGTATGCAGGTCAGGAAGCAACAGTTAAAACTGGACATGGAACAACAGACTGGTTCCAAATAGGAAAAGGAGTACATCAAAGCTGTATATTGTCACCCTGCTTATTTAACTTATATGCAGAGAACAGCATGAGAAACGCTGGGCTGGAAGAAACACAAACTGGAATCAAGATTGCCGGGAGAAATATCAATAACCTCAGATATGCAGATGACACCACCCTTATGGCAGAAAATGAAGAGGAACTAAAAAGCCTCTTGATGAAAGTGAGAGTGGAGACTGAAAAAGTTGGCTTAAAGCTCAACATTCAGAAAACAAAGATCATGGCAGCCGGTCCCATCACTTCATGGCAAATAGATGGGGAAACAGTGGAAACAGTGTCAGACTTTATTTTTCTGGGCTCCAAAATCACTGCAGATGGTGACTGCAGCCATGAAATTAAAAGACGCTTACTCCTTGGAAGGAAAGTTATGACCAACCTAGATAGCATATTCAAAAGCAGAGACATTACTTTGCCAACAAAGGTTCATCTAGTCAAGGCTATGGTTTTTCCTGTGCTCATGTATGGATATGAGAGTTGGACTGTGAAGAAGGCTGAGTGCCAAAGAATAGATGCTTTTGAACTGTGGTGTTGGAGAAGACTCTTGAGAGTCCCTTGGACTGCAAGGAGATCCAACCAGTCCATTCTGAAGGAGATCAGCCCTGGGATTTCTTTGGAAGGAATGATGCTAAAGCTGAAACTCCAGTACTTTGGCCACCTCATGCGAAGAGTTGACTCATTGGAAAAGACTCTGATGCTGGGAAGGATTGGGGGCAAGAGGAGAAGGGGACGACAGAGGATGAGATGGCTGGATGGCATCACTGACTCGATGGACGTGAGTCTGAGTGAACTCCGGGAGTTGGTGATGGACAGGGAGGCCTGGTGCGCTGCGATTCATGGGGTTGCAAAGAGTTGGACACGACTGAGCGACTGATCTGATCTGATCTGAGAAGCTAGAGGTTCCACATGCCTGGTGGCCAAAAAAATGAAAAACATAAAACAGAAGCAATATTGTAACAAAAGCAATACAGATTTTAAAAATGGTCCACATCCAAAAAAAAAATATCAAACATAAGCAAATAAATAAAACTGTATTATCTCGCTAAGAGTCGGACACGACTGAGGGACTTCACTTTCACTTTTCACTTTCATGCATTGGAGAAGGAAATGGCAACCCACTCCAGTGTTCTTGCCTAGAGAATCCCAGGGACAGGGGAGCCTGGTGGGCTGCCGTCTCTGGGGTCGCACAGAGTCAGACACGACTCAAGTAACTTAGCAGCAGCAGCATTATCTCCAAAGGAATTATCAGCCAAATCATTTGTCATCAAATATTAATATTTCTATTTTTTTGCTGTTGACAGGCAATAGGAAAGCACACTAGAAAATTCATCTGTAACAACCTAGTTTCAAAGCATTTACCAAGCGCTTGTCACATGCAGCTAGGAGCTAGGGAAACAGGCAAAGTGAGGAAGACAAAGTAGATTTAGAAGAGAGTTCATATTTCTTCTAGTGAAGTTGAACAGGAACTACAATACTGAACTTAAGTTATCTTTGTAAAGCACTTCATTATGCCTGCCCACATTCTTAAGTATTTCTAAACAGAACACAGGTAGCAGCTCACCAGTGCATGATCAACTTATAAGTAACTTTCCTTACTTCTTAACTCCCAGCCAGTGAAGGTCACTTCCTGCCAGGAATACCTCCACCTCTACCCAAGCCCTGGTCTTCATGTCTCAGCTAAGTCCAAACCACGCCCCCACCCCATGTTGGCTGGGCAAAAACAGGACAGGGGAAAGGTGAGACTCACACACTCATGTGTCTTACACCCATGCCCATTCTTCTCTCACCCAATTTCTCCAAATATAAATACCCAAAGGAAGAAAAGAACGGCAAAGGGAAAGGGCTGGTTAAGATCTCTGGTAACCAGGCCTCCTCTTACCAGTTTTTTCATCAGAAAAGGAAAAGAGACAAAAGAGGAGAAACGGCAGAGGGGTGGGGGGCAGGCAGGAGAAGAAAAGCTATGGTACATTTTCACCTCAGCTGTCAGTTCCCCCCACCTTCACAAAATAAAAGCCACAACTCTATCCAGCTCTCCCCACTCCTATCCCAGCAGCAGTTCCAAGTGCCTCTGAACCCAAGTCTCCCTAAAATCAAGTTCCCTTACCAAGTTTATGGTTAATCTCTCTATCCAAAATTGTATTCCCTTTTTTAATCCCCTCTGACCTCAACTGGGTGCTGAGCACTAAGAAACCAGAGTCCGATGGCTACAATCACTGTTACTGATAACATCTTTCTAAAATGACTATTATAGGTAGCATCATTAATGAACAAACTCAGGATGTTTCTCCAGGACAATATGAGCTAATAGACCCCCAGGCCATGGACTACCTGGCCAGAGAACGGTAAACCAGAGCACCCTGACTCCTGAAAATAGAAACTACAATTTTAAAATGTCACAGAAATGATTAACCCCAGTCTCTTATGCCAAGAAACCAGAAAATACAAAATGAATATAATTCATCATTTGTGAATACACTAACCCTTGCCTTCTAGTAAAGCTTTACCATAACGCTTTTGGTAATGATTTTCACATTTTAATGACTAGGTTACTCTTAGAAATTAGAGATTTAGTTTATACCAAGAAACATAATATTAAATTACTATTCACACCCACTAGGCAAGAACTACTTTCACCTCTTAATATAACTTGCCTGGCTGGCTTTACACTGACACCCAGCAAGTGAAGCCTGTGAGTAGCCAAAACTGGAAAGACAAGGATGTGGGGGGAAACTGCAGTAATGGTAATGGCCCCTCCACTAACTAGGAGGGTCAAGTAGGCTGACAAGTCATCAGGTTCTCATCTTCCCTTAACATTTCAAGTGTTCTATTTCCAAGACTGAGGGCAGAACATAGAGATGACACAGCCCTTCCACCAGAGTTCATCTACTTTACTCTAGCTCACAGTTTCACATTTAGTTCTAATAAACTTGGTTGGTTTCTAAGTTCATGGCTAATCAGAAGGAAAACGTTTCATAGAGAGAAAAGCACTCTGTTCATTCACCCACCATTTAAGTGCCCGGTACTTGGAGACGGAGCACTAACTGATACTCAGTAATCCCTATCCTCCCTGACTTAGGTAGGGCAGGGGCTCAGACAGTAGAGGAGTAAATTAAAATAAAAGTAATTGTAAATAAAATAATTACTAACTGTGACAGCTGCTAACAAGAATATGAACAGAGCTAACAACCTTGTTCTTTCTTGGGATATGAAGACCCTTCCAGTAGTGTCAAATGTAGAATCAAAAAATTCAGGGCTTCCCTGGTGGGTCAGTGGTAAAGAATCCACCTACCAGTGCAGGAGACATGGTTCCCTGGTGCAGGAAGATGCCACAGAGCCAACTAAGCCCATGCACCACAACTATTGAGCCCATGCTCTAGAGCCTGGGAGCTGAAACTACTGAGCCCATGTACCAAAACTACTGAAGCCTGCACGTGCCCTGGAGCGTGTGCCCCACAACAAGGGAAGCCACTGCCATGAGCAGCTCTTACACCACAGCTAGAGAGCAGCACCTGCTAGCCACAACAAGAGAAAAGCCTGCCTGACAACAAAGACTCAGCACAGCCAAAAACAAATTATTTTTTAAAATTCATATCATCTATTGACCCCAAATATACTCTAAAATTTACTTTTAAAAATTAAATACCAGCTGCTGACTTGTTACCCTCTCTTTATGTTAAAAGCTGAATGACATTCCAATTCCCTAGAGCAGAGATGGTTCAGTTCAGTTCAGTCACTCAGTCATGTCCGACTCTTTGTGACCCCATGAATTGCAGCACGCCAGGCCTCCCTGTTCATCAACAACTCCCGGAGTTCACCCAAACTCATGTCTATAGAGTCAGCGATGCCATCCAGCCATCTCATCCTCTGTCGTCCCCTTCTCCTCCTGCCCCCAATCCCTCCCAGCATCAGAGTCTTTTCCAATGAGTCAACTCTTCACATGAGGTGGCCAAAGTATTGGAGTTTCTTCAGCTTTAGCATCATTCCTTCCAATGAACACCCAGGACTGATTTCTAGGGCATAAAGCAGTATTTGCATAGGTGAGGGAAGGAAGCACAAAGTAAGCATGCCTTCAGCTATTTCGAAACTTGGCCTAGGCTGGATCCCCTAACAAGGAAAAACATTCTTCCTTCTTCTCAAGATCACATAGCACCCGGTTCCCTGGGATCTGCAATCACTACTAGTTCTGAGGCAGGAGGCAGATGCCACAGCTCCCCTCCCACCCACCACCCCAGGGTAAAGCAATTGAAGATTCATTCTCTGTGGACCAGAACTCCAGGTGGAGAACAGCAGGACAATTGAGAGAGGAGGCTGTTCCCTGCCCAGACCACGTATTTCCCATTCTTGAAGTCAGGAGACTCCCCAGCTACATATGTGCAAAAGGGTTCTGTGGAGGTCAAAAGGGGAGTGATGATAAGAGATGTTCTACCCTTAGGCCTTTTCGGTAGAAACTATCTTGGCTAAGAGATACATATACACATGTGGGAGGACCCTGAGATGTATCTGAACCAGGCAATTCAAAATGACTGGCCAACAGAAACTTGGAAGAAATGCCCCATAAAAGTTGCGGGGAGCTGCCCGTGAGAATGGGGTCCTTTGTCCAAAGGACACAGCTCTGGGAGCTGCCTCAGTCCTTGAGGGTTTGCTTGCAAACACAGCTCTCTGTCCCGCCACCCCAGATATTAGGCGCTTATTTACTGCAGGCACCTGGAGTTCTGTGCAAACTTCTCACACACAGAGAAATGTTATCTGGTGTAAGAAATAATAACAGGGTGCCATTCCCATGCTCTCAAGATTTCTTGTGACTGTTTGTAAGATGTGTAGGTCAAACAAAGAAAATGTTAACTGTCTTGTCTTTCTCACGCTCTTCTGTATAAATATAAGATGCTGAATAAAGTTGGTGTCAGACTGCATCCCTTCGTGGAGATGTGTCTGAACCTCTCGACCCCATCATTGTTGTCTATTTCTCTTGCTTTAGTTTCCTTTCTCAGCCCCGCCGTGCACATTCTCGGGACCTGATCGACTTTGCCGGCTGGCACCGGCAAAAAGTAATTCAAATTACCACGAAGGCACAACTCAGGGACTCTCTCTGTCCACCCGTGTCTCTATCCACATATAATGTACTCTTTTTCCTCTTAATAAATATTCCACATGCTTCACTACTTTCTGACTTCGTGGAAATTCTTTTCTGCAAAGCTGAAGGGCTGGGGCCCTTGTCACTGACCACTGGCCTAGTGGCTAGGATTTGGGGCTCTTACCACAGCGACCTGGCCTCAATCTCTGGTTAAGGAACTGAAGCCCCGCTTCAAGCTGCTGCAGACTCAGGCTCCCTGAGATCAGTTCCATACTTCCGTCACTTTAAGCAACCTGGGCACAAAACCACCGTGTGGAAGGTCGGTTTTTTCAAGAAAAGTGGCATATATTCCAAAGAAGCAACCAAAAAATCAACCCCACTTAAGCTGGAGATTACCAAGTTAATTTAAAACACTAGCTTTGCTTTCTGCAATGTTGAACTTCAGTCAAATTCAATCATACTAGCCAATCTTGGAGGAATAAAAAGAAAATTCCATTTTCAGAGGTACCTAATCTTTTCAAATGTGCCAAACACAATAACTTTGTGTTTACCCATGTCTCCTAAGGCTCCGCACTGCAGGCAGAATCATTGCCATTGAGCCACCAGGAAGCACAAAACCTACCTACTAGAAAATATATTTGACTGCAAATATGATCCACACAGGGAATAATCTGAATTTCATCAAGGAAGCTGTAAGCACCAAATGATGGAGGCAAAAGTGAATCCAAGTTTCATATGGGACTAAGAGCAAAAAGACAGTTCTGAATTGTCATTTTGGAAGAAACTCACATCTCTTACAATTCAAATGTAATTTTCCCCAAAGTTAGCTCCAAAATTTGTTAATTCGTTTGGCTTTGCTTTCTCAAACAAAATTACACATAGGCTGAAGACTCAGGATGTGCTCCCTGCTATTGCATCTCCATTTTTCCCATTTTTATAAAGCCTGATCTCCATTAAGTTAGTAAGTTATATCTGAAAGCATCTACCTGGCCTTTCTTTAAACACCTACAGCTATAAATTAATGTGGGAAGGATCTGGAGGTTGATCTGCAGTCCACTCCTCCTTACAAATTAGGAATTGGAGAGGAATGGTCTCTCTTTATCAAAAGATTACTGGAGACTTATTTTCCATCAATTCCCTCCTTTCACCTAGCTCCTTTGTAGCTGCAGCCAGAAAATTCTCCCTTTAGTCTCTTAGGTATCACCTTCAAACTCCCCCACCCACCTTTCTCCCATGGAGACTATCAGCCTCTGCAACAACTTTGCAAAACTGTCCTAGTCTTCTTATTCTCTGCTCAAAAGCCTCTAATTCACTCAGAATAAAATTCAAGGTTCTGCATCATCCAGCCAGCCTGCCACCTACTTAAACTTCCAGCCTCATCTATCCTCCCCTCACTCCCTGCTCAGACATTTACACTCATTTTCTGCCTGCAATGCTTCCTCTTGAGGGGCTTTCTCAAAAGTTACCTTTCCTTAATCCTTCACCCTACGGTCTGGAGCGTGCAAGTAACCTGACAAGACTTCAGTACACACTCATGAACGAAGGAAAGTCATAACAGGTGTCTGCTGAGCACCTAGTCCGGGCCAAGTCTGTTAACGTGAAAGTGTTACTCGCTCGGTTGTGTCCTGCTCTTTGCGACCCCATGGTCTGTAGCCCCTCCAGGCTCCTCTGTGCAGGAGATTCTCCAGGCAAGAATACTGGAAGGTGTTGCCGTGCCCTCCTCCTGGGGATCTCCCCGATCCAGGGATCCAACCTGGGTCTCCCACACTGCTGGGCAGATTCTTTACCGTCTGAGCCACCAGGGAGGTCAAGACAACTAAGACACTATCCCTGACTTAAGTGCACCAGACGGATTACTGCACACGAAACAGGACTGCAAATCACGGCCAATGGCAAGTCACAGAACGTGTCAAAAATTCAGAGGAAGAGGCCTCGGCTTCGACCCTCTGGGAACCAATTCAGCTTCCCTCCCTCGCGCAGTTCTCCAGGGACCACCCCCAGAAAGTCTCTTCTAGTCCCAACAGAAGGACCGGGCCCCTCGCCCTCCCAAAGCGTGAGCGTTTACTCGTCCAGCGGCACGACTTCCGGCATTTCACGCAGGACACAAGATTTAATGAAACAAATTTTAAAACCTCCGCTCTTCAACTTCCACCCCCTGTCTTCTGCCTCGCTGGTCACTCCCCACGGTGACTCAAGAACCCAATTCCCGCTCTGACCAACTGGCAGTCACTACCGAGAACGCTCTACTTCCGCGATCCTCACCTGCTCCCGGCGTCCCCTTCGACTCCTCCTCGCTGCGCTTGCGCAAGCAAACCCCCGCGGGTTCAAGCGAGGTTGGCAGCTTGGGGCGGTTGGACACGCCCCCAGCCTACATCTGGCTTCTGATTGGCTGTCTTTCCTGGTCCGAGCACCGGTGGAGAGGCCTAAGGCTGCGCTTCCAAAGGCGCTGCCAGTTGAGTCTCGTGTGCTGCTGCTACCTGCTCTTTGCGCCTCCGCGGGCTTCCTGGAATCTTTGCAACACCGCCGGCATGTCTCAGGTAATACGCGTGCCCAGCCTTGGCTGCGAAGGTGCCACGAGGCGGGAAGCTGGTGCGGGGTTATCCCGCAGACACAACCCCGCAGGGTCTTTCCCTTCCGTGCTCAGCTGTTTTTTCTGGACCCTTGCCCAGCCCAGACTGAACAGAATCCTGTAAGCGGAACTTTCAGGTTTTGGGCTTCTAACATCTTTACTGAGCCCACAACTGCTGGCAAGTTGCCCATAGGGAAGACTTCGTTCGCAGTGAAGCAGGAATTGAGGTCGGAGGCTAGCGTCCAACATAGACAGATGGGATGTAATGGTTTTTATAGATTGAAAGACTAAGGGGACAGAGTGCCCCATCCGGAAGGACACGGCAGGAGTAGGGGTGCCATATAGAGTGGAGAAGCCAGGAGGCCGCGGTTGAGAGCTTGGAGGTCAGGGGAAGCAGGGGCCGAGTGTCCAGCGCGAGGCCAGGGGAGGGTCACAGCCTGAGGAGGGGTGACCTCTTCTTTGACTGTAGACGATTTTCCGGGACCTAGCAGTGAGGGGGCGGCGGGTGGTGATCTTTGGCCCCTCCCCCGTCTTCAGGACGGACACTGGAACAGGGATCGGCGCCGGATCCCCTGGCCTCAGAGGGAGGGGACCAGCGGGCTCTGGCCGCTGACACCGCTGCGCTCATGCAGTTTTCTCCGCAGTTTCAGTCACCCAGTGCCAGCCCTATCGCAAGTCAGGGCTATCCTGAGACCTCTGTCTGGCCAGCCAGTTGGCCGTGCTGCTTTTTCTGTGAAGTGTGTGTCCACTGCAGCCAGTCTCAGCCTGCCTCCTTCACCACTGTTTCCAGCTTGTGATTCCGGGTTTAGTGAGAGCCCCATACATAGTTGTCCAAGTGAGTGAAGGGATGTGCTTACCCTCCTGGTTTTGCTGAATCTCTCTAGCTGCCCTGTTGAGATGAGGAAGACTGCTTTTCCTCACTAGCAGGGCAAGAGAGTGCTTCCTTTCCAACCCCTCCATCCTCATTACCGAACTCGTCAGGCCTCTTCTCTCCCTCATATTTAGGCTGAGTTTGACAAAGCTGCTGAGGAAGTTAAGCAGCTTAAGACCAAGCCAGCAGATGAGGAGATGTTGTTCATCTACAGCCACTACAAACAAGCAACTGTGGGTGACATAAATACAGGTATGTTGAGGTGGAGTTGGGAGGGCCCAGATTCATCAAAGTAGGCTTGGCAGCCTTGGTTGGTGCTGAAACTGTTAATCTCTGGGAACCTCATTCTCAAAACCACCCACAGCTCTACTCTTAAGGTGGTTCCTGGGGTTTAAACTGGGAGAGGTTGCCCAAAGACAATGTTCCTGAATGTGGTTTACAGACCCTGCACTGTTCTTGGTTTCTTGGTGGCTCAGATAGCAGAATTCAAATCCCAGTCTGAGGACTTATCTCGTTATCACCAGCATTTTCCATCTGTTTGGGAGGAACAAAGATCCCAGCTTTGAAGAGCCTTGCTCCAAGCTCTCAGCTAGTAGTAATTTTGTTGAACCACACTATTTCCACCCCAGTCGGACAGGATCAAAGTCGGGGAGCTTAGGGTAGAGGGTAGAGCAGGTGGGCTAGCTGCTAAGGATCCTGGGCAGTGCCAAATCAAACGTCACAGGGAGTGGGACTTCCCTGATGGTTCAGTGGCTAAGATTCCATACTCCCACTGCAGGGGGCCCAGGTTCTATCCCTGGTCAGGGAACTAGATCCCCTGGTCGGGGAACAGTTAAAGATCCTATATGCAACAACTAGGACCCAGCACAGCCAAATAAATAAAATATTTTAAAATAAAAATCATGGGGAGGGCTTAGTTAAGAAAGGTCTTGTGGTGAAGGTGAGTTTTACCCTGGGTTTATAAACTCTGCCTCTTCCCAGGGAGGCAGGGGAAATGAAGTAGGGGTGACCAGAGTGACTGAGACACTTTTCTGACAAACGTGATTGTCACAGAGACTGTCCTCTGCCCTGCTTTCGCATTAGTGTAGGTAGACTGGCTTGGGATTCTTATCACTTCCTTATCAGCTCCCTCTAGGGCTGTTCGGTCCAATACAGCAGCCACTAGCCACATGCAGCTATCTAAATTTAAACTGAGAATAGTTAAAATGAAATAAAGTCAACAGTTAACTCCCCAGTCACACTTCAGGTGCTCAGCTGCCACCAGTGGCAGGTGGCCCCTGAGTTCGACAGTGTAAATGTACCACCTTTCCATCATCATGAAAGGGCTATTGGGATGTGCCAATCTCAGATCCTGATGATTCTGGGGCGCGGTTTCCCTCAGGTGTCCCTGGCAATGCTTCCCGGCAAGCACTTCGGGGGAGACTTTATGTTTCTCAGTCACTGTGGTCCTGGCTGTGGGCACTGCGATTGCTCCCCTGGGCTTTCTTCTTAGCATGGCAGTGAACTAGGTCAGCAGGAAGGTCTAAGTGTGTTCCCCAAGTGCAACTGATAACATGTCTACAGGTATAAAACCATGGTGTACCTTAAAGGAAGCCTGCCCTCAGGGTGAGGGGGGTGGAATAAAATTCCCATAAAACAATAAGAAATAGACTAACAATTTGATAGCAAAATGGGGCAAGGATATGAACAGACAGTTCACAGAAAAGGACACCTACAAAACTGATAACAATAACATGGGAGAGAGACCTTGGGTGGGAAGAGTGGAAGGAAACTTTATAGTAATCCCTTTGTGGTGTTTGAATTTTAAGCCAGGTGAATGGACTGTGGTACTTGTTTAAAAAAAATAAAGTACGGTTTTAAAGAAATTTTGGAGTTAATTTATAAGAAAGGGGCTATCTGGTAATGAAAACAGTTTTCCTCCTATTTTCTCTAGATTTTAAGTTTGAATTTCTGTACATGTAGGTTTCTGAAGGCAGAACCCACTATACTAGACCCATTTAACTCCACAGCAGAGCCTGGAAAAAGAAGATAAAATATGACTATCATGGCAAAAAAATGGATAACGTTCCCCATTAGAACTTGCAGCAGGTCTAATGTCTTTCCTTCCCTTGTTTAAGAACGTCCTGGAATGTTGGACTTCAAAGGCAAGGCCAAGTGGGATGCCTGGAATGAGCTGAAAGGTAATTGTTTTAATACGCTTCCCTCATTTGGGAACCCCTGTCATGAAATACTGTTAAGGAGTGTAAGGAGTAAGGACAGAGAACAGAATGGATGAGGCACGTGCTGGGAACCAGTTTGACCTAGACCAGAATGGGAAAAAAAAAAAAAAAAAAAAACTAGACCACTTATGATACCATGTGTGCCATTTCCAAAAACACCATCTCTGAGTCATAATATCATCTGGAGAGTGGAGGGGCAGGGGACCAGGCCACTGACAAACAGAGGGGGAGGTGATGAGTTGCCTTGGTCTTTATGATATTCAGAATAGGGATGGTTTCCTGTCCACACCTTCCTTTCCCTCACAAGGCCAGCCAGTGACCCCCTGGCCCAAATAGCCCTCCCTAGTTCCCTTCCAGCCAGAAAGGCACCTAAAAACAGAAATGAATTAATGCATGGCAGGCTGCTGGCACATCGTAGCCTCGGTGAATGGAGCTATTATATGCTAAGAACAGAGGCCAAGAAGTATCCCGGCTGTGACTTAATCACATGCCACCTGCGGCAGCAAGACCCAGAAGTTGGCACTGAAGTGCCTGCCAGCTTTTGTGTCCTAGCTTGCTCGTTTCTGAATAAGCCCTCTGTCTTCCTGCAAATGAGAAACCCTTGAATTCAGAAGGGGCCAGAATACAATAAATACACTCCTAGGATCTGCAAGTAAGTGAAACAGGAATGCCCCTCTGACTGTCCATTCCCATTGGGCATTTCCATACCATTCTGAGGCCCCATGTACTCACCCTTGCTCCAGAACACACACTAATTCCCACTGAGTATCTCTCCTTTAGCATAGAATCCAGGACACCAGGCATCACTATCTCTGAGGGATATCTCCAGTGTCCTCTGTCTTCCCCTCCAAGGGCCAGCTGCTTGTCTTTAGAGTTCCCAAAGCTGTTCTCTGGGGAGAAGAGGGTATCTGGCTTTGTTTCTTCCCTGGCAGCTTAACAGCTCTGAGAGATAAGAGCCCAACAGAGAAATACTTGATAGATCAAAGCCAATCGTGAAAGTCAATGGGACACAACAGTGGGATACTCACCTGGCCAGCAAGCCAGTGACAGGCCTCAGGCTGCTGCACACGCATTATGAGCTCAGTGCTTTATGGAGCCTTCCCTGTGGGCCAAGCTCCTTAAGGACTTCAAAAGTCACATCCTGGCCAGGTCTGTGAGGTGTAGGTAGTAGAACCCCCATCCCCGTCACAGGTGAGAAACAGCCTCGCAGCATTAACCTGGGGCTCTAAAGTTTGCTGCCTTTCTACAGTACTGCCTCTCTGACAAATAATCTTGTTGATACCTTGCAGGGACTTCTAAAGAAGATGCCATGAAAGCTTACATTGACAAAGTAGAAGAACTAAAGAAAAAATATGGAATATAAGAGACTGGGTTTGGCTGCCAGCCATTCATTTCACCTAAACTGATTTAATGCCTTGTTTTTCTAATACTGTGGATGAAGTTAATAAATAACTAGCTAAACCAGAAGCTCAAGACAGCCCAGGATATGACTCTAATAGAGTAGAAGCTGAAACGGTTACTAATCCTTGCTGAGTAATTTTTATCAGTAGATGAATTAAAAGTATCTTTGTTACTTTACTTCGATAACTTGTGTTCTTGAAATAATGTCCTCTATTCCAATCTCTCTTCCTCACTTTTTCCAAAGATTTCATCTAGAAGTGTTTGAACTTACCTATCTCCGCCTGTACACTTTGCTGGAGGGTGGGCAGGCGCACCCACCTGCTCAGACCTGGCCTGTGTTCACCTCGGCACAGAGGAGTTATTATAGCAGTGGCCTTCCCTGTCTCCATCTTCCCCAGCTTCAACTACACCAGTCAGGTGGGCTGAAACATCAATCTGCAAGGACTGCCAACTCTCTGTCAAGAACATTGCTGGCCTCACACCCTGAGGAAGGCAGGGTTAATGAGCATTTGAGTTTTGGCTGAGGTCCAACCAGTCCATGGTTGCAGAGTAAACAAGCAAGGAGGGAAACCCCAGTCAGGGTGAAACATGCATTTTCAGGAAGCATCCCCAGTGTCCTCTGGGGAAGCTTGGCCACATGCACCTGGGCAAGCAAAAAGCCAGTAGGGGAAGTGAGGGCTCAGCAGGGAGAAGGGCAGTCAGGACCTCAGAAGGGCAAGGGGTTAAGGCTGCAAAGAAAACAGGCCGAAGCTTGACTTTGCAGGTGGTTGAATAGTAAGAATTAAAGGAGACAGCAATCAGACCCTCTGTGCCTCATGTTCCCCCTCAGTCACTTCCACAGTCCTGCAAGGGAGGCAGTCATATTTCCATTTTGCAGATGAGGATGCTGAGGCAAAAAGGAATTAAAGAGAGGCTCTCTGAGGCCAGGCAGCTCTTAGATCTCCCCTCCAGAGCCAGTGCCCTGTTCCTAGACATAGTTCAGCCTTGCTCCAGAACAGTGAGACCTGAGCACTACAGTAACTTGCCTAAGGTCACTCAGCTGCTAAAGAAACCCAGGACCAGCATTCAGGCGCAGGTCTTCTTGGTTCAGACACCTGTACCAGCCAAGGCGGCCTCAAAGGAGTGAGTAGCACTGGTGGGAAAAACAGGAGCAAGCAGGGAGGGCATCTGGTATGGCTGGATACAGCGTGCCTTCAATGTGGAAGGAGACTAGGTAGTGGGAAGTTGACAACCAAGTTAAAAAGTACAGAATTTGACCATAGGTGATGGGGAGATGCAGGGGAGGCAACATGGTCAAGGCATTCAGACAGTCAGTCTGACCATCTCAGTGATTATTGAGAATAGTGAGTCATCCAGTTCCAGCCCAGGCTGCCTATGGAAAATGAAGTCCCACAGTTCAGATGTGCAGTGTAGGGAGGTGATGTCCTGAGCAGCAGTGTCATTTGTGCAGCACCAGTTCCTAGGTGCTGATGTGATTAAGGGCATCTGAGGCAGGGCACCTGGCCTCCCACCTGGCTCCACTCCACCCAGGCTGCCAAGACCACCCAACTCAGGGGGCACCTCTGAGCCCTAAGGGAGGCAGTAAGGAGCCATAGCCACCACCTGGACCCATATTTAGATCATCTTTGCTCAGTTATTGGCTGTTTTGGGGAGTAAGCCAAAGGAAAAACAATCTTAGAGTCCAGGGTATGGCGCTTGTCTTAAATAGACCTGGCTCCAGGGTCAGGCCTAGTGTAGCCTCCAGGGGGTGTGAGAAGGTCCTGCCGTAAAGGAGGTACCACAGTGTATAGCACGTTATCAGGAATTTCTCTCTCACCCTCCTTCAAACCAGTTTTTGTCCCTGGCAGCATCCCTTGCAGTATCTATCAGTCAGGGACCTACCCCAAGAGCCTAACACTGGATATAGTGTGGGTAAGAAAATCAACTGCCTGATACCCTGCCCTATTTCTAGCTTGGAAAGGCAGCACAGACCTGTGCTTAGACGTCATTGCCTCGTTGCCAGCCAGGATCCCAGAAGAGTGGACCTGAGCTTAGGGAAGCCCTGACAAAGAGCACAGTATGGCCCTCTGCAGTTACACTCTGCTTAGATTGTACTATGATGACTCGTATCTCTTCTCCAGTGGATGCCAATGGGAGAGACACTGGAGTGAAAAGACAGACCCAGGGCCCGTCTGCCCACCAAGGGCATGGCCTCTGATGAATGGCCATTATTTGCAAAGGACCTGCAGGGTCAGGCTCTTTGCTTCAGTTCTGAAATTTATCCGTGGTGCCTTGAGGTGGGAACAGTTCCTCCTTGCTGTGTTACCATGCCCATTATTCAAATGAAGAAAAGAAGGCTCAGGTGATGAGTTGATCCAAACCCAGGGCTCTCTGACCAGAAAGGCCTTGCTTGTCCACTTCTGTCACATCCCCACTGGTCACCACTCATTACCTGGTGACCCCTGTCTCACTAGGCTAACATAAAGTCAAAGTCACTCAGTTGTGTCCAACACTTTGCAGCCCCCGTGGACTGCAACTCACCAGGCTCCTCTGTCCATGGAGTTCTTCAGGCAACAATATAGAGTGGGTCACCATGTCTTCCTCCAGGGGATCTTCCTGACCCAGGAATTGAACCCAGGTCTCCTACATTGCAGGCGATTGACAGACTTACATGTGAATCCTGCTCCAGCCTCTCTCAGGTGCTGAATCACATATCTTCTTTGAGCCACACTTTCTTCCATCTGGAAAATGAGCCGATAAAATGGGGAAAGTGCTTGGCACAATGCCCAGCAAATAGTGACTGCTAGCAGCTTGGAGGCCTTCCCTAGCCAGCATCCTCACCCTGAGTACTTCCCTGCCCAACTGTTTGGGCAAGCCTTGGTCTGAGGGCACAAGCTGCAGCTCCCCACTTTGTTGCTCTTTAGTTGCTTTTGTCCAACTCTTTGCAACCCCAGGGACTACAGCCCCTGTCCATGGGATTCTCCAGACAAGAATACTGGGGTGAGTTGCTATTTCCTTTTCCAAGGGATCTTCACAACCCAGGGAAGGAACCCAGGTCTCCTGCATTGGCAGGCAGATTCTTTACCACTGAGCCACCTGGGAAGCACCGCCTCCTTAGTAGTGCTTCAATAATAAGGTCAGCGGGGGTGGTGGGGGTCACCATGTTTCCCCTACACTAAAGGAGTTCCAAGATCCAAAAGCCTGGGAACTGCTGCTAGAGACCAGGCATCTTAGGGGACACAGAAAAGCCCCTGGATTGCAACTGGACAAGCGCTTCTCAAGTTACATAGACATAGGGCAAGTTGTGTCACCTCTGTAACTCTCAGCTTCTTCATCAGTAAAATGGGGTCCAGTACAGAAAGGAAGGAGAGCAGAACAGGGGAATGAGAAGGCCCCAGGCGTTCCTGGCTTGCAGGAATCAGGCTGGAAAGTTGTGAGGGGGCAGTTTAAGCAGCATAAAGGTGTGTAAAGTAAAATTACAGGTATTCAGAGTTGAGGATGAACCAAAAGAAATAACCAGCGGAGGCAGGCTTTAAGGAGTTGAGGCTTTGGACTGGCTCAGGGCAGGACAGCGCCTCTGCCCTCAGCAGCTCCCAGGAAAGAAAGGGGCAGAATGGTTCTTCCCTTTTATTTATTTGTGTGACCACACACAACCTGTCTTTTGAAAGGACTTGGGGTAGCTAAGAACAGACCCCCCAAATGAGCAAAGCCCCACCAGGATCCTAGGGTTTAAAGATCAGTCAGATGCCCTCCTTGTTCTGAAAGAGCCATAAAACAGGAAGTGCACCAGAAGGGCCCAGGAATGCCCTCTGTGCACACCTCCAAGCAGAGAATCCCCCTTGCTTCACAACACCCTCCTGCCTTGGATACAACTCGATCCTTGGAGGACCAGGAATTAGTTGACCTACACCTTTTATGTTTTATGATTTTTTGATAAGTATCCTTGCTCAGGAATGAACGAACTAATATAAGTCTAGCCTGCAAACATTTAGATACCCCTACAAAGCCTTTCCAGAGTAATCAGTGAGATATCAAACACAGTAAAGGACTCTGCACTTGGTGGGGGGGTAATCTCAAGTAGCTTCAGTGTGTAACTTTTGGGGCTTCCAAATACTCTGCTAGAGTGGGATAGATGGTGTACCCTCAGGATATAGGTCCAAGTCCTAAGCACCACCACCCCCAAATACACACACCACACCTCAGGATGTGACCTATTTGGAAAGAGGATCTTTGCAGTTGCAATTGAGATAAGGATCTCAAGACAAGATCATTAAGGTTGGACCCTAATCCAATAACTGCTGTTCTTATAAGATAAAAGAAAGTGAAATTTGAGACACAGATATGCACAGAGAGAAAGACAATGTAAACATGGGGGCAGAGACTGGAATTAGGCAAGGAATGCCCAGGGCTACCAGCCAGAAGTTAAGAGAGAGGCATGGGACAGAGCTTCTCTAGGTCTCCAGAAGGAACCAGGCCTGCCGACACCCTGAATCTGGATTTCTAGCATCTAGAGCTGTGGTAAAATAAATCTCTGTTGTTTTACACTATCCAGCTTATGTGATTTGTCAGAGGAGCCCCAGGAAACTAATATGCCTGCTAATAATCCTCATATGGCTGTCTGTGGGCTGGTCTTGTCCACCAGCGGCCCTTCTTCAGAAGACCCTCAAAGGTCTTTGTCAAGTACAAATGAGACACCATTACCCACAGGGCTCTCTGATGAATACCTGATTGGGCTCACATCAGTTAAAAATCCAGAGAAGGCAATGGCACCCCACTCCGGTACTCTTGCCTGGAAAATCCCATGGATGGAGGAGCCTGGTAGGCTGCAGTCCATGGGGTCGCTAAGAGTCAAACACGACTGAGCGACTTCACTTTCACTTTTCACTTTCATGCATTGGAGAAGGAAATGGCAACCCACTCCAGTGTTCTTGCCTGGAGAATCCCAGGGATGGAGGAGCCTGGTGGGCTGCCGTCTATGGGGTCGCACAGAGTTGGACACGACTGAAGCGACTTAGCAGCAGTAGCAGTTAAAAATCACCAGCCTTAAGGTATGGGAGTTAGCACAGTTTTGGTGGAAATCATGAAAAAGCCAAAGCTCAGGTTGCTGCTAAGGTGACCATACTTAGAAATCACCCATGGGCACCAGGGCATGAGACTTATCAAAAGAGAGTGGGGACTGCAAAGTGGGAGGGTGTTGTAAAGAATGATTACCTCAGCCCTTCACACAGCTTTGCCTAAGTGTGGCCCTGAGGGACACTGTTCACCAGAAGATATGTAGTGGTGGAAATAGCGTGGGCTTCCCAGATCGATTTAAATTTGAACCACAAAGTGGCTACTTTTGCTCTTTCTGACCTTGAGCCAGCTTATTTTCTCTGAGCCTCAGATTTTTTTCTTTTTTTTTTTTTTTTTGTCTATAAAATAGGGATAATCTCTATGGTGCAGAATTGAGTGGAGATTTTAATAAATGCCAAACACAAAAATAGAAAAATGAATACACGCTATCAACAAAAGCATTTAGGATGACTAAAGAATGAATTCATCTATTTAGAATTTTAAAATTTGAGAGGTTCTGGTTGAGATAGCCCAGACTCTTCCCTGATCTTAAACTGTATCTTTTGTGCTCGTGTGTGCTTGGACCGGCATCCCTGCTTTTGAGGAATGACGCCTCCTCCCCTATTCCAGGGCAATTAGTCCACCAGAGTCCTGGAGTATAAGAGGGGTCATTTTTCCTGAAGGTCCCAGCATGAAAATCCTAGGGAAGAAATGCCTGGGTCACTTGACTGTCTTTGAACCAACCTCATGGCCAGGGGCATAGAACACCTTAAAGTGGCCAGGCCTTGTTGGAAAGGTCTCCCGTCCTCCACAATCTCTAACTGTAGGGACTTTATAAGAGGGAGCTGCTTGCTGCCATCTTTCCCAGAAGCACGGAAGAAGCTGTTTGGCATAGCAAAGAATGATTTCGGTAAAATCTCTTACCTGAGATTCTATTTGGATACCAGAAGAAAAAAGATATCTGTTGCTGTAAAAGTCACCCCCAAGGTTAGTGACTTAACAATGATTTCATTATCATTCTCACGGTTCTGGACTTAACTAGGCTCAGCTGAGTGGCTCTTGTTCAGTTAGGATGGCTCATATGGTTGAGGCTAGATGATGGTGGGGATAGGGGTCACCTCAGAGCTTCCTCACTCGCATGTCTAGTGGTTAATGCTGGCTGTTAGCCAGGACACCAACCCACAATTCTCCACATGGCTTGGACTTCCTCACAGCATGGTGGCTGAGTTCCCAGAGTGAGTGTCCCAAGAGACTCAGAGTGAATCCGTACTGCCTTTTATAACCTAGCCTGGAAAGTCACATGGCATGACCTCTACCATAGTCACAAGCCTACCCAAATTCAAGGAGAAAGAACATGGACCCCATTCTTGATGGAAAGTCTCATGATCACAATGTAGGAAAGGCTGGTGAGATGGGAGACACTGTTGCTGCTCTTTTGGGAAAATATTAGTATAACCTGCCAGAGATTTATGACCATATAGCATGTGGCCACCATCAAACTGTCCTTTCCAGATAACTGAACCCCTACACTCCCATTCTGCTTCAGCTGGCTTAACATAGGTTTCTGTCACTTCCTGGTTACAACACCATATCAATATCTCACAGGGCTACTCTAAGGATTAGATGATTGCTAATGCTTGCAAAACTCACAGCACAGTGCAAACTATAGGAGCTCCATAATCAGAAGTTCCCTTACCCCTGCTCCTTTCCTTCCAATATCTCATTTCCCCTGTGGTTAGTGAGAATCCTCAACTAAGGCCATCTATGTTGCAAAACAGCAGTAGCAGCAACCTTTATCATCATGGACAGTTCATACCCTATGCTTACAAGTACACTCAGGAAATTTGTAGTACATGGCTCCAGCCCAGTACAGACAGAGCTCTGCTCTTAAGCACCAATCTTTGTTCCTTCTACTTACCAACTCAACATTTACATCAATATGATCCAAAAGTGGGACCTGCACTGACTTTATATTATAAACAAAAGATTTTGCAAATTGATTTTTAAGTTTTTAAACAAGTCTTTTAAGATACAGTTTCTTTATAACATATCCCAAATCCCTTTGCAGATATCGCTCTCATATCCTGGTCCCAGACTGTGCAGCATTTAAAAAATTTTTTTTTCTGGACATCCCTGGTGGCATAGTGGACAGGAGTCTGCCTGCCAATCCAGGAGGCACAGGAGGATTTCATATGCTCGGAGCAACTAAGCCCGTGCTCCACAACTACTGAGCCCACATGCTGCAACTACTGAAGTCCGAGCTTCCCAGAGCCTATGCTCTACAACAAGAGAAGCCACCGCGTTAAGCCAGCGCACCACAATCGCGAGCAAGCCCCCGCTCTCAGAAACCAGAGAGAGCCCATGCAAAGCAGTGAAGACCCAGCACAGCCAAAAATGAAATAAATAATAAAAAATTAAACAAATTCTTTTCTGATTTGAAAAACAATGTGCATGCATTGCAGAAAACTTGGGAAATGCCAGAAATGTGAAAAAGAGAAAAGTTAACTCTCACAGTCTTATAGCATATAATGGGAATCACATTGTATATAAAATTCTGTAACCTGATTCTTCTTTCCTAAAATCATTTCATGAAAAATGTCTGCCTAATAGTTGCATCACTTTGTTGGACTATAATTAGTACCCTGATAGACAATATCTACTTTTTGCTATTATTATGATAATTTGTTAAACATCTTTATATACAGATCTTTGAAAACATTTTGATTTTTCACTTAGAATGTAATTTATTGATTCAAAATTTATCATCTTTTATACATATTTTTAAATCATTTCCATGAAAAGTTCTTACTGCTAATGTACAATAGTGCCTTTTCACTATCACCTCCTTGCCAGCATTGAATATTATCACTTAAAATTTCTTTTGTTTTTACAATCTGGCAGGTAAAAAGTGGTGTCTCGCAGTTTGAAACTCCCTTGAAAGTGAGAGCGTTTGAGGGCTGTCTTTTCCAGGTTCTTTAGTGACCTCTGCTCCTACAGATTCTTTCTCCCTCTCTCTCTCTCTCTCAACCTCCTGGCCATCTTTCACCATCTTGCACAGTTTCTGCTCATTTCTTTGGAACAGACGTTTCTTTCTCAGTTTCACTTCTGCTCTCCAAAGTATTCTGCCAGGGAGCACAAGGCCAGATGTTTTCCATTAATCAAGGCCATGTATATTAAATGGTCAGCTAGGAAGCCCCTGGAGATGGCAGGAGTGCAGAGTTGGACTACACCCAGGAAAGCGGCATGGGGCAAAGGTGCCTCCCCCAGGCAGGCTGGGCAGGCTGGATGTCACAGGCTGGGAGAAGAAGGCTAAGTGCCTAGCCTTTCCTGGAGTCACTGCAGGCAGTAGGTGAGGACTCAGTCCTCCTACACCAGGCCAACCAGTCAAGACACACAAGCCTGCTCAGGAACACAAGCTCCTGGCTAGGAGGGAGGAAGCCGCTCTCCTGCATGGGCAGCCGCAGGACAGGAGGACACAGATTGAGAAAGGATCTGCAGAAACAGGTGGCTGCAGAGCAAGAGGGGCGTCTCTGGTGGCTCAGCTGGTAAAGAATCCGCCTGCAATACAGGAGACCCCAGTTTGATTCCTGGGTCGGGAAGATCCTCTGGAGAAGGGATAGGCTACCCACTCTAGTATTCTTGGGCTTCCCTAGTGACTCAGACAGTAAAGAATCGCCTGCAACGCAGGAGACTTGGGTTCAATTCCTGGGTTGGGAAGGTCCCCTGGAGGAGGGCATGGCAACCCACTCCAGTATTCTTGCCTGGAGAATCCCCTGGATCGAGGAGCCTGGCGAGTTACAGTCCATGGGGTTGCAAACAGTCCTATGCGACTAAGCACAGCACAGCACAGCAAGAGAAGCTGGCCTTCTTTTAGCCTCGCCGAACTTTAAAGGACTTTTCAAGGACTTTCAACTTATTTCTGCCCATTTTTAATGAAACTGAAAACATAAGGTGAAAATACTATTTTTTACAGTGAGCCCTCGAGTACTCCCTACCTAGATTTTTACCACAGCATTTTACTCTAGCCGTTTTATCATAGAGCTAGCTCTCCTTCCACTACTCTATCCAGCAACCTGAATGATTTTTGGATGCCGTTCAAAGTAAGTTGCAGGCATTCATATGGTTCTCACTGAATATTTCAGAGTATATATTGGATTGGCCAAAAAGTTCATTCTGGTGTTTCTGTAAGATGTTATGGAATATTATTAAGTACAGTTCAACATTTGCTTACAGTTTTATTATTTCTTTGGAATAAAATTTATTTATAATAAAATGCAAAATCTTAAATATACCAACTGGTAAGTTTCAACAAGTACATGTACCTGTACAACCCAGATCCCTATCTTAGGGGAAACACTGACTGAAACCACTCACCCTGGGCCAGGCACCATAGTAATCATCTGCACCAGTTACTTTACATCAGGAGGTCCCGGTAAGGAACATGGAACTAACAAGCCACCACCAACCACAGGAGTTCGGGAAAGGTCAACAAGAGATGCCAAAAGCCCTACCAATCTCCCACAATCCTCCTTGCTGGAATCCATCTTGGCTAAGCAATGTGTATACCACAGGAAGGACCTTGAGCCAGAATGATTGATCAGAGAGAATCTGGACATTATATCACCTAAAACCAGAGACTGCAAGCCACATGGTAGACATGTCTCCTGGGTTCATTTACCCTCCTGCTCTCCACTGGGGTGCCCCTTCACAATAAAGTCTCTTGCTTTGTCAGCACTGTGTTTCTTGTTAGACAATCCATTTCTGAGTGTTAGACAAGAGCTCAGTCTAGGGCCCAGGAAGGGGTCTCCCTTCCTGCAACAAAAATATAGAACACTATCATTGATCCAAAAAGTTCCTTCACGTTCCTCTCCAGTCACTGTCTGTCATCATGCTCCCAGAGGCAAACATCACTCTCATTTTTTTTCTACCATAAATTAGTTTTGCCTGTTCTACAACTTATGTGAGTGAAATCATACCTGTGTTTCCTTTCTGTAAGGCTTATTTCACTTCATCTAAGGACACTTTATTATGTAAGAGGAAAGTATCAAACTATAGGGCCCACCAGCAAGTTTTCATTTGAGACGAAGGAAAACTGTTCATTACCTAGAATTTCATTTAAAACCACAATGGGAAATACCATTAAGAGAGTACGAAGATGCTTTCCAAGGTCCACTTGACTTCGCATTCCAGGATGTCTGGCTCTGGGTGAGTATTCACACCATCATGGTTATCTGAGTCATAAAGATCTTTTTTGTATAGTTCTTCTGTGTATTTTTGCCATCTTTATGCTTCTGTTAGGTCCATACAATTTCTGTCCTTTACTGAGCTTATTTTTGCATGAAATGTTCCTTTGGTATCACTAATTTTCTTGAAGAGATCTCTAGTCTTTCCCATTCTATTGTTTTCCTCTATTTCTTTGCATTGATCGCTGAGGAAGGCTTTCTTATCTTTCCTTTCTATTCTTTGGAGCTCTGCATTCAGATGGGTATATCTTTCCTTTTCTCCTTTGCCTCTAGCTTCTCTACTTTTCTCAGTTATTTTTAAGGCCTCTTCAGACATCCATTTTACCTTTTTGCATTTCTTTTTCTTGGGGATGGTCTTGATCACTGCCTCCTGAACAATGTCACAAACCTCTGCCCTAGTTCTTCAAGCACTCTGTCTATAAGATCTAATCCCTTGAATCTATTTGTCACTTCCACTGTATAATCATAAGGGATTTGATTATGGTCATACCTGAATGGTTTAGTGGTTTTTCCTAGTTTCCTCAATTTAAGTCTGAATTTTGCAATAAAGAATTAATGATCTGAGCCACAGTCAGCTCCCATTCTTATTTTTGCTGACTATATAGAGCTTTTCCATCTTCGGCTGCAAAGAATATAATCAATCTGATTTCGGGATTGACCAACTGGTGATGTCCATGTGTAAAATCTTCTCTTGTGTTGTTGGAAGAAGGTGTTTGCTGTGGCCAGTGCGTTCTCTTGGCAAAACTCTGTTAGCCTTTGCCCTGCTTCATTTTGTACTCCAAGGCCAAATTTGCCTGTTGGTATTTGACTTGACAAATATACCTGACGAATATCAGTTCAGTTCAGTCACTAGGTCATGTCCGACTCTTTGTGACCCCATGAACCACAGCACGACAGGCCTCCCTCTCCATCACCAACTCCTGGAGTCAACCTAAACCCAAGTCTATTGAGTCAGTGATGCCATCCAACCATCTCATCCTCTATTGTCCCCTTCCCCTCCTGCCTTCAATGTTTCCCAGCATAGGGTTTTTTCAAATGAGTCAGATAGCATCAGGTGGCCAAAGTATTGAGTTTCAGCTTCAACATCAGTCCTTTCAATGAACACCCAGGACTGATCTCCTTTAGGATGGACTGGTTGGATCTCCTTGCAGTCCAAGGGACTCTCAAGAGTCTTCTCCAATACCATAGTTCAAAAGCATCAATTCTTCAGCGCTCAGCTTTCGTTATAGTCCAACTCTCACATCCATACATGACTACTGGAAAAACCACAGCCTTGACTAGACGGACCTTTGTTGACAAAGTAATGTTTCTGCTTTTTAATATGCTGTGTAGGTTGGCCATAACTTTCCTTCAAAGGAGTAAGCATCTTTTAATTTCATGGCTGCAATCACCATCTGTAGTGATTTTGGAGCCCCCCAAAATAAAGTCAGCCACTGTTTCCACTGTTTCCCATCTATTTGCCATGAAGTGATGGGACCAGATGCCATGATCTTCGTTTTCTGAAAGTTGAGCTTTAAGCCAACTTTTTCACTCTCTTCTTTCACTTTCATCAAGAGACTCTTTAGTTCTTCTTCACTTTCTGTCATAAGGGTGGTGTCATCTGCATATCTGAGGTTATTGATATTTCTCCCAGCAATCTTGATTCCAGTTGTGCTTCCTCCAGTCCAGCGTTTCTCATGATGAACTCTGCATATAAGTTAAATAAGCAGGGTGACAATATACAGCCTTGACGTACTCCTTTTCCTATTTGGAACCAGCCTGTCGTTCCATGTCCAGTTCTAACTGTTGCTTCCTGATCTGCATACAGGTTTCTCAAGAGGCAGGTCAGGTGGTCTGGTATTCCCATCTCCTTCAGAATTTTCCACAGTTTATTGTGATCCACACAGTCAAAGGCTTTGGCATAGTCAATAAAGCAGAAATAGATGTTTTTCTGGAACTCTCTTGCTTTTTTTGATGATCCAGCAGATGTTGGCAATTTGATCTCTGTTCCTCTGCCTTTTCTAAAACCAGCTTGAACATCTGGAAGTTCACAGTTCACGAACTGCTGAAGCCTGGCTTGGAGAATTGTGAGCATTACTTTAATGAGTGCAATTGTGTGGTAGTTGGAGCATTCTTTGGCATTGCCTTTCTTTGGGATTGGAATGAAAACTGACCTTTTCCAGTCCTGTGGCCACTGCTGAGTTTTCCAGATTTGTTGACATATTGAGTGCAGCATTTTCACAGCATCATCTTTTAGGATTTGAAATAGCTCAACTGGAATTCCATCACCTCCACTAGCTTTGTTCCTAGTGATGCTTCCTAAAGCCCACTTGACTTCACCTTCAGGATATCTGGCTCTAGGTGAGTGTGAGTGATCACACCATTGTGATTATCTGGGTCGTGAAGATCTTTTTTATACAGTTATTCTGTGTATTCTTGCCACCTCTTCTTAATATCTTCTGCTTCTGTTAGGTCCATACAATTTCTGTCCTTTATCGAGCCCATCTTTGCATGAAATGTTCCTTTGGTATCTCTAATTTTCTTGAAGAGATCTCTAGTCTTTCCCATTCTATTGTTTTCCTCTATTTCTTTGCATTGATCACTGAGGAAGGCTTTCTTATCTCTCCTTGCTATTCTTTGGAACTCTGCATTCAAATGGGTATATCTTTCCTTTTCTCCTTTGCTTTTCACTTCTCTTCTTTTCACAGCCATTTGTAAGGCCTCCTCAGAGAGCCATTTTGCTTTTTTGCATTTCTTTTTCTTGGGGATGGTCTTGATCCCTGTCTCCTGTATAATGTCAAAAACCTCCGTCCATAGTTCATCAGACACTCTGTCTATCAGATCTAGTCCCTTAAATCTATTTCTTACTTCCACTGTATAGTCATAAAGGATTTGATTTAGGTCATACCTGAATGGTCTAGTGGTTTTCCCTACTTTCTTCAAGTTAAGTCTGAATTAGGCAATAAGGAGTTCATGATCTGAGCCACAGTCAGCTCCCAGTCTTGTTTTTGCTGACTGTATAGAGCTTCTCATCTTTGGCTGCAAAGAATATAATCAATCTGATTTCGGTGTTGACCATCTGGTGATGTCCATGTGTAGAGTCTTCTCTTGTGTTGTTGGAAGAGGGTGTTTGCTATGACCAGTGCGTTCTTTTGGCAGCACTCTATTAGCCTTTGCCCTGCTTCATTCTGTACTCCAAGGCCAAATTTGCGTGTTGCTCCAGGTGTTTCTTGACTTCCTACTTTTGCATTCCAGTCCCCTATAATGAAAAGGACATCTTTTGGGGGTGTTAGTTCTGGAAGGTCTTGTAGGTCTTCATAGAACCGTTCAACCTCAATTTTTTCAGCATTACTGGGCAGGCCATAGACTTGGATTACCGTGATATTGAATGGTTTGCCTTGGAAACAAACAGAGATCATTGTGTCATTTTTGAAATTGTACTGCATTACGGACTCCTTTGTTGACCATGATGGCTACTCCATTTCTTCTGAGGGATTCTTGACCACAGTAGTAGATATAATGGTCATCTGAGTTAAATTCACCCATTCCAGTCCATTTTAGTTCACTGATTCCTAGAATGTTGATGTTCACTCTTGCCATATCCTGTTTGACCACTTCCAATTTGCCTTGATTCGTGGACTTAACATTCCAGGTTCCTATGCAATACTGCTCTTTACAGCATCAGACCTTGCTTCCATCACCAGTCCCATCCACAACTGGGTGTTGTTTTTGCTTTGGCTCCATCCCTTCATTCTTTCTTGAGTTATTTCTCTACTGATCTCCAGTAGCATATTGGGCACCTATTGACCTGGGGCATTCATCTTTCAGTATCCTATCATTTTGGCTTTTCATACTGTTCATGGGGTTCTCAAGGCAAGAATACTGAAGTGGTTTGCCATTCCCTTCTCCAGTGGGCCACATTCTGTCAGACCTCTCCACCATGACCTGTCTGTCTTGAGTGGGCCTACATGTCATGGCTCATAGTTTCATTGAGTTAGACAAGGCTGTGGTCCATGTGATCAGTTTGATTAGTTTTCTGTGACTGTGATTTTCATTCTGTCTGTCCTCTGACAGATAAGGATAAGAGGCTAATGGAAGCTTCCTGATGGGAGATATTTTCACATCTGTTCTAAAAAGTACTTTAAACACTAATAAGAATGCCCAATGGGCATCAAGATGAAATGCAATCAGCTACCATCTCATGCAAATTAACTACATTTAGCAAATATTAATATGTATCCTCTTAAAGCATATATTAGTATATGATACAAAACAAAGTAAAAAATACTGTATTATTAGATTAATATTTTAAATAAAATCATTATTTGAAATCTAGAAAAATGGTATAGATGATCTTATTTGCGAAGTAGAAATAGAGACATAGATGTAGAGAAGAAACATATGGACACTAAGGGGGTATATGGGGTGGGATGAATTGTGAGATTGGGATTGACATGTATACACCGCATGCGTGCGAAGTTGTTTCAGTAATGTCTGATTCTTTGCAACTCTATGGACTGTAGCCCATCAGGCTCCTCTGTCCATGGGATTCTCCAGGCAACAATACTGGAGTGGGTTGCCATGCCCTCCTCCAGGGGACCTTCCCGGCCCAGGTATTGAACCCACATCTCTTGTGTCTGCACTGCAGGCAATTCTTTACCACTAGTACCACCCAGGAAGCCCTAGATATATGCTACTATGTTTAAATAGATAACTGAGAAGAAGAACCTACTGCATAGCACAGGGAACTCTACTTGGTGCCCTGTAGTAACCTAGATGCGAAGGAAATTCAAAAACAGGAGTATATAGGGGGATGCTGCTGCTGCTGCTGCTAAGTCTCTTCAGTCGTGCCCGACTCTGTGCAACCCCATAGATGGCAGCCCACCAGGTTCCTCTGTCCCTGGGATTCTCCAGGCAAGAATACTGGAGTGGGTTGCAGCAGAAACTGACACAGCAGTGTACAGCAACTATACTCCAATAAAAAAAAATAAAATGACATGAAAAAATAAGATAAAATAAAGTCATATTAGGAAATATACCATGGTGAAATCAGAAGCACGTTGGTAAAAGGACATTATTGTACAAATATTTGTGCAGGATTCAAGACAAGATGATACTGTAAGCCAAGTGGAAACTGTTAAGTGCTCCTTGGAAAATTCCTGATTATATATATAATGCATGCTTATTAGAAGGGCTCTCTCCTTGTTTACAGGAAGAGAATGTACCTCCTGAAATACGTTAGAAGAATGAAAAGGTTTAACAAGACACAGACATACATTTTCTGATATAAAAAAATAAAAAAAGGAAAAGGAAAGAAATGGGGAATGAAGAACTACATATAAAAATATCAATTCTTTTGAGAAAGGAGCTTATTAAAAAATAAAATTATAGACATTCTAATTTTCCATTTGAATAAAGATATACAAAATTAACCTAAATGCTTTCAGATATTGAAGTTATTAGGAGAAAGTTTATAATTTACAAAAGTTTCTAATTTGCAACAAAAGTGTCTAATTTACAAAAAGCAGCCATTGTCTCGGCTCTTAAATACGCTAAAGTTTTGAGTTTTAATATATTTCATCTTAAATTGTCTTAATAGGCAATGGCTAGTATTTTTTTTTTTTAATCACAACTGTCTTTGGATCTTCTAAAAGTGATTTGCAGTATTTTCACTATATTCTTATAAAAACTTGGTAGTGACCTGGATATTATTATTTTAACATGTCTAGTTGCATTGTAATCCTGCAAAAGATGTTTCAGTGACCTAATATTTATACATATCTAAGATGGTCACTGTGTTAAAAGAAACTGTCAAGCATGGCTAGTATTTTTTTAAATACTTTTGTAAATTATAAACTTTCTCCTAATAACTTCAATATCTGAAGGCATTTAGATTAATTTTGTATATCTCTATTTGAATGGTAAATTAGAATGTCTATAATCTTATTTTTCAATAAGCTCCTTTCCCAAGCATCTTAATCTGGAAATGAGGTTAAGAAGTATATTAAGTATATTTTAGATAATTTGCATTCCTTTAAAGTCAGGAAATTAAAGTTATAGAAAATTCTAGGTTTTGCATACTTAAAATATTAAAGTAATGTAACACACTTCCTCTTTACTTTTTCAGTATTTTTTCAACTACTATTCCATTCTACCCGTACTGTCCGCACATACCAGGAATTTAGTAAAGATCTTTGCACCAGTGACTGAATAGTTCAGTGCCCTATGGACAAGAGGAGGCAAACACTCTCAGTCACTAAGGAAAACAGACATTTTTATAACCTTTTGAGGGCAAGTGAACAAACAGTAACGGAAAAACGGGGATAACTGTAAACTCTCCCTTCTGCCCAGGGATCCTGCGTCTCCCCAGGCCGGTCCCTAGTCCCGCTCATCCCTCTCCCGAGGCTGCGGGGTCCCCAGCACCAACTCTCCCTCCACGACGACACATCTGTGCTGCTACTGCTAAGTCGCTTCGGTCGTGTCCGACTCTGTGCGACCCCATAGACGGCGGCCCACCAGGCTCCCTCGTCCCTGGGATTCTCCAGGCAAGAATACTGGAGTGGGTTGCCATCCCGCACAAACCACCCTGCCCATGACAGACATCTCGGCAGCAAGACCTCCGTCCCAGCTCTCTCACCGGCTCCCGCTGCACAACCAGCCCCTTCACATGATCACCTCCTCAGACGCGCGGCGTAGCCGGAAGCGCTTTGCCGCCTCGGACGCCACCACCCCAGGCACTGCCCCAGAGCCACCGTGGCGGGCCCACGGTCTTCCTGAGGGAAAAAGCCGCTCCGTTGCCAAGGACGCCGGAGAGGTGCGCATGAGCCCGTGCAGAGACCAGGAAGGTTCTGGCGCCACCTGCCGGCCACTGAGGGCCGAGCAGGACGCTCGGGGTCAATAGTCCTAGGACATGCGCCTGCGCCCCCTCCTGGCCGGGATGCAAAGCTGTTCAATGAACTAGTGCCTCAGCCTCTCTGCTGATGAAGCTGGTGATGCCTTGCTCCAGCCATGCCTGCTTACCTGCCTGGGACATGCCTCATTCTTTGGAACCACCGCCTGAAGAACAAGAGAGTCATCAGTCTTTTCAGTTCAGTTCAGTTCAGTCGCTCAGTCGTGTCCGACTCTTTGTGACCCCATGAATTACAGCACGCCAGGCCTCCCTGTCCATCACAAACTCCCGGAGTTCACTCAGACTCACATCCATAGAGTCAGTGATGCCATCCAGCCATCTCATCCTCTGTCGTCCCCTTCTTCTCCTGCTCCCAATCCCTCCCAGCATCAGAGTCTTTTCCAATGAGTCAACTCTTCGCATGAGGTGGCCAAAGTACTGGAGTTTCAGCTTTAGCATCATTCCTTCCAAAGAAATCCCAGGGCTGATCTCCTTCAGAATGGACTGGTTGGATCTCCGTGTAATCCAAGGGACTCTCAAGAGTCTTCTCCAACACCACAGTTCAAAAGCATCAATTCTTCGGCGCTCAGCCTTCTTCACAGTCCAATTCTCACATCCATACATGACCACTGGAAAAACCATAGCCTTGACTAGATGGACCTTTGTTGGCAAAGTAATGTCTCTGCTTTTGAATATGCTATCTAGGTTGGTCATAACTTTCCTTCCAAGGAGTAAGCGTCTCTTAATTTCATGGCTGCAGTCACCATCTGCAGTGATTTTGGAGCCCGGAAAAATAAAGTCTGACACTGTTTCCACTGTTTCCCCATCTATTTCCCATGACATGATGGGACCAGATGCCATGATCTTTGTTTTCTGAATGTTGAGCTTTAAGCCAACTTTTTCACTCTCCACTTTCACTTTCATCAAGAGGCTTTTTAGTTCCTCTTCACTTTCTGCCATACGGGTGGTGTCATCTGCATATCTGAGGTTATGAGATTTCTCCCGGCAATCTTGATTCCAGCTTGTGTTTCTTCCAGCCCAGCGTTTCCAATGATGTATTCTGCATATAAGTTAAATAAGCAGGGTGACAATATACAGCCTTGATGTACTCCTTTTCCTATTTGGAACCAGTCTGTTGTTCCATGTCCAGTTCTAACTGTTGCTTCCTGACCTGCATACAGATTTCTCAAGAGGCAGGTCAGGTGGTCTGGTATTCCCATCTCTTTCAGAATTTTCCACAGTCTATTGTGATCCACACAGTCAAAGGCTTTGGCATAGTCCATAAAGTAGAAATAGATGTTTTTCTGGAACTCTCTTGCTTTTTCCATGATCCAGTGGATGTTGGCAATTTGATCTCTGGTTCCTCTGCCGTTTCTAAAACCAGCTTGAACATCAGGAAGTTCACGGTTCACATATTGCTGAAGCCTGGCTTGAAGAATTTTGAGCATTACTTTACTAGCATGTGAGATGAGTGCAATTGTGCAGTAGTTTGAGTATTCTTTGGCAGTGCCTTTCTTTGGGATTGGAATGAAAACTGACCTTTTCCAGTCCTGTGGCCACTGCTGAGTTTTCCAAATTTGCTGGCATATTGAGTGCAGCATCATCTTTCAGGATTTGAAATAGCTCCACTGGAATTCCATCACCTCCACTAGCTTTGTTCGTAGTGATGCTTTCTAAGGCCCACTTGACTTCACATTCCAGGATGTCTGGCTCTAGATGAGTGATCACACCATCGTGATTATCTGGGTTGTGAAGATCTTTTTTGTACAGTTCTTCTGTGTATTCTTGCCACCTCTTCTTAATAGCTTCTGCTTCTGTTAGGTCCATACCATTTCTGTCCTTTATTGAGCCCATCTTTGCATGAAATATCCCCTTGGTATCTCTCATTTTCTTGAAGAGATCTCTAGTCTTTCCCATTCTGTTGTTTTCCTCTATTTCTTTGCATTGATCACTGAGGAAGGGTTTCTTATCTCTTCTTGCTATTCTTTGGAACTCTGCATTCATATGCTTATATCTTTCCTTTTCTCCTTTGCTTTTCACTTCTCTTCTTTTCACAGCTATTTGTAAGGCCTCCCCAGACAGCCATTTTGGTTTTTTGCATTTCTTTTCCATGGGGATGGTCTTGATCCCTGTCTCCTGTACAATGTCAAAGTAACAGGAAAATTTGGCCTTGGAATATGGAATGAAGCAGGGCAAAGACTAATAGAGTTTTGCCAAGAAAATGCACTGGTCAAAGCAAACACCCTCTTCCAACAACACAAGAGAAGCCTCTACACATGGACATCACCAGATGGTCAACATCGAAATCAGATTGATTATATTTTTTGCAGCCAAAGATGGAGAAGTTCTATACAGTCAACAAAAACAAGACCAGGAGCTGACTGTGGCTCAGATCATGAACTCCTTATTACCAAATTCAGACTTAAATTGAAGAAAGTAGGGAAAACCACTAGACCATTCAGGTATGACCTAAATCAAATCCCTTATGACTATACAGTGGAAGTGAGAAATAGATTTAAGGGCCTAGATCTGATAGATAGAGTGCCTGATGAACTATGGACTGAGGTTAATGACACTGTACAGGAGACAGGGATCAAGACCATCCCCATGGAAAAGAAATGCAAAAAAGCAAAATGGCTGTCTGGGGAGGGCTTACAAATAGCTGTGAGAAGAACAGAAGCAAAAAGCAGAAGAGAAAAGGAAAGATATAAACATCAGTCTTTTAGGCCACTGGAAAGTAAAACCTATTCTCTCCCTAGAAAAGAGATGCCCATTTCCACCATCACATTCTTTGCTGGATCGTCAACCTATTAAGATACATAGTAGTGCAACTCTGATTGGAATAAAATCCTCTGTGATTAACTACAATGCAGTCTTGATCATAATCACAAATAACTGAAGCAGAAGATAAAAGTGGAAAACTCTGGACTTGTCTCAATTTGGAAACTGAGAGCCAGGGGTGACTCCAAGAAAGCGAGAACTATCTGAAGCACTGGGACACAGTTGTCATGCCTTGGAGCTTGCCAGGAAGGGGCTCAAACTGTGTTTTTCTCTGATTTAACAATTTCTCTCAAAATACAAAGAAATAAGGAAGAACATTATGCTCATGACCCTCTCTATTCAATTGTATTATTACATATAAGAAAGTAATCTGCATTCATACCAGCTATAAAATATCTGGAAACAAAATAATAATCATAGATTTTAAGTATGATACATCTTGGTAATTCCCTGGCTGTCCAGTGGTTAGGATTTGGCTTTTTCACTGTCTAGGGGCCAAGTTCAATCCCTGGTCAGGGAACTAAGATCCTGCCAGCCAAAAGTATATGTTCATATATAATACATCTTGAATATCCAAAAAATAGGATGGAAAGTGACCACCCCTCTAGGGAGCCCCCAGCTTCCTTCTTGGGGGTTTTTTCCTCCACTTGTTTTAACTCCCACAGCAAACCCTGCTCTCAAGAAGAACTGGGCATCCCACTCAGACTGGATCCAGGAGCTGTGACGCTCTGCTATGGAAAATAGACATTGGCCTGCTTCCCTCCTGCTGTGGATGGGTTACCTTATGCCAGGAGGAGGACTGAGGCCACACGTAGCCCAAGCTGACGACCCGCCTGAGAGACCCAGAGCAAGGGGATGTAAGCTTGTTATTGAATCACGCAAAGACACCGGCATTCTTGGCTCCCGGAGGAGAAGAATTTAACCCGGGGCCAGAGACGAGGCCTGATCGCTCAGAGCTTTTTTGTAATAAAGGTTTATTAAAGTATAAAGGAGATAGAGAAAGCTTCTGACATAGGCATCAGAAGGGGGCAAAAAGAGTACCCCCCTGCTAGTCTTCAGCTGGATGTTATATAGTCACTAGCAGTCTGTTAATGAAAGAAAGGAATGTCTTAAAACTCAGAATGGCACCAGGCCCCTCACCCATAAGATGCATTTTGGGATAATCTTGGCACCAAATGGTTCATCCTGGGCCATAAAATGATTAACTTGAATCTTGAAGAAGGGCAGATCACCATACAAATAGTTTTGTTTACATAGATTAGGGGAACAATATCTGAGTGTAACATACTGGTTTGTCAAGTAGGTTCTGAGCCAAGAGGCGGAACCGACTTGAAGACGGAGTTTGGGTTAATGCATAGTACAATAGCATAGCTTAAGACAAACATTTCTATAAGAAAAAGTCATTGGTTACCTCTAGGTTTGGAGGAGGCAATGGCACCCCACTCCAGTACTCTCGCCTGGAAAATCCCATGGGCAGAGGAGCCTGGTAGGCTGCAGTCCATGGGGTCGCTAAGAGTCGGACATGACTGAGCGACTTCACTTTCACTTTTCACTTTCATGCATTGGAGAAGGAAATGGCAACCCACTCCAGTGTTCTTGCCTGGAGAATCCCAGGGACGGGGGAGCCTGGTGGGCTGCCGTCTATGGGGTCGCACAAAGTCAGACACGACTGAAGTGACTTAGCAGTAGCAGCATCTCTAGGTTTGAGAATAGTTAACTTCAGGTGAAACCAGGTGTCATTAAGGCAACACAGTATTTTAAGAGAAACCTCCTTTTAAATTTGTATAGAGAAGGAAAAAATATCACTAGTTTGTTTCCTCCTGCCGCTTAAGAGAGAGAAAAATGTCTGACACTTGCAGGCTATTTCCTCCATTTGGAGACCCCAGCCTTCCTGCCTGTTACCGTCTCAGGGACTAGCACAGTGTACCTATATGAAGCCCGGGACCGGCCTGTCTGGGTTACGTGTCCACCCATCAGGCCATCACTGTTGCTGCCCCGGACCGTGTACCTATTGTCATAGCCAGGGTGTGCGATTCTGAGATTCTGGCTTCAGTGGGATGGAGTGACATGGACAAGATGACAAGACTTCATGGTGGAGAGGACAAGACTCCTCCCACAACACCCACAGCCGTACCTTGTCCAGGAGAACTGGGCGGCATCAGCAGAGGTGTGTGTTGAAAGAAGGCAATGGGGTGCCAGGCTTTGCGGGACTTACAAGTGGATTCTTTGCCTGCAGTGCTGAGACGGAGCAGGACCGTAGGCCCCCCCACCCCACCCCACGTCCTCTGCCCGCCTTTGCCTGTGGAAAACTTCAGTCAAAGGATAAGTTTAATCAGAGACGTGAGAAATGCGGACACAAAGGAAAACAGTCAAAGGAGACTAAATAATAATAATGTAGTCATTAGACATAGTCAAGGACCTTTAGTTCTTTCTCAAGGGCTATAGATAATATTCTGAGCCATATCCTGTGACCCGTCTTATAGATACCAAAACACCAGATGGAGGAATTAGTTACATGATGACCAGACTGTACCCAGGACATGAGCTGCCACAATTCTTAGAATGGACCACGAAGAAATGGGAACAAGTGCACCCCGGAACTGCAGATTAACTGTACCTAAAACAATCAAGATGATGCTGGTCAGACCGCTGACGACCAATTTGAAGATAACTGTTAAAGATGACTGTGCTTTTCCTGCCTGTAACACGCCCCCCACCCCCCAACCCCCGCCCCGGCAACTCTGTCTGTAAAGCCTGTTTGTCAGGGGCAGAGAGCGGGCCTTTGGACAGATGTCTGCCACCCTCGCCCAGGGCTGTTGCTCTGAAATAAAACAAACTTTCCTTTCCACCAACCTGACCTGTTTATTGCCTTTGGAGTGGTGAGCAACCATACCCACGAATTCCTTTCAGTAACAATACGAGACAGAGGCCAGCAGAGGGAGGTGTAGTGATTTGCTTGGATTTTGTGGCATCCTGCCCAAGTAGACAAGACTTGGGAAGCCCCATGTCTTCCCAGCTGGGACCAGTTCTGTGGGTGGCAACCTGGGGTGAGTGGCAAGGGAGGAAAAAGTGACAGAAGGTGTCTTCCCTTGTCTCTAGCACTGCTTAGCCGGGCCAGACTGCCTGGGGCAATGGGGTGGGTAGGCTGAGAGCCCCAAATCCACAGTTCTCCCACTCTGTCCGATCCCCACTGATACTTTCCCCAGAGAGAGGCATTTTCTGGTTCCCCACTCACCATCTCAGTGGCTTGGCATTCTGCAAAGTCTCTAGGAAATATCTGAACTAGATTTGTGAAACCCTTTAAAAAGAGCACCCAGGATACCAAGCAGTGAGGTTATGAAGTTATGTACCCATCACAATATTTTATACCCATCAAAATAGCAAATGTCCGCAGGAGGAGAAAATCACATTTGGCAAGGATGTTGGGAAATGAAAACTCTGCTGCTTTGGGTGCTCGTGTCCAGAGGGGTCATTCTATACAGCCATGGGCATGTGTAACAAATCTAAGTGTGTACATGTGCCCCTGACCTGGCATCTAGGGAGCAGGTAATGTGCATCCGCCAGGTTGCTGGAGAACATTCAGTTCCGTCAGGCAAATGGGAAGGGTGAAACTCAGAAGGTTTGTGAAGTATAGGTAGATACAACATATGAGACAGATCCAGAGAATGCACTGAATATAGATGTAAAGGGATGGAGGGCCCAGAAGATGCTCAGTACCCCTGCCCCACTCAGTTTTCATGAGGCACAGACTGTAAAACATTAGGCACATAATAGTCATGATCTGGATGCAGCTCTTATTCAGTGACAACCATTCTGCCCTAAGGGTCCTCTGCTGCAGAAAGCCCAGGGCTGTTGATCAGACTAAATGTTGAGTCACAGCTGTGGACAGACCTACTCATCCTTTGTCCTTTGACTCTCAAAGCATGAGTGTTTGCCCTCAGTCACCTTGTCTACTGGGACCCTGGCTCAAACCTCAACTGTTGTGCTAATAATTCACCTTCTTTGGAAAAGGCTAATATCAGAGAGAGTAAGAAGGAAAAGACAGGTGAGGACCACATACCAAGATTCAGGTGGTACATACCTCCCAGCCTCTTGTACGGCATCCTAGGTCTGCATGTGAACCCACTGCATCTCTCCCGCCCACCTGGTCTTCTCGCTGAGCGCTAAATGACTTATTAGTCTGTGTGATCCAGGCATCTAATCTGGCCTCTGAGCCTTTCTATTTTGTGAACGCTGGCTCAGCCTGTTCAGTGTTGTGCTTGGAGGCATCCAAGACATAAAGGCTCACATTGACAGACATGGATTAAGACATTCACCAGTGTGGTTGGTGGTAGGGTGTGGGTTCTGGAGTGACCTATTGTTCATCACTAAGGTGAACAGATTAAATGCAGTGGATAAGTAACAGAGCAATCGAAAGCAATAAGCAGCAATGAACTTGACTGTTTAGTTTTCTTACTGGGACCCTCAGTAAAGAATACTTTTTACAATGCAACCTACACCTGTCGATCTATTTTTTATTAGTATTTTTTAACACTTTATTTATTGTTTTTGTCTCCACTGGGTCTTTAATGCTGCATTCAGGCTTTCTCTAGTTGCAGCAAGCAGGAGTGACTCTTCAGTTGCGGTGTGAGGGCTTCTTGTCTCAGTGGCTTCTCTGGTTTCAGAGCACTGGCTCTAGGCAGCAGTGGGCTTCAGTAGTTGTTGTGCGTGGGCTTAGTTGCCCTGTGGCTTGCGAAGTCTTCCTGGACCAAGAATTGAACTCATGTCCCCTGCATTGGCAGGTGGATTCTTAACCATTGGACCATCAAGGAAGTCTAATCGAACTATTTTTGGAAAAAAATTCATGGAACAATGTGTATGTGCTCAGTCACTAAGTCGTGTCTGACTCTGTGATCCCATGGACCATACCATGCCAGGCTCCTCTGTCCATGGGATTTCCCGGGCAAGAATACTATAGTGGGTTGCCATGCCCTCCTCCAGGGGATCTTCTGCACCCAGGGACTGAACCTGGGTCTCCTGTGGCTCCTGCAATAGTAGGTAGATTCTTTACAACTGAACCACCTGGGAAGCTCCCATGAAACAATATTTGCCCTGATGATGTTTGAGGCACTCTGATATTGTCTTATATATTGTATTCATTTCCTGTATATGGTGATTATGCCCTGGCAGAATTGATCTCACCAGCTACTACTGGGACCCAACCTATTATGTATAAAACATTGAGTCCAATTTATATATATTATCAATAAGGATGGCCTCTCATCATGCCGTTGGGTGAGAATAGTGGGAAACAGAACAAGATTTATAGCATAATGCCACTTAGGAAAGCAAAAATCACACACACACACACACACACACAAGGATACACAATGGTTGAGGATATACATCAAACACATAAAGGCAGTCCCATTGGGGAAATGAAAAAATGGAAACTCCTGAAGGATCTGGATGTTCAAGTGTTATGGTCTAAGAATGATGGGCTAGGCTCTGAATCTCAGTTCAACAAAACAAAAAGATGAGGGTGGGTCATTTATAGGAGAAGTTTGAGAATCACATGAATAGCCAGGAAATATATCAGAGTTGGAAAATGCTGCATTTAGATTCTTGAAATGTAAATAAATGATCAGTTCATGAAGTCAGAGATGAAATATCACCCAGAGCAAAGCTTGAAGAGAGAAGGAAGGGTCCCCTCACCATGCACGAGTTGATACCAGGTGGGAAGGAGGTAGTCAGCTTGGAGGCTGGCAAAGAGGAGCGTCTGAGAGGCCTGGCTGGACAGCGTACCCTCGGCACACTTCAGGGGAGGGGCCCAGGATGGGGGGATACCATTATTCCAGGGAGGGGTTCTCTGTTGAGTGTACAGCCCCTGCCTCATTGCTTTCTTGCCCAGAGCCTCTGCTGCTCAGGAGGATGCCCTGCCCCCAGCTCTTGGTTATAGCTCTTTTGGACAAGGTTGGACCTAGCCCCAGAATGACCTACTCAGGCCATCTGCTTCCTTTACATCAAGTAACCTCACTTTTCTAGACTAAGGAGATTCTCTCTCAGGAGCCTGAACCAGGAAGGGGGCAATCACTGCCATGGGGGTAAAACTGCAGCAGAAGGTCTCAAATCTGAACAAGAGCAATGGCTGGGTCTCAAGCAAGCAGTTACAGAGAACAAAATCTGGGGCCTGTCAGGGAAGAAGTGGTGGAAACAGATCCTAAAGGTGTGGCTGGGTTATTTACCAGCACAACACAGGGCTGGGATTATCAACTTAAATCGTACAAGGGCCAGGCAGGCAACATGGTGGAGTGAACAGAGCTGATGGTAAGATTGGGGGCCCCAGAGAGAACAGTCCATCCAAAGGTGTTTGCGTGCTCATTTGATAAGTTGTGCCCAACTCCTTTGCAATCCCATGGACTGTAACCTGCCAGGCTTCTCTGTCCATGGGATTTTCCAGGCAAGAATACTGGAGTGGGTTGCCGTGCCCTCCTCCAGGGCATCTTCCTGACCCAGAAATCAGACCTGCATCTCTTATGTTTCCTGCATTGGCAAGCGAGTTCTTTACCACTAGCACCTCCTGGGAAGGCCATCCATCCAAAGGGCAGTCATCCAAAGTGGCCACTGTTCACACAGTAAAAGGACCTTTGGGGGTCCAAATCATCTTTTCTTTTTGGCTGCGCTGCACAGCATATAGGATCTTAGTTCCCCAGCCAGGGACTGAAACCGTGCCCCCTGCAGTGGGAGCAAGGGGTCCGAACCATCAGGGAAGTCCCTGACATTTAGGGATGTTCCAAACCTCCCCCCCCCACACTTTTTTTTTTTTTTTTTAAATGGCTGCACTGGGTCTTCCTTGTTACGCACACATGGGCTTTCTCTAGTTGTGGCAAGCAGGAGCTAGTCTCTAGTTGCGGTGCTTCTCACTGGTGGTGGCTTCTCTTGTTTCCGAGCTCGGGCTCTACAGCTCTGCTCAGTAGTTATGAGGCACCGGCTTAGTTGCTCCAAGGCATGTAGGATCTTCCCAGACCAGGGACTGAACCTGTGTCCCCTTCATTAGCAGGAAAACTCTTAACCCCTGGTCCACCGGGGAAGTCCCCCAAACCTCCCAAGTTTTGAAATGACAACTTTTTTTGCTTTTAACATGTCTACAGACTGAGGTGGTAAGTGGCCAGACTCCCAGACCGTGCTGGCTCAAAGTCTGGAAGCTACCTCCCACTCCATCCCTCTACTCCCCTAGGGAGACCACACCTCTCTCCCTTACCACTCCTCTGGACCTTCTGAGGGAAGAGAAGTCTACCTTCCTTGTAAACATCAAATCTTATAAAGTGGGTGGTAGGATATTGCCTGGGCTTCCCCAGGATTTAGGTGAAGCCCTGTCCAAACCATTTAAATTCTTTTGTCACCATTCGTGCTCATGATCAATTCCTGGCATCTGATTTTGCTTTTTGGACACTTTGATGTGACAGGTGATGTACACTGATTAGGAAAGAGCACCAGTGCATTTTGGAAAGGGACGGGCCGGCAGTCTCCTCTATATAAGCACCCTGGATACGTCTAGTGTGTCTGGTTAGTGGAGACCATCCCCCAGAGACTAGTGTCTCAGCGTGTGTGCTGAGAAGTCCAAGGTCCAAGCCTGCAAAGAAGATGCTAGAGGGACTTCCCTGGTGGTCCTGTGGTTAAGACCCTGTGCTTCCACTTCAGGGGGCACGGGTTCAGTCCTTGGTCTGGGAACTTAAGATCCCCCAGGCCCTGCAGTATAGCCAAAAAAAAAAAAAAGAGAGAGAGAGAGAAGGTGCTAGAAGTCTCTCTGACTCTGTCTGGAAATATGCAGTTACTGGTGCCCTGAAGGGACACCCATTTTCAAGGGCAGACTTGAATTTAGAAAGGGAAGATCCTATAGAAAGACCACCCTCCGAGCCCACCTACATCACTCCCTTTCACCTTTGGACAACATGGCAGAGAGGTGGTTCTGATATACAGGGATGCTCAGGTAAGATGTCTGGTTCCTGCTTCATTCATTCATCCCTTCCACTGGTCAGTTCAGTCCCCTCGTCCACCTCCCGTCACCATCATTGATGCCCTGGGGCTCGCACACCTGCTGCCCTCCTGGCCATGGGGGATGTGCTATAGAGTAAAACCCCAGGGTGGGCAGAGAAGCCCCTGGGCCACTAGAATGTAACAGTCTGTTTGCAATCAGGCACCCTGGAGGAAGTCAGAATGTGGGGCTGGAGTTTGAGGAAGAGAAGGCAAAGTGCAGGGGAGGTCTGGCATGGAGGGGATGGGACTGGGCTGGAATCAAGAAACCTCAAGGAGGGGGCTAGGAGAAGAGGAAGACCTGGTGAGTGAGGGCAGAGTCGTGGGGAGAGGGTGGGGAGGGCAGGGGTCAGGTAAAGGGGCTGACCCATAAGGCAGGTGAGAGTTGGAGGGACCCGACATCCAGGCTTAAAGCAGGCAGAGGTAGTCATCAGCTTTGACACTGCCCAGTGAACTAGGCAACTCCTAACAGATTCCTCACTATTGCCTTTGGGTCTCCCTGGGTATCTGCCCCACCTCATCTTGTAGACCCTCAAAGGAGAAAACCCCAGGGCAGGGGCCTACTAAATGTCAAAGCGGAGCCGCCTGCCCCATCTAAGCTTCCTTGGGGTCAGGGGTCATTCCACACTCTGTGCCAGGCAGTTGGCTGGACCCTACACACCCACTGCTCCCGTCAACTCCCATGACCCTCGCAACACCAAGAAGGATGTGTTTCCCCATTTGACAGAAAGCTGAGGCTCACAAAAGAGAAGTGATTTGCCCACAGTGCATCTGAGGCTGCTTCATCAAATAGCAAGCTGTATGGACCAGTCCCTGCTCTTGCAATGCGCATGCAGGGGTGAGAGAGAGACCTAGTGCTAAGGTTGTGTGTAGTGTTTTAGAGAGGGAAACAGACAAGTAGAGAAGTTTAGCTAATGATCAAGAGAATATGAAGGTCTGCTGCTGCTGCTGCTGCTAAGTCGCTTCAGTCGTGTCCGACTCTGTGCGACCCCATAGACGGCAGCCCACCAGGCTCCCCCGTCCCTGGGATTCTCCAGGCAAGAACACTGGAGTGGGTTGCCATTTCCGTCTCCAATGCGTGAAAGGGAAGTTGCTCAGTTGTGTCCAACTCTTAGCGACCCCATGGACTACAGCCTACCAGGCTCCTCCATCCATGGGATTTTCCAGGCAAGAGTACTGGAGTGGGGTGCCATTGCCCTCTCTACAGCTTTGTAAATCAACAGTACTTCAATAAAATTTTTTTAAAAAAGAGAGAGACAATATATACAAAAGAAAAGAAAAAAATACAAAAGTAACAGGCTCAAGTGTGGGGAGTGCTACTCTGGCTGGTGAAGTCAAAGGAGGTCCTTGAAGAGGTGACAGCCTGTCCAGCTGTCACCAGGGAAGGCCTGTCACACCAGGGGACCATGAACATAGGAAGCCTGAGACTGGACAGAGCTCCCCACTCAGGGTGCCAGTGGGCACAGGCACCTGGAGCCAGCCAGGAGCATGAGGCTCTGAGGGTAGAGCAGCCAGCAGCCTCATGGGCCTTGGGAAGGAGGGAATGGGAAGCTGCATATAGGGACAGAGGAGGTTGAGAGTGGAGGCAGGGAGGTCCAGCTGGAGGCCATTAAATATCATCCACATTAGAAGTGCTGGAGCCTAGAGCTGGAGACAGAAGAGGATGGTGTGGACCAGGATATGAGGGAACAGACGGGAGGAGGATGTGGGCCTGAACTGGGGAGGCTGGGGAGGAAGCAGAAATGAAGGGGAGGCAGATTTTGACCCTAAAACCCAAGCATCTTACCCTGACAGGAACTTTGTCTTTTTCTTCTTTGTCTCTCATTAGCCAGGACAGTGGAAACACAATAGGCATACAGTTAACTCATCTATATATTCAATATTTATTGAGCTCCTACTAGGTGCCTGTTGCTAAAGTTGACACTCCAATACTTTGGCCACCTGATGTGAAGAACTGACTCATTGGAAAAGACCTTGATGCTAGGAAAGATTGAAGGCAAAAGGAGAAGGGGGAGGCAGAGGATGAGATGGTTAGACAGCATCACAGACTCAATGGACACAAATTTGAGAAAACCCTGGGAGACAGTGGAGGACAGGAGCCTGGCGTGCTATAGTCCACAGGGTCACAAAGAGACAAGATTTAGCAACTAAACAACAACACATGTGCCTGGCTCTGTCCTAGGCACCAGGGATACAATAGTGAACACGGCAGAGTCCTTGGCCTCTTGGAGTTTACACAGTGGAGGGAGAGGAGACATGTGGGGGGGGGGGGGTGGGGGGTGGTACGGGGGAAGCGAAAAGAGGACAAAGGAGCTCTGTTTCAGACTAGGTGATCATGGCAGGGCGTGAGGTGGTGGGTCTTAGATGTGAGGATTTTGAGGAAGTACATTTCCGGCAGAGGAAGCAGCCTAAAGATGGTCTGGAGGTGGGTGGTACTTGCTGACTGAGCCGGTTGAGTCATTAAATGATACCTGTGCCCTTGCCTTGGAATGTTCTGTTTTAAGACAAGTGCCTGAGTCTTTCTCATCAGACAAGAGTGGTCAGAGGGGCAAGTGGGGGCCACATCCTTGCTTTCTTTGTACTAGTCCTCTTTCCCTGACACTGGCCAGGCCTAGAAGTAGGACAGGTGGAGAAAAGGCAGAGAGAGCCAAGCAAGAAGGTAGCTTCTCTGCTCTCCCACCACTCACGCCAGGCTGTTCTGGTTTTCACCCCTGAAGGGCCCACCCTCTCATTCCCCCGCACCTCTGCCCCTGCCAACTCCCTCCTTCCACCCCGCACTGGGAAACCCTGCCCCTCCAGACAGTCACCACCTGCTGAGTGGATTGTCAGCCTCTCACTGTCTCACCTGGGAATGCAGTGGGCACTGCCAAGCTGTTCTGCTCAGTCCTGGTGAAGCCATGCAACTCAGGTTGGGACTTGAACCCACATGGCCAGGACTCAAACCCAGTCAAAATCCATTCTCCCAACTAAGGTCACACACCTGGTTTCAGGATTTGATGAAAGTTCTTCATGTCTCATCACAAAAAGAATTTGGTGAGAGACAAAGTTATAGGAAAGAAGTGGATTAATTTCTTCTTTCTTAATATATATTCTTTATTGAAGTATCATTGACTTACAATGTTTCAGGTGTACAGCAAGGTGATTCAGTTATACATATACACATATATTATTTTTCTGCTTATTTTCCATTATAGGTTATTACAAGATATTGACTATAGTTCCCCATGCTATACAGTAAATGTTTGTCGCTTGCTGCATATCTATTTTTTTAATTAGAAATCTAGCATTCTATTGGAGAAGGCACTGGCGACCCACTCCAGTACTCTTGCCTGGAAACTTCCATGGATAGAGGAGCCTGGTAGGCAGCAGTCCATGGGGTCGCTAAGAGTCGGACACGACTGAGCGACTTCACTTTCACTTTTCACTTTCACGCATTGGAGAAGGAAATGGCAACCCACTCCAGTGTTCTTGCCTGAAGAATCCCAGGGACGGGGGAGTCTGGTGGGCTGCCATCTATGGGGTCGCACAGAGTCAGACACGACTGATTTGACTTAGCAGCAGCAGCAGCAGCATTCTGTTCATACTGTCCAACAAGTGGAATCAAAATGACATAATTTTTTAGTCAGGCAAAAATTCATAAGCTTTCTAAAATATGTATTATATATACTACTTACATATATGTATATAAAAGCTTTTATACTATGCTTAATAAAGTCTTGAGAAAGAACATCAAAAAGAGAGAGAGAGAGAAAGAGATGGAGAAGCTGGAAAACATAAACTAAACAAAATGGGAGCACTGAATATGAAATAGAAAAAGTGAAAGAAACTAGATAAAAGTAAAAAAGTGTCATATAGTCCAGTGCATGGCTGCTCATTAGAAACATATCTGGAGCTCTGGAGAGAAAAAGCAATATCTGGGCTTTTTCTTTTTTCTGTTGTGTTTTTTTTTTTTTAATTCCAAGATAATTCTGATATGCATCTGAATTTTAAAAAGTGATTACAGGTTTTTCTATTAAATGATAGTTTATATAGGGCTCTATTATTTTTCTGTTGACCAATCATGAAACAATGGTATTAAGTGACTAATAGTTACATAATCACAATAGTAAAAGACCTTTATCAATTTTCACAATCAGTATGCTCTGCTTAGTCACTCAATCGTGTCCAACTCTTTGCAACCCCATGAACTGTAGCCCACCAGACTCCCTTCTCTGTTCACAGGGATTCTCCAGGCAAGAATAGTGGAGTGGGTTGCCATGCCCTCCTCCAGGAGATCTTCCCCAACCCAGGGATCAAGCCCAGGTCTCCTGCATTGCAGACACATTCTTTACCACCTGAGCCACCAGGGAAGCTCTCACAATCAACAGCCAGACAAAAACATAAAAGATAATTACAGTTGCAAGCCATAATGGGAACATGATTAACTTAACAATATAAAATAATTACATACAATTTGGGGGGTCAAGCAGAGTGATGTGGTAAGTGGAAGTGTATACATGCATGTGTTTTCATCCACTTAGCCAGGCTGTGTCTTTTGGTTGGTGCATTTAATCCATTTACATTTAAGGTAATTATCAATATGTATGATCCTATTACCATTTTCTTAATTATTTGGGGTTTATTTTCTGTAGGTCTTTTCCTTCTCTTGTGTTTCCTGCCAGAGGAGTTCCTTTAGCCTTTGTTGTAAAGCTGGTTTGGTGGTGCCGAATTCTCTTAACTTTTACTTGTCTGGAAAGCTTTTGGTTTCTCCATCAAATCTGAACGAGAGTCTTGCTGGGTAGAGTGTTCTTGGTTGTAGATTCTTCCCTTTCACCACTTTAAATATATCATGCCATTCCCTTCTGGCTTGTAGAGTTTCTGTTGAGAAATCAGTTGATAGCCTGACGGAAGTTCTCTTATATGTTATTTGTCATTTTTCCCTTGTTGTTTTTAATCTTTTACCTTTGTCTTTAATTTTTGCCAGTTTTATTACTATGTGTCTTGGTGTGTTCCTCCTTGGGTTTATCCTGTCTGGGACTCTCTGTGCTTTCTGGATGTGGTTGACTATTTCTTTTCCCATGTTAGGGAAGTTTTCAGCTATTATCCCTTCAAATATTTCCTCAGGCTCTTTCTGTCTTCATTTTCCTTCTAGGGCCCCTGTAATGCAAATGTTGGTGTGTTTATTGTTGTCTGAGAGGTCTCTTAGGCTGTCTTCATTTCTTTTCATTCGTTTTTCTATATTCTGTTCTGCAGCAATGATTTCCACCATTCTGTCCTCTGGGCCATTTATCTGCTCTTCTGCCCCAGTCACTCTGCTATCAGTTCCTTCTAGTGTATTATTCATCTCTGTTCTTTAGTTCTTCTAGGTCTTGGGTAAACATTTCTTGTATCTTCTCCATTGTTTTCCTGAGATCCTGGATCATCTTCACTATCATTATTCTGAATTCTTTTTCTAGAACATGGCCTATCTCCACTTCATTTGGTTGTTTTTCTGGGGGTTTACTTTGTCCCTTCATCTGGGACAGAACTTTCTTTTTCATGCTGATTTACTTTCTGTAATGTGGCTTTTGTTCTAGCCTCTGTGGGACTGTGGTTCTTTTTGCTTCTTCTGTCTGCCCTCTGATGGAAGAAGCTAAGAGGTTTGTGTAAGCTTCCTGATGGGTGACTGGGTCTTGCTCTGGTGGGCAGGGATTTGCTCAGTAAAGCTGTAATCCAATTATCTGTTGATGAGTGGGGTTGCACTCCCTCCCTGGTAGTTCTTTGGCCTGAGGTGACCCAGCCCTGGGTTCTATGAGCCCTATGGTAGACTTAATGGCAAACTCCAAGAGGATTTATGTCAAGGGGGAACCTTCCCAGACTGCTGCTGCCAGTGGTCCCATCCCTGTGGTGAACCTCTGCCGACCCACACCTCCACAGGAGACCCTCCAACACTAGCATGTAGTTTTGCTTTAGTCTCCTGTGGGATCACTGCTCCTTTCTTCTGGGTCTTGGTGCATGCAAGATTTTGTTTGTGTTCTCCCAGTCCTGTGGAAGTCCTATATTCAAATCCCTCTGGCATTCAAGGTCAGATTCCCTTGGATTCCCAGTCCCTATGTTGGTGCCCCAGACCAGGAAGCCTGACATGGGGTTCAAAATCTCCACAACAGTGGGAGAACTTCTTTGGTATTATTGTTCTCCAGTTTGTGGGTCATCCACCTGGTGGGTGTAGGATTTGATTTTATCATAATTGTGCCCCTCCTACCATCTTGCTGCAGCCTCTATTTTGTCCTGGACATGGGGTATCTTTTCTTGGTGGGTTCCAGCATTCTCCTGTCCTTGGCTGTTCAACAGCTAGTTGCGATTTTGGTGCTCTCACAGGTGATGAGCACACATCCTTCTATTCCACCATCTTGAACTGGAAGCCTGGAAATTCTTTTCCAGTTTCTAGAGGCTGCTCTCATTCCTTGGCTTAAGGGCTCCCTTTCATCTTCAGTGCCAGCAATGGTCTCACTCAGACCTCTGCTTCTGTCAAAACATCTCTTCCTCTAGAAATGGATTTATTTAGAGAAAAACACATTCCAAAGACAGAGTGTATGGGCCATCCCAGAAGGTGAGAGCAGCCTCAAAATGTGTGATTAGCTTTAATGGACTGAGTAATTTCACAGGCTAATGAGTGGGAGGATTATTGCAACTACTTTGGAGAAGAGATTTCCAGGAATTAGATTATCATCCACTTTTTGGTCTTTAATGGTTGGCTTTGGAACTGTCATGGCACCTGTGGGTAAGTCATTTAACTAACGTGTTACAGTGAACATATACTACACTCAAAATCTAGTGGAAGTTGGACTTGTCCACCATCTTGGAACCATTTGCTTCTAACCAGTTTATGTCATGTTCTCAGGCTGCCCTACCCCCTTCCCTTCTGTTTCACTGGTGCCGTGGAGGGACCTTGGAAAACCTGGTACCCTCTAATTCAAAGGAAGGGCCACCCAGGTGACCAGACTGGATACCTGGTCCTTGGCACAAGCTCCACCTAGACTTTGACTGTGTCTTGGGCCACATGCAGCATATGGGATCTAGTTCTCCAACCAGAGACTGAACTGGTACCCCCTGGAGTGGAAGCATGGAGTCTTAATCACTGGACCATCAGTGAAGAACCTGGGCTTTCTTATGACCATAAAATGATTGGAAGGGGACCATCACTTCCTCATTATTATCCTTTAGTCATTTCTGCTTCTCCAGAGATCTTGCTGACAAGACATGTCACTCTAATTTCCACTGATTCAAGACTTTCTATTCTTACCAAAAAAGCATAACAGGCAGCATACACACAAATGTGCCTGATCACACACAGAATCTTAGCAAGCACAAAGTGGGCTATAGGTTAAGGGATTTGACAAGGTGTCTTAGGCAGTACTGGAATCAGATGAACAGGGAGAAGGGGGTGGGAGCATTAAGTGAAAATACCCTTGGGTAAACTCAAGATAGGGGCTTCCCTGGTGGCTCAGATGGTAAAGAATCCGCCTGCAATGTAGGAGACCTGGGTTCCATCCCTGGGTTGGGAAGATCCCCTGGAGAAGGGAATGGCTACCCACTCCAGTATTCTTTCCTGGAGAATTCCATGGACAGAGGACCCTGGCAGGCTGCAGCCCATGGAGGTCACAAAGAGATGGACACAACTCAGTGAATGAACAACAACTAAAAACGTGAGTGAAGTCACTAGGGGCTACCTGCCTGTGTGAATGAGCCAAATCATTTAATTCACCATACTTAGTTAAGGGGCTTCCCTGGTGGCTCAGATGGTAAAGCGTCTGCCTGCAATGCGGGAGATCTGGGTTAGATCCCTGGGTCGGGAAGATCCCCTGGAGAAGGAAATGGCAACCCACTCCAGTACTCTTGCCTGGAAAATTCCATGGAGGAGCCTGGTAGGCTACAGTCCATGGGATCGCAAAGAGTCGGACACAACTGAGCGACTTCACTTCACTCAGTTAAGGAGAAAGGAGATCTTGTCTTACCTTAAGGAGAAACCCCCTCCCTGTTTATCAACACACACCTTTCTACAACTGAGAAGGGAGGGGAAGGTCTTAGTGGGAATTTACCCTTTTGGGGGTGGGGACTTGAGAACTCTAGCCTTGTCAAGAGTCCAGGAAAAACAATGAGTTTTGTTTTGTCCTGTTTGCTGTTTTCTTTTAATACTTTTTTGACCACCACCTGGCATGCGGGATCTTAATTCCCCAACCAGGGATCCATGCCCACTGCGATGGAAGTGCAGAGTCTTAACCACTGCACCACCAGGGAAATCCTTGTCATTTGCCTTTTTGATGGTCTCTGAGGCAGCAAGGTGACTTCCCAGGTAGTGCTAGTGGTAAAGAACCCACCTGCCAATGCAGGAGACAAAAGAAATGCAGGTTCCATCCCTGGGTCAGGAAGATCCCTGGGTCAGGAAGATCCCTCGGAGGAAGGCATGGCAACCCACTCCAGTATTCTTGCCTGGAGAATCCCATGCAGAGGAGCCTGGTGGGCTACAGTCCATAGGGTCACAAAGAGTCAGACATGACTAAAGCAATTTAGCATGCACGCAGGAGGTGGCAAGGAAGCAGGCAGGGTTGTACATTCTCCCTTTGGAAGGGAGGGGGTATTAGGGTTAGGGTTGTACAAATCCCTTTGGGGGAGACAAAAGTGACACAGGAAAGACTGCCCTGAAGATTCCACTATTTTCACACTTAACTGAGGGCCTGGCAAGACTCTGACCTTTCATGAATATTATCTCATTTATTAACCGTGGCTCAGAAATTCTTGCTCCTTGGAAGAAAAGCTATGAAAAACCTAGACAGCATATTAAAAATCAGAGACATCATTTTACCAACAACAGTCTGTTGTCAAAGCTATGGTTTTTCCAATAGTCACGTTCAGGTGTGAGAGTTGGACCACGAAGAAGGCTGAGTGCCAAAGAATTGATGCTTTCAGATTGTGGTGCTGGAGAAAACTCTTGAGAGTTCCTTGGACACCAAAGAGATCAAACCAGTCAATCCTAAAGGAAAGAAAAGTGAAAGTGAAGTCGTTCAGTCCTGTCCAACTCTTTGTAACCTCATGAACCATATCCCACCAGACTACTCTGTCCATGGGATTTTCCAGGCAAGAATACTGGAGTGGGTTGCCAATTTTCTTCTCCAGGGCATCTTCCCGACCCAGGGATGGAACCCAGGTCTGCTGCATTGTAGGCAGACGCTTTACCGTCTGAGCCACCAGGGAAGTCCAAATACTAAAGGAAATCAACCCTAAATATTCATTAGAAGGACTGATGAGGAAGCTCCAATGATTTGACCATCTGATGAGAAAAGCCGACTCACTGGAAAAGACCCTGATGCTAAGAAAGATTGAAGGTAGAAGGAGGCGGCGACAGAGGATGAGGTGGTTGGATGGAGTCATCGACTCAATGGACATGAGTTTGAGCAAACTCTGGGAGGTGGTGATGGACAGGGAAGCCTGCCGTGCTGCAGTCCGTCCAGTCTCAAAGAATCAAACACAACTTAGCGACTGAATAACAGACACAAAAACAAGAGCCCAGGATCACACAATACAAGGTGCTGGAAGCCGCAAAGCCCAGGCGGGCGCTGCGGTCTAGACGCCTCTGCCTCCCCTGACGCTCAGGTGGACACGCTGGGGCGGAATCCGGTCCTGGGTCGCTGGCCTTCCACCTGCGCTGTCCTGGCCGTTGGGAAATCGGTGCCGGGCGCACAGCAGTCCTCAGAGCGAGGGAATAACTCCAGGCCTGGACTTCGCGGGTCCGCAGCCCCAGCCTACGCTTCTTGGCCGTGTCCTGGCCTCCCACACCTCCCCGGTGGCTCCTTCCCGCGGCCCTGCTGATTCAGCGTCCACCCAGGGGCCCCGGGGGTTGGGGGTGAGAAGCCCCGCCAGCAGCTTGCTGATACCCAGGGCCCCTCCCCGCCCCTCCTTCTCCTCCCCGCCCCTCCCTCTCCTCCCCATCCCCCGTCTCCTCGCCGCCCCTCCCTCTCCGCCCTGTCCCCCTTCTCCTCGCCGCCCCTCCCTCTCCTCGCCGCCCCTCCCTCTTCTCCCCGTCCCCCTTCTCCTCGCCGCCCCGCCCTCTCCTCGCCGCCCCGCCCTCTCCTCGCCGCCCCTCCCTCTCCGCCCCGTCCCCCGTCTCTTCGCCGCCCCTCCCTCTCCTCGCCGCCCCTCCCTCTCCTCGCCGCCCCTCCCTCTCCTCCCCGTCCCGCGTCTCCTCACCGCCCCTCCCTCTCCTCGCCGCCCCTCCTTCTCCTCGCCGCCCCTCCCCTCCCCTCCCTTCCCCGCTCCGCCCTTCTCCCGCCCCGCCCTCCGACCCACCCTGCGCCCCTGAGAAGAAATTGCCAAGCCGCGAGGGTCTGCCTCAGCAGATCTGCGCTAGGGATCGTGGAGGCAGCTGGCGGGAGTTCGCGAAGAGCCCGGGTGCAGGATGACAGCCCTCGGCGTTCAGGTGAGCGAGCGGCCGCGGTGAGAGCGGTAGGAGTGCCCTGCCAGGGTCCGGGGGATAGTCAGGAAGCTACCTCGGACCACTGTTCCACCCCAGCACTGTTCTGTGGCTCGGTCTTGTCGCTTGAGTCCTTCGCACACCCGAGGCTCCCAAAAGTCTCGGGGTCGGGGGGTTGTCTTACTTCTCTTTGGGGTCCTCTGTTTCCATCGGTTAGGTTTAACAGAAGGGTCCCTCTTAAAAGGGGGCGCTTTTGGGGCGGAGGATAGAAGGAATCCACTTGTAGAGTGAGGTTCGCTCCTCAGAGGAGGCATGTCTCGGGAAGCCAGAACTTTCCTGAACCCAGGCCAAGAATACCATCTCCCCTCCGCAAAATTGACTTTTGGGGGGACGGGGATGGGGGTGGATTCGCTGGGACGCGCGGAAACCTGGAAACAGACTGTAGTGAGGTGAGGGGCCGGCATTGCAGAGATGAGGTTTCTCAGTGATGCGAGGCGTTTGCTGGAGAACCTGCCCGTCTCCCTTCGCCCCTCCGGAGTACAATTCTCCTACCCGGCAGCCGAGCCTCCATAGCGGACGCGTCCCGCCGGCTCGCGTCCCGACCTGATGGTCCTGGCGGTCAGAGCCCCGCAAACTCAGCCCGCGAGCGCTCAGAGCGCCACAGCACTGACCCACAGAGCTCCGCCTAGTTTACAGATGCGGAGACTGAGGCTCAGGTGAAGTGACCTGGCGGTGGCGGCCAGCTCAGCCCCAGAAGCGAGTGAGAGCCAGACTTGGCCCGAACAGGATTTCTCCACCCACAAGCCGCCCGCAAACCTCCTGCGGCTGGGATTCAGCAGCCCGAGAGCGGGATGCAGCTAGTTACTCCCTACTGTTCTGGGCATAATCTGAAGTCCCGACCGGTCTGCCTCCGGACCTTCTGCGTGGAGGGTGGGATCTGGTGTGGTCCTGCCTCGAAGAGCCGGCGGCCCAGCTGGGGAGAGAATTTGCAAACAGGATTTAGATGGGTCCGGGGAAGTGAGTGCTAAATTAGAAACTGCGACAGGATTAAGGGCTGGGGGAGAGCTTGCCGGGCTAGGAGGGGCAGGAAGACTGGTAGCCAGGTTGAAGGACTTGATTTTTAGCGAAGGATGGAGAAGGGGGTAAGGGGGTGGGCGGAAAAGATGAAGTTAAAACCCTGGAGCGCTACTGTCGGCGGGCGGGGGGGCGGGGCGGGGTTGGGGGCGCGGGCTGTGCTTGAAGATAGTCGCTGACACTTTGGAGCACTTAAAACTGAACCACAGGCCTGGGACTGTTCTATGCAGTTGCGGTGTTCAGAACTCGGTTCAGCTCCACCACGAGGGCAGGAGGCAGGACTAAATAACTTGTCAAAGAGCTAAAAACCAAGCAGACTGGCTCCTGTACCTCTCTGACCAGTGTCCTGGGGTCATGCTGGCGTGAATGGGCTTACTGTTTAGGAAGCTGTAGAAGGGATTTTCTGTGTGGCTCAGTGGTAAAAAGAAAAAAAAAAAAAAAAAATCCACCTGCCCATCAGGAGACCCAGGTTGATCCCCGGGTGGGGGAAGCTCCTCCTCCGGAGGAAATGGCAACCCATTCCAGTACTCTTGCCTAGAGAATCACAGGGACAGAGGAGCCTGGCTACAATCAGTGAGGTCCCAAAGAGTGGGACTAGACTCAGTGGCTGAGCACAGACGGGATTTCCAGCTGATGAGGAGAAGGGCCTGACCTGGCCTTGGGCTAAGTGAGCAGTCGGGGGTTGGGGCAAATAAGGAGGGAGGGGTAATGTGGAGAATGAGTAGTGAGCAGCCCAGAGTGTCTACTTAGGGGTTGATGGAATCAGATGGGGTCCTGAGTTGTAGAGGAAGACAGGATCTTGGCAGTGGACTCAGCAGCCCAAGAGTGTCAAGTGACACTGTTCTACAGGTCACTAGAAATCATTCAGGGAGCTGGATGAAAAGGGGAAATGCCTCTTCCTTTTTTTTTTTTTTTTAGTGGAGGAAGTCCAGGCCCTGAGACTAAAGTGACTTGCCCAAGGTCACAGAGCTGGTCAGGGCAGTATCAGGGACAGGGCTCAACTGCCCTCATCCTGGGAGGTCCACAAACCTTCCACTGACCATGCTGAGGCTCAACTGCCCTCCAGGAGAGGATTTCAGGCCTTGGATGGCTCAAAGCTCAGGTGTGGGGGGCAGTGGTAGGGAATGAGGACTCAAAATACCTTATTATTCCTAATATTAGGACTAGCTGTGTAAATCAGGACTGCTCATGTGCCAAGCATCTTTATATACATAATCTCATTTAATCCTTGGGAGTTTTATTGGTGTCAGAGTTTGAATGATGCCCTACATTGGGATGGGAGGGGGAAAATGACCTGATGTCAGCTGTCTTTCTGAATGTCTGAGGGCCTGGAGATTAAAGTCCAGTCTGTGCCCAGGACAGGTGGGGCTGAGCGCAGGACGGCATGTGCTTTTTCTCCAGACAGTTTGATGTCCAAGGTCAAAAGGCCTCTGGGTGCTGTATTCTTGTGACTTGTTGCCTGCGTCTGGGGTTTTCCCATCCTACAAACTTAACAACCTCTAGGGGTGTTATAACCTCGTGAGGTGCCTTCGTGGCTGTGCTTTCCTGCAGCGGTCACTAACCCCTACAGAATGTAGATGAGAAACAAGAGTCAAGGGGGCTAAGAAACCTTGTTGTGAAGACAAACACCTTTGTGGTTTGTAATCAGCGGTTTCAAAGCTCCCTTGGTTTTCCTAGCAGTAGAGCTAAATTTTCTATTGAAATCCAGTACAGACTCAGATTCCCAGTGGCTCTGGCAGGAAAAAGAGATCTGATGGGTTGAAGTGAGGGGCCCCCTCCCCCTGCTAAGAGACAAGGAGACATGGTTTGAGAACCACAGCCTAGACTCCCTCCTGAATGCTCTTTACAGCACACCAGGCTGCCTTTATGTCTGGATCTGCATTGGTGTCCTTGGGTGTCCCTCAGTCCCCTCAACTCCTTTTCCTCACCATCATACTGAGCCCCTCACACGATGGCCCAAGTCAGTATTTATTGGTAGCATGCATCCCCACCCCGACCCCCGCACATGATACAGCTGTTGAGCCGCTATGCCAGGCTTTACTGTGACGTAGGTCAATGCTCTAGGGCAGGTCCCTTGGCCTCTGTGACAGTTGCCATCTTTGCATACCCCCCATGAAGTTTCCTACTCCACCAGACTAGTTTGTTCCTTTTTTTTTTTTTTTAATGAAAAAGCAGCTATTTCTTCTTTTTTTTAAGTGGTGGCGAGCCTAGAGGCTACTCTTGATCGCGGTGCCCAGGCATCTCATTGCAGTAACTTCTCTTGTGGAGCACGGGCTCTAGGCTTAATTGTGGCACTTGGGCTTAGTTCTTCTTGCATGTGGAACTGTCCAAGACCAGGGATTGAATGCTTGTCCCTTGCATTGGCAAGCAGATTCTTATCCACTGTACCACCAGGAAAGTCCAGACTCGGGTTTAAGGGTGAGATGGGATCCTAACTTAGGCAGAAGTGCTGAAAGCAAACAGGATTCTTTCCTGTATCCCTGGGGCTGCTAAGGTGGGCAGGTTAGCAGGCAGCCTGGTGTTCCTGCTGGGGCTCTGACCACAGGGTCTCCCTGGAGCGTGGCCTTGTTTTCTGCCCCTCACTGAGGGGGTGGCCCAGGCAGCCTCCGTTTGCACGTGGGTAGGGCTGACCCTAGAGTCCCCTTTTGGTTGGTTTCCCTAGCAGTGATCATCACGCTAGTTTTGAGTTTTTGCTTTGCTTACCTCCCAAACCAAGGTGTAACCTGGGCTGCTTCCACACTCACTGTAAAGGACATAATTTAGGACTGGGCAGGAGATGGTTTAAAGGGAGCTTCGGGTGAAAGTGGCAGTGGTTGCAAACTTGACGTTCATTTATCTCATGGCTCTTGAGCACAGTGCCAGGTGCTAGGGAAAGGCCCTGACCTCCTGGAGACCTCAGTCTCCGAGTGAGACAGTCAATAACACACAACCACTATTCAGACAGAAATAGGTAACTCTCCAGAACGGTTCCTCTGAGAGTGACCAGAGGGAGTCCCTTCTGCGTTGGGTGGTTACAGAGGCGGTGTTCAGTCGAGATATGAAGAATGGAGAAAGGGGGGCAGCCAGAAGAGCCTTTCAAGTAGAAGAGCCAGTAGGTGAGGAAGAAAGTTCTAGGTTTGTCCTTGGCATGGGAAGAGGGCCGTGTGCCTGAACAGGGTGGTGGAGAGGATGCTCTGGGAGGGCTTGTGGGCCATCTAAGGCCTGCTACTCTTTGAAGCATTCCTTTTGCTTCTGGGTTGGGGGACCATGACTGGAGGGTGCCCCAGGGTTGTAACAAGAGACACCTCACTGGGCGCTTGGCCCAGGTTGCCAGGAGAGAGGACAGTGCACTTTTCAGGGCTGAAACCAGAGACTGAAGGGGAGCCCCAGGGACTCCCCTTCCAACCCCAGAAGCTGCTGGAACACTTAGTGGTGGCATGTTCTGGGCGGGGTACAGGCTAAGCCAGAATGAAGGGTAAAGTGCAAACCTCACTGAGCACCTGGGTCCTGGCAAGTTCAGAAGGTACAGATTTGGATGAAACTAGGGGAGACCAGGAGCCAGGGGAGGAAACCATCACTGATGTGCTAGTAACTCTGTGTAGTGTTCTTGTTTTGCATATAAAGAAACCAAGGCTGCCTGCTGGCTCAAGGTCACAACAGCCAGGTCAAACAGGTTTTCTGACTTCAGAACGGGCTAAAGAGTATAGACAGACAAATGGAACTTGGGCTTTTTATTCATTATAAAATCATTAAAGAAAGGGCAGGGAACTCTTTGCCTGATAAATAACTGGATCCACAGACAATGCTTAGAGGTCTTGAATGGAGGGTGGGCCGGGAACAGGCAGGATGGGAGAAGGGTTCCAGTGGCAGTGGGAATCTGAACCGCATGTTGTGGGTCCTCCCTGAAGAGACTGGTGGGGTGTGGCAGGGGGCCCTCCCTGACATGTTGCCCCACGCTGTCTTCCAGGCACAGAGGCTGCTGGGCCAAAGGAGGCCCCACCGGTCCTTCTTTGAGTCCTTCACCCGAACCCTCATCATCCTGTGTACGTCCCTGGCTGTGGTCCTCTCCTCCATCTCCATCTGCGATGGCGAATGGCTCCTGGCAGATGACCGCCTCTTCGGACTGTGGCGCTTCTGCACTGCCTCCAACCAGACGGAGTTGCACTGCCTCCGAGACCTGAGTCAGACCTGGGTGGCCTCGGGCATGGTTGTGGCCCGCATCGTGGCCACCTTGGCTGTGGTGGTCGCCATCTTTGGCCTGGAGTTTCTCATAGTGTCCCAGGTGTGCGAGGACTCCCTCGCTTGGCGGAAGTGGGCTATGGGCTCCACCCTCCTACTCATCTCATTCATTCTCTCCTTTGGGGGCCTCCTGAGCTTCCTGGTCCTTCTCAGGAGCCAGGTCACGCTCTTGGGCCTCACCCTGATGTTCTGGAGCAACTTCACAGCTTCCTTCCTTCTCTTCCTGAATGGTATCAGTGGCCTGCACATCAACAGCATCACCCACATCAACAACAGCAGGCATCCCTGGGGCCTGCCTACAAAAGTTTAGGACCTCCTCCAAGGACATCAAGTTACCAGAAAGCCTGCCTATGAAGGGACTTTTCCAGATTTCCCTGGTGATCCAGTGGTTAAGACTCTCTGGGCTTCCAATGCAGGGGACACAGGTTAGATCCCTGGTTGGGGAACTGAGTCCCACATGCCGTGCACTGCGAGGGGCGGAAAAGATGAGACTTTTCTAATTCCAGCATGTGACATTCAAATTGATGCCTCTTGGCCTTGGTGTGTTTGGGCCAGTGGCCCAGGGGTCTTTGCAGCCGGTCTGCAGCCCAGAGGTCAGGTGGGAGCCTCCATGCCACCAGCTGCACCAGTTTATCCACAGCCATGTTATATAGGATGTTGATTTTACAAGAATAAACATATTTTAAAACCTTTACTTGAACCCTTCCTGGGATGGGAATAGACTGGGAAGCAGCTCAGGTCACTGGTGCCCAGGCCGGCTGCACAGGGAAGCACAGTTCACACCTGTTTTATTGACCCTGCTGGGATGTGGGCTGTAGGGTCCCTGGGCCTCCTGGGAGACTAAGAGTGAATCATCCTTCCAGCAAAGGGTGTCCAATTAGTGCCTAAGACTTTCTACCACCAGCTTAAAGGGCCTTTGCATTTTCCCTGCTTTAGCTTTGGTCATGCCAGGGAAGCAGAGTTCAGGATTGCTTGCATATAGTAGGCTTTCAAACCATTTGACTTTATTTGAACCCTGCCCTTTAAGGGTGCCTCAAAATCCCAGGATAACCCCCTGCTTCCAGCAGCTGGCTGTCCCTCTGAGGACTCTCCTTGTGAGTACTGCCTGAAGCCCTTCCAGGAGAGCTGCCTAACTTATAATATGTCCTCTTGATGTAGGGACTTCCCCGATGGCTCAAGCAGTAAAGAATCCACCTGCCAATGCAGGAGACTTGATCCCTGGGTTGGGAAGATCTCCTGAAGGAGGAAATGGTAAACCACTCCAGTATTCTTGCCTGGAAAATCCTCATGGACAGAGGAGCCTGGTGGCTACAGTCCATGGTGTTGCAAAGAGTTGGACACAACTGAGCACGTGATGAATGGATCTCTGACATAGCATATGCATCCATCTTTGGTCAGGGCCAGATAGCCTCAGAGTACCATTTTTGATCCTAGAACACACTCCAGAGAGCACGTATCTGGACTCCACGGGGTACAGGGAACTGGCCAAACCTTGGATAATGATTAACAACCAGGCTAGATACAGGGGCCTGCAGGTGAGGGAGACAGGAACCAATGAAGATTTCCACCCTTGCTGGCCGCTTTATATTTTTGTGCATTAAATTGCCCCCTTTTCAGTCCCTTTTCTGCCCAGTAGGTGGGGTTATTTCCCCCCCCCCCCCCACACACCCTCAGCCTATTTCATTCTATACTAGCCCCGTGCCCCTCCCTGACCTGATGAGCTCAGGCCTTCCCTGGTTCATTCTGGCCTCATGAGGTTTGGGTTTCTGCCTGCCAGGTCCTCTTTCTGGGTGCCTATACCTCGTGATTTTTTTTTTTTTTTTAACTTTTCTTGATTCAAAGATGCACAGAGTTCATGGGGGTCTCTGGAGAAAGTTATATCAACCATACAGGCTGACATGTATTCTTAGCCCTGGAAAATGGGCAAGCTGGCCTTTTCACCCTAGGGGCGGTCTATGAGGTGAGAGAGGGTGACCTCCTTGTCTGCAGGGGTGAGATGCAGAAGTTGGGGGCCAGGGCCACTTGTCCAGGTCACCCAAAGCCAGGACTAGAGCTGGGCCCACCCACCAGCAAGATGCCCTTCCCTCTACTCTGGGGGGAGGGGTCGCCTCTTATCCTGTCCCGAATGCTTTCCCTGAGCACTGCTTTCCCTGAGCACGTAGGCAGTGCTTTGTAAAAAGGTTCAAATATTCAGTCCTTTAATCTTCACATGTCCAGCAGAGAAGGAGTGCTGATATGCGAGGGAACTGAGATCCAGACAGTTAAGGATAAGATGAAAATTCCCAGTAGGACAGGGAGACAGGCCCCCATTCATCCCGACCTGGGAGCAGGGAAGACAGACAGCCTTGGAGTGAGCCTGGGGATTTAAAATCAAAAGTCCCGCACTAAGCTTCCACTTCCAGCTGGGTATCTTGATCAAGTCACAGGACCTTGGTGAACCAGTTTCTCTTCTGCCCCATTTGCTGCAGTACTACAGATAACTGAGGGCTTCCCTCATAGCTAAGTCGGTAAAGAATCTGCCTGCAATGCAAGAGACCTGGGTTCGATCCCTGGGTCGGGAAGATCCTCGAGAAGGAAATGGCAACCCACTTCAGTATTCTTGCCTGGAGAATCCCAGGGACAGAGGAGCCTGATGGGCTACTGTTCATGGGGTCACAAGAGTCAGACATGACTTAGTGTCTAAACCACCAGCACCACAGATAACTGAAAGCAGGAATAACAGGGTGCCTCATCCCTTGTTAGGGTCATTAAAAGGTTCCCTGTAACTTCATCGAGTTGTCTTGAAGGCCCTGGGGTAAGCGCTGGATGGGTGAATTGCAATGAGGGCTGGGGAGGGTCCACTCAAGTCCAAGGGCAATTTCTCTGGTTCACTGGTTATTGTTGTTGAGTTGCTAAATCATGTCTGATTCTTTATGACCCCATGGACTGCAGCACGCCAGGCTTCATTATTCTTCACTATCTTCCGGTTCACTGGGCTTCTAAGCTTATTCCTGAAAACTGGAGCAGGGAGGTCAGGGAAGCCCCCTTCTCCAGAAAGTAGCAAGGGACAGCATCCTCCACCTTGTGTCTCAAGGACAAGAAGACTGACAAATACCAAGTCTCATCCCAGTTACCATTTATTCCCCTGCCCTCTCCTGGGACCCCTGAACTACTCTTTCCAGGAAACTCAACAGATCTGAATCCCAGGCCCTTTTGCTGTCCCAGGCCCCATCAGTTCTGAGGAATCATCACCACAACCCCACCCCAAGGCCAGGAGGAGGGGTGTAATAGTCACTGGAGAGACCACACGGCATCCGGCAGAAAGGCAGGCTCTCCTACTGCAGCGGTCAGCCCTCAGGACCTAGGGTGACCAGCCTCAGATGACACTGGTCCTATGGGTGGCCCGACTCTGCTCCGAGGGGCTGGCCTTGATGCCGTTGCTGAAGGAGGAGCTGGGGGCCACGGGCCGCAATGGGAGCTCACGGAGGTGCCACTGCCGCCACTTCTTCTGAACTTCCAGCTGCACCTGCCCCCGGAGACCAGGAGTCAGTCAGGAGGGAAGGGCGATCTTTGCCCGAGTCCTGCTTTTTCCACTGGGGCCTCAGCACAGGCTCTGACACTCCTGCCCGGAGGGCATGCCTTCCCCTCCACTCAGAGTTACCATTTTCAGCCCTGACATCCATAGATACTGAGGGGCCCCTTTCCCTTGGGACCTTTCACCAGCAACCTCAGCAAACCTATCCTGAAGAAGGGGCCTGTGATCATTCCACAATCTCCAGATGGTCACCTGGGACAACTGGACACGTCCACATGAAGCCACTCTAGCTCAGAACTCATCTAGGGACCAGGGGGCTACTCTTTGGAATTTCCTTCTCAACCCCCAGCTGCAGCAGCAAAGCATTTGGGGCTAGGTTTGATGCTTGACTTTTGGAAAAATATCAGAGGCTACTCCCATTCAAGTGGGGTGAACCAGATGATTGACAGTCACAGGAAGGGTTTATTTGCATGCAGTACCATGTTCAACTAATGTCAACTGCCCGGCCTCTGTGCCAGGAGCCTCCTGATCCGACCCAGATGCTCTGGGCAAGCTCAGAGACTGAAAGTTAAATGTGCAGCTCCCCCAACCCTGCTCAGCAGTCACACTCTTTGGAGGTCTCTGAGGACGGAGGGGCAGATGTTTCACCTGAGTTACTCTCTTTACAGATGGGAAGCCTGAGGCCCAGATCAGGGCAGTGACCGAGGTCACTCATCAGGCAACCAGCAGTCAGCAGCCTCTGTTAGGGTTGGGGTGCCTGCACTTTCCATTTCCTGAATTTGCTGGAGGGTTAGAATCACCTGGAGTGCTTGTTAAAACATTCTCAGCCTCCAGCCCAGACCTAAGGGATGCATTTTTGCCTGTTTAGAAACAAGGTAGGACCCAGCAGTTGTTTTAACGAGGCCTCTGGGTGATTCTGTTGCTCCCGTTAAGTGAGCTCAGACTCCTGGAAGACAGATTTTGAGCCAGGAGGCCCTGGTCTCCCCCACCCACACCATACCCCGCTCCCTGCCACCCTTTCCAGGTGGCCCTTCTGAACCACAATCCAATGACAAGGGAGCTCCCCAGGCAGCAGAGCAACCCTAGAACACTCACCTCCCCATTGAGGAAGCAGTAGAGGATGGCCACCACCAGGCCCTGTGGAGGAAGCAGGGGCAACGGGATTGGTGCGGGGCTCCAGCATTCGGCCTCCTAGTCCCCTGGGGTCCTTTCATCACCAGCCCCAGGCTCACTTCTCCCCATGACTATTCCAGAGCCTTCCCACATCTCTGCTACCCCAGAGGGAATAGGGGCTTCCTCTTCTGGCCTTGCAGTGCACCCAGCTGTGCTGGCATCACCCACACAGACTGAGACTCTTGGGGGCAAAAATGACCCCGGGTCCAGGGAGTTGCCCTGCGCCAGGGTGGTGTCAGTTACATTAAATGCTGCTGCTGCTAAGTCACTTCAGTCGTGTCCGACTCTGTGCAACCCCATAGACAGCAGCAGCCCACCAGGCTCTGCCATCCCTGGGATTCTCCAGGCAAGAACACTGGAGTGGGTTGCCATTTCCTTCTCCAAGGCAGAAAAGTGAAAAGTGAAGTAACTCAGTCATGTCCGACTCTTAGTGACCCTATGGACTGCAGCCTACCAGGCTCCTCCGTCCATGGGATTTTCCAGGCAAGAGTACTGGAGTGGGTTGCCATTGCCTTCTCCGTTACATTGAATAGAGGCTGCTAACTCAACCTCGGTGACCAGGCAGGTCATGGGAATTAGTAAGGTGGGCCATCTGGGAGAAGCAGGGAGCGGTGGCATGTGAGACTTGTCCATCCCGCCCAGAGCTCTGCTCTGACCACACAGTCACACATTTGTCTTTCTATCTGAGTAGCTATCCCTGTTTAAACCTCTCCAGATTTCCAGCTGGTACTGCAAACGAGCCCACCTAGGCCCAGGGGTTCACATGGCTGCTCCACCTGCTCAGCTCCAGGCAGGATGGGCGTGCCTCAGTGCCACCAAGCCCTGCTTCTCCTGGAAGGCCTCCCTTATTAATTCCAGTGACCTGCCTGGTCCCTGCGGCTGAGTTAGCAACTTCTGCTTAATGCAACTGAAGTCTGAGCAGAGCTCAAGTGCAGGTCTCAGCCAGTGAACAGGAGGCCTGACTCCCCACTCACATCTCCAAGGTCAGAGGCCTCAGGGCTACGTTTGCTTTTAAGTTCCTTGGTGGGCTGGGCATCGTGCCTATCAGGACCCTCCCTCTCCAGCATCCGGACTCCTCTTTTCCCAATGGGATCCCCAGAATCCTGGCATGGAGCCCCCCAGGCAGGGACTCCAGGTTGAGATGCGGGATTTGAGGCCTAAGTCTTGTATGGAACAATGAGCTTTGAACAGGGTCTAGCAGTCTGGATGTCCAGCTCACCTAAGGACCCTCGAAGGCCATCCTGCCCTTCCTAACAGGCTCTGCCCTCAGGCCTCCTCGGCTGGTGAGCACCCTGCCCCACAGAGGCCTGGGTGCCACAGCCCTGACTACAGGTAGCCCAACCCCTCCTCCCAGTGCCAACCAGGCCTGCTCCTGGCTACTTAAGACATGGACGGGACTCCAAAGAGGGATGAACCGGCCCGTTTACAGTGGGTTTCATACACGGAACTGCTCTGGGATCCCGACATTCTAACAAGAGTTTTAGAGATAAATAGGAAGGATCTGCTCTGGAGTCTCAGACATGGATGATGTCACACAAAATGGGGACTATGGGGGTGGGGCAGGAACATGTACTCAGGGCAGCGGTTTCCGTTTGGCTGCACACAAGGATCACTGGGGAGCTCTGGCCCAGGTGCACTGTGTGCCCCAAATCCGAATGCCTGGGGTGGGACCAGCAGCAGCTCTGAAAGAGCCCCAGATGGTTCAAATGGGCATCAATAACTAGGAGTTGCTGTCAGAGAGTGTGAAAGGCAGGCTTTGCAATAAGCCAGAGCTGGATTTGGGCCACAGCGTAGCCTATGTAATCGTGGCCTCTGGGTTCCAGGTGCTTCACTTAATTATTGCCAGAGCTCTGGAAGGTAGGCAGGGAGGATCCCTGCTTCCAGGTGAGGGACTTGAGTCACAGATTTTGGTGGGCCTGGAGCTGGAGGTCAGGCTGCTGCCCCTCACTGGACCAGGGTTGCCTGGCATCAGAGATGCTGAGACACAGTCTCTCTGTTCAAGTGAGGGCAGGAGCCCTGGGTGAGGGCAGGTTAGATGTGCCCCAGGTAAGTAGAAGGTGGCCTCCCACAGCCAACAAGTTTAGGAAATGCCAGTTTTATACAGTCATTAAAAATGCAGTCTCTGAAGAATTTTAGTGAGCTGGAAAAATGTTCATGATGGAATGATAGAGAATTAAATATAACAAGGAGGGTTAAAAAACCATACATCATGATCTCAATTACATGTGTGTAAGTGTGTGTACATGTCTTCTTGGATAGAAAGGAGACTTAGAAGTAAACACACCATTTTAACAGAGGTTATTACATTGGGTTATAAGAGTTTGGATGAATTTGCCTTTCTATTTTAACTTCTCCTTACTTCCAAATTTTCCTCAGTAAGCAAGTATTTCTATAATTAGGAGGAACTGACTCTGCAACCCCATGGACTGTAGCCTGTTGGGCTCCTCTGTCCATGGGATTCTCCAGGCAACACTGTTAGAGTGGGTAGCCATTCCCTTCTTCAGGAGATTGTCCCAACTCAGGGAACGACCCCAGATCTACTGTACTACAGGCGGATTTTTTACTGTCAGCCACCAGGGAAGCCCCTAATAAACGTCAGTCTTTAGAAATATATGACGGTGATAATGGTATTGTGGTTCTGCGTGTGTCCTTTAAGTTCTTGTCTTTCAGAAAGTATATACTAAAATGTTTACATTTGAAATAACATGATGGCTTGAGTTTGCTTAAAATGATGAGAGATGGGGAGTGGATGGAGCTGAAATAGGACAGGTCACAGAAGGGTAAGGGCTATATGCAGGTTCATTATATTGCTCATTTGACTTCTGTATGTGGAAAAAATTTCCATAATACAGAATTTAAAAAATATTTATTATATCACTATATATGTATAAAATATAATAAAATGATATATATGTTTGTATTTGAACAATGGTTCTTTTTTTTAAAAAAAAACACCCTTAAAGATCATTTTTTTTCTTTGTAAACATTCCTATGGGCTGGAATAAAGCACAAGCTGGAATCAAGATTTCCGGGAAAAACATCAATAACCTCAGATACACAGATGACACCACCCTTTTGGCAGAAAGCGAAGAAGAACTAAACAGCCTCTTGATGAAAGTGAAAGCGGAGAGTTTAAAAGCTGGCTTAAAACTCAATATTCAGAAAACTGAAATCATGGCATCCTGTCCCATCATTTCATGGCAAATAGATGGGGAAACAATGGAAACAGTGACAGACTTTATTTTGGGGGGATCCAAAATCACTGCAGGTGGTAACGCAGCCATGAAATTAAAAGACGCTTGCTCCTTGGAAAAAAAGCTATAACCAACCTAGACAGCATATTAAAAAGCATAGACATTACTTTTCCAACAAAGGTCCATCTGATAGTCAAAGCTATGGTTTTTCCAGTAGTCATGTATGGATGTGCGAGTTGGACTCTAAAGAAAGCTGAGCACCGAAGAATTGATGCTTTTGAACTGTGGTGTTGGAGAAGACTCTTGAGAGTCCCTTGGACTGCAAGGAGATCCAACCAGTCAATCCTAAAGGAAATCAGTCCTGAATTTTCATTGGACTGATGCTGAAGCTGAAATTCTAAGACATTGGCCACCTGATACGAAGAACTGACTCATTTGAAAAGACCCTGATGCTGGAAAAGGTTGAAGCAGGAGGGGAAGGGAATGACAGAGGATGAGATGGTTGGATGGCATCACCGACTCAATAGACATGAGTCTGAGTAAGCTCTGGGAGTTGGTGATGGACAGGGAAGCCTGGCATGCTGCAGTCCGTAGGGTCACAAATAGTCAGACATGACTGAGCGACTGAACTGAACTGAACTGAACTAAAACATTCCTATGGGAACATTTAGGAAAGTGCTTTTGGTTTTCTGTTAATAAGCACGTCCCCAGAGAGGAGCCAAATGGCCTTCCATTGGGTGTAGTCTGCAGCCCTAGCCACAAGCCTAGTTCCAGAGACAGGAAGTCCTCATCTATGCAGTCCTGGGTCTCCAGGTTCTCATCGGGGTCACTACCCACTTCTGTCAGCTGGGTCAAGACCTTCCACCCATCTTTGGACAGCCCCGCCCACCTGATAAAAAGGGCCATGGTGAGCCCAACCTTCCCCCATGTTACACGGAAACTTCCTGATCCAGAGAAAAAGCTCATGGATTATACACAGAGACTAGGTCTCCAGGGGTCTGGGGTGCCGGCGAGAGTCTTGGGCAGAGAAGAGGCTCAGAAGAGTGCAGCGGGACAGCCCTGGGGTGGGGTCTGCAGGCATGGGTTAGGGCCAGACCGCACTCAGGAATGCGTTCCCAGTGATGTGTCTTCCCTGGAAACTGAGCAGGACAGGGGGAGATGACCCTGGGCACACCCTGTCCCGAACAGAACTCCAGGAATGAGGGAGGCACCCAGCCTCACCCTGAGGTCAAGGCCTTCCCAGGTGAGGAAGTCTCTGTGGATGGTCTGTGTGTTGATGACAAGCTGGCTTCTTCAGGAAAACCCACTGGGAGAGATTTCTCTCAGGCCCCAAAACTATAATCCTAGGTTTTCCCTGGGAACCAGGCTGCTTACATCTAAGTCTTGAAACAGAGTGTGTTTCTGTCTCTGCTTTGGCTACTGGGAAGCTCCAGACCAAAATTTATGACACACTTCTCCCCTCTTTAGAGAACTTCATCAAATTTGTTTCTGTGTATGAACTCAATTTTGGTTTTATTTCCTTTATTCACTGATCCCTCATCTGCTTATTTTTTGTCCTTTGTATGTTTTCTCTGAAAGCTACATCATATTATTTTTGGAAGGAGATAGTTATGAGTAAATAAACAAATAACATTGTGAAGTTTGGGATTCATGTTAAAAGTCCCTTCTGACCAAATAGGTTTACTATATTTTTTAACTACACTATCTTGTTGAATTAGTAGGTATGTCGTTTCTCCTCTCCCCTTTTTTCCCTTTTTTTAAAGTTGGTTTTTATTTTTAGTAAATTGTATATGTAATTTGTTTCAGAGAGTCAAATGTCTCTTGTCACCAAAACAAAAAGAAAGCAAAGAAAAAAAACAGTAGCCTCCTGACCTCCTTGCCCCCGTTTCCTGTTCCTCAAACTTGGAACTCTCCTGACTGATTCTGTATAATGTGCTGATGTGGTTACTTCTGGATTTTTCAGCTTGGGGCGTTTTATGGACTTCCCAGTGTGCAGATGAGGATATTCTTCTACACAGCCTTCCACCCCACCCTCCTCTTCCGCTATGCTCATCTTCTTGCCCCCTCCACTCCGTGATGGCTCAGCTCAAGCCCTCAGTGCTTGCATTGTCTCTAACTACCGAGAGCTGTGTGATCTAGTGCACCAGGGTTACATTCCCTTCTGTCCTCCCTGGAGTCAGCCTCTCTCTCCTGAGTTGCATCTCCCACCCCCATATGACACGTGACTGGTGGGGAACTTGGGACCCACTGAGGGTCACACAGCACAGTGAGGTCCTGCCCGTGCCTCTCTTGGGTCTCTGCCAGATGAGGCACTCCTCTGCCTTTGGGAAGATCTGGGTTTTGGCCTCTCTAAAGAGAAAGAATGGCTCCTTTCACCTTAAAGTTGCAGTCCCTGTAGCTTACCTGGAATGAGCCAAGGGCCAATTCAAAAAACAGCTGGATCTCCATGGCATCCTCGGGGGAGAAGGCGAAGATGATGTAGTGGATTCCGAAGAGGGGGATCAGCAGGAGGGTGGACTTGGCCAGACGCCTGGGGACAGAGAGGCACTGCAGTCTCGGGCAACCCCACACCCACAAGCACCCCCATCTTGTCTGACTGCAGGAGGCTCTGCCACCGTGTCTCCACTGCTTGTTTGTTTAACTTTCATTTTGGAAAATCTCCAGCTCCCACATACCCAGTACCTGGATTCAATACTTATCAGTCCATGGCCACCCTTCAAACTCTTGGATTATGCAACCTTATCAGTAAAATGCTTTGAACCCATAGCCACAGGAATAATGCTATAACATATGTGCATATGTTACTATTAAGATATCACACACTGTCTAACATATTATTAGCAAAGCCACCATTCTCATTTGTTGGATAATGAATATCTGTAAGGAGAAGCTCTTTTGTTTTCTTCCCAGGGTAGGTTGCCAAATTTAGCAAACAAAAATACAGGATGCCCAGTTCAATTTGAATTTCAGATAAACAACAGATAGTTTTGTGTGTGTGTGTGTATGTAGGTACCAAAAAAAACTATTAGCTATTTATCCAAGCCTTGGATTAAACTGGGCATCCTGTATTCTATCTGGCAACTTTATTCTTGATCCCCAGCATGACCCTACTTCAGAGTCACTGCTCTGAAGATACCATAGGAAAATCTGTCACCAAGTCATCCATGCCTCTGCCAGATTCTGAGAACCCAGAACATCACAGAGAAAGCCTCTGGTGGACACTGATTTATCTTTAACATTTGTCATGGGCTGAACTGTATCCCCCTCCCCACAAAAAAAATTTTAAGTTGAAGCTCTAACTAACCCCTATTACCTCAGAATGTGACTGTATATGCAGATAGGGACTATGAAGAGGTGATTAAGTTTAAATGAGGCCATCAGGGTGGGACTGTAGTCTAATCAACTGGTGTACTTTTAAGAAGAGATATGGGGATTGCACATGTATAGAGAAAAGGTCATGTGAGGACCCATCAAGAAAGTGGCTGTATACAAGCCAAGGAGTGAGGCCTCCAGAGAATTCAAATCTGCCAACACCTTATTCCTAGGCTTCTAGCCTCCAGAATAGTGAGGAATTAAGTTTCTCTTATTTAAGTCAGCCACTTAAGTCACCTCTTTAGTGGTGTCTTGCTATGGTAGCCTAAGCAGACTAATACATCATCTTTCTTGACCATCTCAAAGGTTTTAAAGTATTTTTGAATCACATTATCTTGAAAATCTGGTGAAGGTATAGTGAAAGCTGGAAAATACACAGTCGACCCTTGGCACCCATGGGGATTGGCTCCAGACCCTCTGCAGACAATGAAATCCTTGGATGCTCAAGTCGCTTATATGAAATGGGGTATTTGCTTAAATCTATGCACATGCCCCCATATATTTAAATAATCTCTGCTGCTGCTGCTGCGTCACTTCAGTCGTGTCCGACTCTGTGCGACCCCAGAGACGGTAGCCCACCAGGCTCCCCTATCCCTGGGATTCTCCAGGCAAGAACACTGGAGTAGGTAGATTACTTATAATACCTCATACAATGAAAATGTTTTGATTTGGATTTTTTCCCCCAAATATTTGCAATCTGCAATCCAAGGTTGGTTGAATCCTTGGACGCAAAAAGCACAGATAAGGAGAGCCACTGTCCCCATAAAAACTTGAATTTGGGCCCTTGACTCCCTAGCCTTGTCCCAAGGATGAGATATCTGCCTACAGGGGTCCTGCTTAGATTTCTTTTCTCCCCATCTCCAGGGCAGTTCTATGCAGAGGAAAGGACCCACTCCTTCTTCCCTCCACCCCACTGTAAACTCCCCGGGATGAGGTCCCAGTTCTTCCTCCTCCTCTACCTCTATAGTGTCGAGCACCAGCTGGGTAAACAGTAGGTGTTCCATAAGTGCCTGCTGACTGACTGAGTGCCTGTCTTTGCCTTCCACTTACTTATAATGGTTCACTTCATTTCCTCTTGTTTCTTGAGTTCTAAGTTTTCTCATCAGGATTCTTAGAATGTTTATAAAAAGGATGAAATTAATCTGTAAAACACAAGACAGAGGTGAGGCTAAAGATGATCTGCTGTCCGGCCACCTCTCCTGGCTCCAGCCCCAGGCAGGGAAGGCAGTGTAGCCACAGCAAGACGGCACGTCACACCCTCCAGCACACCCAGTCCTGGAGAAGCACACTGTCTTCCATGGCTCAGCCTCCACTCCTGGGCTGCAGGAGCTCTGAGGTCTGCTCAGTCGCAGGGTGGCTCACTCACAATTGGAATGTTTTGGAATCTTATTCAAATGCAGGCCTGAGATCCAGCATTTCTAGCAAGCTCCAGGGAATGAATGCCAAAGCTGGGCCTTGGACTACGCCCAAGTAGCAAAGGCTTTACAAGCAGAGGTTCTCAAAGTTTAAGGTGCAGATTGCTGGGCTCCGCCCCCAACAGTTATGGTTTAATTTGCTTTTTCTTTCTTTCTTTTATCTGCAGCTTGCAGAATCTTGGTTTCCCCACCAGGGACCAGGCCCTCGGCAGTGAAGGCTCAGAGTCCTAACCACTGGACCACAGGGGAATTTGCATTCTTAACAAGGTCCCCAGTGAAGCTGCCAGTTTAGGGACCACATTTCGAGAACCACTGCTTCAGAGACTTACAGTCGCTCTGCAGCTCAATCACCAGCTCCAGGAAGCCTTCTTGATCACCTCCTTTTCCTGATTTATTGTAGTTAGGGATGATGCTACTTGTAAGGGCACTTGAAATACTTGCAGGGGCCAAGGGCAGCATCTGTGTGTGTCCATTAACTGCCAATTCAATCCTGCCTTTCTAAAGGACAGGGACCAGAGTCTGTTGCTTTTGGCATCATTTGCTCCACTCCAGTAGTGCCCAGTGCCAGCCACACTACGAGGTTGTCCATATAGCACCCTCTCTCCTCCCCTCACCCACCAGCTCCAGAATCATTTTGCAGAAGCAGGGATCAGTGGAACTGACTGAGTGGGCACCCTCATTGTTCAGACAAGTAGCCTGGCGGCCTAGGGCCACTTGCCAGAAGACACAGGATTAGTGGCGTGTCTAGGACCCCAGCTCAGCATCCCTGGTCAGGACACTTCTCAGCTCACTCTTTGTGGATCTTGCTCTAAGCTGTACTTGGTATAAACTAACAAAGGCTCTTTTATTTTTTGCCTTTGAGTTGTATTTAATAGGAAGCATTTGAAAGCAAAAGGGAAAATTTTAACTATCCCAAGAATGAATCTTAAACAGTGGAATTCTGGGTCCCGTGACAGGCTGGAAGAGAGATACTTGGCATCAGGAGTGCCCCCTCCCCCACCAATATCCTCAATCACTAGAGAGACCACAGTCTCGTGAAATCAGCCTGGGCCCTGGGGCTCTCCTGGGCTGGCCTGTCAAAGTCCCAGAATTATAGTAAGGAAACTGGCTCAGTATTTAGCAGCTATAGCACAGCAGTTGATCAAATAATTTCAAGTGACATTGGAAAGTTTACATCTACTGCTAAGGGAAAAAAAACAAACCAGGACACAAAACTATAATACGCATTTTGAAAAAGTACATGCACTCAAAGAAAATTACAGGACAGAAAAGCACAGCATCATAATGTCCATCTAGGTGCTACAAATATGGGTGATTTTAGTCCCTTTTTAAAAATACATTTTGTATTTTTGCATTTTTATATGAATTCTATTACTATTATTTTAGAAGTGAGAATATATTTTGATTTAACATAAAACAAGCACATTCTTTGTATAACATAATTAGTGATAGAACAGTCAATATTTTTATGCCATATTATTATGCTAATAAAAAATGTTCAGACATTATTTACATGTGACAAGCTGACAAAAAACCAACTTTTGATAAATAATAGCAGATTTCAGTATACAGTTTTCAGTGTATTAAGACTGTAATAGGAAATGAAAGCCTAATATCCTTCACTATCCCTTAAAGTTTAATTTAGTCAGATTAGAAAACACTATGCTAAAGTTGGCCTAATCAAAATTAATCTAAATCAAATTATTTATTTATTAACATAAAGTGACTTTGGGTAGCAATGTATCAGGGCAGCAAAAATAAAGTTGTGTTTAAAGCACTAGACACCCTCTGTACTGGTGATAACTGTGCATTACGACCATATCAGACACTACGTTTCTAACCCTAACTCCTACCCTGAGTGGTTACAAATTAATGAATGACCTTCACACCCTCTAAGAGAAGCAGAAATAGGGAAAAGTCATTATGCTCTCCTGAGCTACTGAGTGGCCTATCATGGCTGCTACTCAGATTTCTCTACAATTTCTAGCTCTCCTGTTTTGAGTTGAGATAATAGGGAGGATGGTGTAAAATTCTACTCTTTTTCATTTGTTTGTTTTTTGGCCACACCATGCAGCATGCAGGATATTAGGTTCCTCGACCAGGGATTGAACCCATGACCCTTGCATTCGGAGCGCCAAGTCTTAACCACTGGACCACAAGGGAAGTCCCAAATTTTACTATTTTTTCCCCCCCCAATTCTACTATTTTTGAAAAAAAAAAAGGAAAGTGGTTATGGGATGGCCCCTTCAACCAGCCACACAAGGCAAGCCAGCCAGCTAGTGGAAGAGGGGGCTGTTGCCCAGTCTAACCCTCCTGTGAGCCTAGTAAGGGCACTTTCTATCACCTGGTTCTGTAGTCTTGGCGTCCCTCTGAGACTGTGCACATTACTTAGGAAAAGGGCTGCCCCAGGGCGCCCCAGCCATGGATCTTCCTTATCCTTAGCCACACCCACAGGCTCAGCTACAGGGCTCTGTACTGCAGAGCAGAAGCCTAGTGCCCAGGCCCCTCCCCAGGACAAGGAGAGCCTGAACCTCTGCTATTGGTATTTTTTAAAAGGCTCCCAGGTTGACAGGAGAGCAAAGGTGGAGACACCCTGAACTGCTCTGTCTAAGAGTCACTCCTGAATCTCGCCCCTGGGGCCAACCCTTCAAGCCTGCCCTCCCGCCCTGTCATATCACCATAGAGGCCAAGACCACAGCAGCCTTGGCTTTCCCCAGGTGCTACCCGCTCCATGATCCTGGCTCAGTGAGTCTGCCCAGTTCAACCACAGAATGCTTTAAAAATGATTAAGATCCAACCATCTGAACCAGTGGAGGCAGAATCTCAAGCCACCTGAGCTAGCCACTCTGGGTAAGGAGCTCTGCTCGGTACACTGAAGCTGCTCCCAGCGGACAAGGCCAAGGCAAGCTTTTGCTCTGGGCTCGCTCTCCTCCCCTCTGGCAGTCTCTGGGGGCAGGGCTCCTAGACCCTCCTGCTGCTGCCCAGCCTCTGGAAACTCTGGTTTATTCCTCCATACACCTGGAGGCAGAAATGCTGGCTTTGCCAAGGCCCTCCACCCTGCAAGCCTGTCACTGTTCTGGTCTCTCCCATTGGAGCCAGATCAGGGGGGCTAGCTACTTACCAGGATGGAGAGGATCACAGGCCCTCGGATGACCCACCAGATAGACGCGTTGGCATTGATGTCCCAGCACCTAGGGAGGGACAGCCAGGTATGACTAGGAGTGGGGAGCTGGGCTGACTAGAAGAGACCTGTTCTCAGAGGTGCCCTTTGCAGAAAGGAGTACGTTGTGGTCCTGCCCCCTGTAGACTGTGGGCTTAACACCCTTAGGACTGACCATCTTCTGCTGCCAAGAGCACCGCCAGGGCTGGGGAGCATCCAGGCTCCAGGCAAGCCCAGTGAGTGTGTAGGGAGCAAAAGCACACAGATCTGAGATGGAAGATTCTGGACCCCAGAGCCAAGTGCATGGTCAAGATCACTGGGGAGCGTGGTGGCCAACAGTAGCCAGGCAGGTGAAGTGTCAAGGAATGAAGTGCCTGGGTGAGTGTCATGTGACCTCAGCCCTGGGGACATCAGGCACAGGGCTGGGAGCATGGGGGACTTGGCAAATAGACAGACTGCGCTTGGTCTAAGGTGGCCACAACTCTGTCCAGCTCATTTTTGCCACAAGGGACCTAGGGAATGTTGACAGAACTTTCCATTTGTTCTAGAAAATTTAAAAATCCAGATTTTTTTTTAGAGGGAATTAATTCATTTTAAAGGATTATTTTAGACTGAATTTGGACAGCAAGACACTTTTACACCTCGTCCATCATGGCCTGGCTGTGTCGTTACATGGATGAAACATGGCCTCCCACGTGGCCATGCTGCCTTACCACCTCCCCAGCTTCCTTCAAGCTTTCCTTTCATGAGCCCACTCACAGTAGCCCCCAGGCTCACCCTGTCCCTGAGCCAAATCTTTAGAGAATGAGACTAGATCTCTTTGCACCCATCAGGGATTTGAAGGCTGCTTCTACTCTCCTGCTCTCCTGAGTCTGCAGGACTCAGACATCCCATGTCGGGAGGACAGGAGGAGGGAGCTGCCAGGAAGAGAGAAGCTAGGCTGGTCCTTAGAGCTTCCTCCCTGAGCAGCACAGCTCTTGTCAGGCACCTGACCCAAGCACAGAGCTGATCGGGCAGCAGAAGGGTGGCTCAGCATATCTGCAAACACATATCCAGGAGAGCTGGGTACTCAGCAGCCTGCACGGCAGAGAACCCGCCTGCGGCTCCAGGTCTGAGACATAGGCCTCTCCTAGATAACAGCTCCAGAGAAGGGTCCATCCTATTGAAAGAACTGGACAATATAAAATATACTCTGTTACCTCTCCATCCGACAGCTTACCCAACATCTTCCAGAAAGTGCCTGGTGACAGCCCATGAAGCAACAAAGATGGCTGGGGAACCTGAGGGTTAAAAATAAAGGTGGGGGGGTGGGTAGGCAGAAGGGAGATGACTCAGTTTTCCACACCCTTATGAGAAACAGGACAATCGGTGACTCTAGGCCAGATAGTGAGCAGATGCTGAGGTCCAGTTGCCATGGAAACCCCCTTGCCATCCTGTGTAAATACACAGCTTCATGCTTCAAGGGTGCCAAGGAATCCTTGGGAACTGACGCAGGATCAGATAGATCCTGAAGGCCACTTCGGGGCAGGGGTCTCCTGGAAGCTTGGGCCACACTCTGAAGGACTGCTGCAGGGGAGAAGGGAGGGGACCACGAGCTTGTGGAGGCCACTGGTGGAGCCCCTTTATCAAACTGGGATATTTGGGGAGGGGATACAAGACCACAGGAGAACAATCAGTTCTATTCAAATATTGATTTGTAAGAACTTTAGCCATTTGACTGATAATGTAATCTATCGGCATCATTTAAACAAAAATAGATTTTAGACTAGAGACTTGTAATACACAAGAATTTTAAAGACAAAATACAAGAACATTTCCTGACTTTTAGTTGAACATGTTAAGTTGAAGTTACACATTTATCTGTTTCTCACTGACACCCCTTCAAAATGATAGTAAAAAATTAAAATGCTACAAGCCTATAAGCCCAAAGAATGGAAAAGGAGGGTACAGCAGATGAGAGATGTCAATACACTTAGGAAGCTGGCAGCTGGCAGAGGAGCAGTAACTGACTGATGTCCCAGAGCAGAGAAAGCTGAAGCATGAGTGCTGCATGAGGATGCCTCTGAGAAGGCACTTGTTCTGTGCCTGGGGGTGGGCAGCAGGATGGTTTGGAAGTCTGGACAGGAGGCAGGTAACCACTCCAGGTGGTCAGAACCACCCTCCCACAGCCAAATAGTCAGCTGTTCATCTCTGACAGAAATGAATTCTCGGGGGCAACTGAGCCAAAGAGGATTGGGGCTCTGGCCCAGCAGAGAGTGGGAGGGGTTCTCAGCGGAGCTGGTCTACGCCTGTGCTGCCCAGTACTGCTGTCTCTCACCAGGTGTGGCTTCTGAGCCCTTGCTACGTGGCTGCTCTCAGATGAGATGTGCTAAAAGCACAGATAGCAGATTTGGAAGATCTGGCATGAATAAAAGAATGTAAAATACGTTATTAACAATTTTAAAAATTATACATTAAAACGTTGATATTTTGGTTATATTGGGTTACATAACATATACTATTGAATTTCACTAATTAGTGAAACTAGATTTTTTTTACTGTGGTTACTAGAAAATTTTAAGCTATATAAAATATAACTCAGATTCTATTTCTAACGGACATGCCTATCTATCCCCTAACTGAGAAGAGCCCCATCCCCAGGCTGCTCAGTTTTCAGACCTCCAGCAGCCGGGATTCTACACTGCTCCAGCCCTCCAACCTCCACCCCAGGTGGGAGATGAAAGGATTCCTCCCGGAGGAAGCAAACAGCCTTAGAAAAAGGGCCTGTAGATAGCCATGCTGAGGACCCCAACACAGTGGCCATTTCCAGCCCAGTCTCCCATGAGAGATGTGACCCAACCCTCAAGCACCAACCCCCCTCCCCACACACACACACACACCCTTCAGTCAACACTGAAGTGACTCACTCTTAATTATGAATGGTCAAGGTCACCAACATCTGAGGAAGGCTGGTTACATAAAAGACAAAGACCAAAACAAGCAGAGAAAAGGAACTCAGAGGAAATAGACCATACAGGCTGTAGGAGGAACTTGAACAAAACAATTCTAAGGAATACCATCAGAGAGATTAGAGGGAAGATTACCTCTACAAGACACAAACAGGATGTTGAAAACAGGGAGCATTCAGAGAACAAGGAAGAGGGCTTGGAAACTAAATATATGATGATCAAGACTTTAAAAAATTCCATAGATTGTCTGGAAGATAAAGACCAGGAATTGCCCAGAACACAGTGTGGAATGAAAAGTATTAATAGGAGGAAAGAAAGGAGAAAATTAGAAGTCAATTCCAGGATGTGAACCATCTGATTAAGTTTCAGAAAGAGAGGATAAAAACCAGAGGGGAAAAAAAGATCAAAGGACAGTGTAAGACTGTCCAAGAAATGACAGATGCGAGTCTCCAGATCAAAGGACCGCCACTCACCAGCAAAAAGGATGAAAACAGACTTGCATGGGGGCACATTCCTATGACATTTCAAAATGCAAGGGAAAGGGACTTCCCTGACAGTCCAGTGATTAAGACTCCATGCTTCCGGACTTTCCTGGTGGTGCAGTGGATAAGAATCCACCTGCCAATGCAGGGGACCTGGGTTTGATCCCTGGTCCAGAAAGATTCCACCTGCAGAGGAGCAACTAAGCCTGAGAGCTGCAGACTGAGCCTGCGCTCTAGACCCTGAGAGACACAGCTACTGAAGCCTGCACACTCGAGGTCCCTCGAGCCTAGAACTAATGAAACTACTGAAGCTCGTGTGCCTAGAACCTGTGCTCCACAACAAGAGACGCCACCACAATGAGAAGCCTGCGGAGGGCAACTAGAGAGTAGCCCCATTTCTCAACAACTAGAGAAAGCCTGTGTGCAGCAAAGATCCAGCACAGCCAAAATCTCAGGCAAGGGTTTTAAAAAAAGACTCTGCACTTACACTGCAAGGGGTACAGTTTCCATTCCTGGTTGAGGAACTAAGATCCCACATGCTGCATGGCACAATCAAATAGTAAGAAAAAAAGAAAAAAAATCACAGGGGACAGAGAGAAGATTCTGCAGCTTATACAGAGAGGTGAGTAAAAGCTTGCGAAACAGAATGACATGGCAAGTCCCGTAACACCAGATGCCAAAATAGAAGACCTTCAAAATTCTGGGGAAACAATTTTCAACCTAATTTCTATGCCCAGGAAAACTATAAGTTAGGTGTGAAAGCTGAACAAAGATACTTTTAGGGACTTCCCTGGTGGTCCAGGGGCTAAGACTCTCACTCCCCATGCAGGGGGCCAGGCTTTGATCCCTGGTCAGGGCACTGGATCCCACATGCCACAACTAAGACCTGATACAGCCAAATAAATAAATATACTTAAAATAAAAAAGATATGTTTAGATATGGAGTGCAAAAGAATGTAGCTTCCATGCATTCTCTGTTAGACAGATACTAGAGGATGAACTCCAACACAACCAAAGAGTAAACCAAAGATAGGGAAACAAGAAGTCGAGGTATAGGATTTGTGGAGGAAATGAAGAAAAACTCAGTGTGAAGGTTAAGGGAGTGAGTGAGTCTACAGAATGACCAGAGGGCAGAGCAAGAGGGCAGAAAGCTCCTTTAGAAAGAACACAGGATAGTAGATTATGTTAAATGGCATATCCCCCTCCACCCCAAAGGTTCATATCCTTGGAACCTTAGGTATGACCTTTCCCTTTCCTGGAAACAAGGTCTTTTAAGGTGTCATTAGTGAAGATGAGGTCATATTTATAGGGGCCTTAATCCAGTATGACTGTTATTTTTTTTAAGAAGGCACTGAGACCCACACAAAGAGAGGAGACACAAGGGAAGAAGACCATGTCGAGATGGAGGCAGAAATTGGAGTGACGCTCCTACCAGGCAAAGAAGACCAAGGACTGCCAGAAACTGGGGCAAAGGCATGGAGCATGTTGCCCCTCAGAGACCTTAGAAGGGATTGGCCCTGGCAAAGCCTGACTTTGAACTTCTCGTCCCCACAGTGGGGAAGAATAAATTTCTGTTGTTTTAAGCCAGTGGCAACTTGTTACAGCAGCCCTAGGACACTAATAGAGCAGGAATAAACCTAACAAATAGGACTGATAGATGACATGTTGTTGCCTTTGATGATAGGAAACCTGGCACTGGATGCTTTTCCAGTTCGGTTGAGAATTTGGGAGAATTAATGACAGCAACATAAAATAAGTCAATTAAAAACGACTCCATAATTTTGGGATTAACATATACATACCACTATATATTGTCACCCTACTTGTGTAACTTATTTGCAGATTATATCATGCAAATGCTGGGTTGGATGAAGCACAAGCTGGAATCAAGATTGCAGGAAGAAATATCAATAACCTGATATGCAGATGATACCACCCTTATGGCAGAAAACAAAGAGGAATTAAAGAGCCTGTTAATGAAGGTGAAAGAAGAGAGTGAAAAAGCTGGCTTAAAACTCAACATTTAAAAAACTAAGATCGTGGCATCCGGTCCCATCACTTCATGGCAAATAGATGGGGAAACAATGAAAACAGTGACAGACTTTATTTTCTTGGGCTCCAAAATCACTGCAGATGGTGTCTGCAGCTATGAAATTAAAAGACGCTTACTCCTTGGAAGAAAAGCTATGACCAACCTAGACAGCATATTACAATGCAGAGACATTACTTTGCTGACTGTCTGTCTTTCCAGTAGTCATGTATGGATGTGAGAATTGGACCATAAAGAAGGCTGAGCAACACACAATTGATGCTTTCAAACTGTGGTGTTGGAGAAGACTCTTGAGAGTTCCTTAGACTGCAAGGAGATCCAACCAGTTCATCCTAAAGGAAATCAGTCCTGAATATTCATTGGAAGGACTGATGCTGAAGCTGAAACTCCAATCGTTTGGCCACATAATGAGAAGAGCTGACTCATTTGAAAAGACCCTAATGCTGGAAAAGATAGAAGACAGGAGGAGAAGGGGGTGACAGAGGACCAGATGCTTGGATGGCATCACCAACTCGATGGATATGAGTTTGAGCAAGCTCTTGGAGATGGTGAAGGACAGGGAAGCCTGGCATGCTACAGTCCATGGGGTTGCAGACTCAGACATGACTGAGCGACTGAACAATGACATTATATAAAGCAATCAACAAGGGCCTGCTGTATAGCACAGGGAACTCTATTCAATACTGTGTAATAACCTATATGGGAAAAGAATCTGAAAAAAAGTAGATACATGTGTATGTACAGCTGATCCACTTTGCTGTACACCTGAAACTAATGCGACACTGTAAATCAACTATACTCCAATATAAAATAAAAATTAAATTTAAAAAATGACTCCATAAAACATAAAAAATCAAATATTGGAAGTAAAATGATTTTACACCACTTGGCTTGGTAGTGAACAATATTTATATAGACATAATGATGTATACCAGTCCATACTAAAGGAAATCAGTCCTGAGTAGTCATTGGAAGGACTGATGCTGAAGCTGAAATTCTAATACTTTGGCCACCTGATGCAAAGAACTGACTCATTTGAAAAGACCCTGATGCTGGGAAAGACTGAAGCAGGAGGAGAAGGGAACGACAGAGCATGAGATGGTAGGATGGCATCACTGACTCGATGGACATGAGTTTGAGTAAACTCCAGGAGTTGGTGATGGACAGGGAGACCTGGTGTGCTGCAGTTCATGGGGTCGCAGAGAGTCAGACATGACTGAGCAACTGAACTGAACTGAATGATGTATACATTGAATATGATTTGTGTGTGTGTTAGTCACTCAGTCATGTTTCACTCTTTGCGACCCCATGGAGTGTAGCCCACCAGGCTCCTCTGTCCATGGGATTTCCCAGGCAAGAATACTGGAGTGGGTTGCCATTTCCTTCTCCAGGGGGTTTTCCCGACCCAGGGACTGAACCCGGGTCTCCAACATTACAGGCAGTTGCTCTATCATCTGAGTTATGAAGAATATTTATATAGACATAATGATGTATACATTGAATATGATTTAGCCCCAAAATGTGAACAACTCTAATGGGAAGATGGAGGTGGTAGATGAAGAATTTTATATCCTTCCCTTCCATCACAAGGAGTCAACCAATAATATCTCAGATGGACAAATCAAGAAATAGTAGAATATCATTTAGAAATATGAGAGTAAATATTAGGAGGAAGAACTGAAAAATTGGAAGGCAGAAGTGAGAGCCTTTTCATGGCACTTTTTTTTTTTTTTTTTTCATTTTAGGCTGACATTTTATTTTTTAAGGAAGTTTATCCTCTTTTTAAAATTTTTAATTTATTTTTTAAATTTTTGGCTGTGCTGGGTCTTTGTTGCTTTGTGCAGACTGTCTCGAGTTGCAGAGAGCTGGGGCTACTCTTCGTAGTGGTGCAGGGCTTCTCACGGCAGTGCCTTCTCTTGTTCCAGGCGCACGTCCTTCAGTAGTTGCAGCACACAGGCTCTGTAGTTGTGGTTTGGGGGCTCCAGACCTTGGACTCAGAGGTTGTGGCACACAGGCTTAACTGCTCCGTGGCGTATGGAATCTTCCCAGACCAGGGATCAAACCCATGTCCCCTACATTGGCAGGCAGATTCTTATCCCTGTGCCACCAGGGAAGTCCTAGACTTGTACTTCTATTTAATTCTCTAAACCAAGTGCATGTATGACATTGATAAAAAAGTTCTTTACCTAAATTCTGGGTCAGTTCAGTTCAGTTCAGTCGCTCAGTCGTGTCTGACTCTTTGTGACCCCATGAATCGCAGCACGCCAGGCCTCTCTGTCTATCACCAACTCCCAGAGTTCACTCAAACTCAAGTCCATCGAATCAGTGATGCCATCCAGCCATCTCATCCTCTGTCATCCCCTTTTCCTCCTGCCCCCAATCCCTCCCAGCATCAGAGTCTTTTCCAATGAGTCAACTCTTCGCGTGGGTGGCCAAAGCACTGGAGTTTCATTCCTTCCAAAGAACACCCAGGACTGATCTCCTTTAGAATGGACTGGTTGGATCTCCTTGCAGTCCAAGGGACTCTCAAGAGCTGGGTACTTTTGGCAAATAGGGACTCTGAGGGCCACTTGTTTATTATTATTTGTTTTACATCTTTAATAATGAGTCAGTGGAAAATAACTGCTTAAATTATGGTTTTAAGTGTGGCCCTTGGGACAGTGGTGTCAGCATCACCTGGGGCCCAGTGAGAAATGCAGAATCTCAGGCTCCACCCCTGCCCACCAGACCAAGACTCTGGCCAGGGGAGGGGCCCAGGGCCGGGTGGGAGGACATGCCCTCTGCATGATTCCAATGCAGCTCCAGCTGGAGGAGCACTGGTTTGAGTTCCCTCTGTGAGTGGGAGGGAGCTTGATTCATCTACGAAAGCCTGAGGTGTCACACTTTTCTGGGCACAGACTGACACTCCAGCCACCTTGAAAAAGTAAAAGTTCTGGATAAGTATTAAAAATTTTAGATGCCTATGCCTTCTGACTCAGGGGCCCCAATTCCAGGATTTTCTATCACATATGGAATAAGCTTTGCCCACAAAAGCACTCCTCACTGTGTTATTTGTCACAATAAAAAATGAGAAACAATCTTAACGTCAAAAAAATAGGTATTTGGTTATATACATCCACAGAGTATTAAAAATGCTTATTGAAGATTTGAAAGAATATAGAGCATGCTTCTGTGTTCAAGGAAAGAGGCAAGATTCAAAATTCTACATACAGGATGATTGTAACCAAGTGGGAAAAACTAGGAGTATAAAAAAGTCTGAAAAGAAACCCCAGAAAATGTTCAATAGATGAGACTATGGCAATTTTTTTTTTCTAATTTGAAAAAAAAATTTTTTTTGCAAAGTTTTATGGTTGACCACATACTCATTTAAGCAACTTATCTCAGGGCCTGGGGCAGGGAATACGTACAAACTGAGGCAGCGGCTGCTGCTTTTGCAAGAGAAAAGCCTTTCACAGTTGGAAAGCTTTAGACCTTCCTGAGTCCCTTCATGTCCCCTTGGGGTTGTGCAGGCAAAAAGGCTGGGAGAGAAGGAACTGGTGCTGTTTTATGTGTGGCTCTAACCCCAGGGCCTGGTATATAGTAGATGCTCAATAAATATTTGAGAAAGAAAAGAAGGTTCTCATCTCATTAAACTTCCTAGGAATCTGTGATGGAGATATTATCACAGTGTAATTTTGTCTCCTTGCTAGACTACAAACCCCTTGAGTGATGGAACTGTTTTTATTTTTGGAATCTCTGTAAGCCCTTCTGAGCACAAAGAAGTGCTCAAAGAAAGCTGAATAAATTACAATCCTGATATTATAGATGATGAAACCGTCCATGTTCATTCAGGAAAATCCTGCCAGATCTGGGAGTCAAGGCTCAGGGAGCTGGCTCCATATTGGGGATGTTTGGGGCAGAGTTGGCTGTATAAGGCAAGTCCCTTGTCCCAGACCCTCTGGGGCTACTGGCCAGTGTGGAAATCCAGATCAGCAGGGCCCTACAGCTTCCGCTGGCCAAGGGTCATGTGTTAATCAGACTGTCAAGAGTTCAGAAGCAGGAGAACTTGGCAAACTCTGGCAGTTCAGGCAACTTCCCTGACGGTCTGATGGAGGCAGAACCCTTGCACATGATTTAGACAAGCAGAAAAGACAGTGGAGGGCATTCCTGGAAGGGGCACTTCTTAATTAAAGGCACCAAGAGGAGAGTAAATGAAGCTAATGGCTGGTATACATGACTACCTCTGTAAGCCTGTGAGTCACTCACAGAAATCTGACTCCGTCTAGAACCCAGTGGGTAGTTTACATATGTTTATCAAATGAACAGTTGAAGGATGGATGGATGGGTGGCAGGTGGACAGATTGATGGACGTGTGTATGCCTGGAAGGATGGATAGATGTTTGTTTGTGGCAGAGTAAGAGTTACGGGGCTTTGCAAAGAGATAGGCCTTGGTTTGAATCTTGACTCTGTTCTTGTCCACAGTGTGAGCTGAGCATATTATGTCATGTCTCTGAGCCAAGGTTCCTAAGAGGCCTCTGGAGGTTGTTGTGATGATTAAAGTGCTCAGCTCAATGCCTGGCATACAGTAGGTGCTCAAGAAATCGAAATTGTTATCACCTTCACTGGCCAGAAAGGAAAGGGGGAAGAGAAGAAACGGGACCTGCAGTTGGCTGCCTTGCTACCATTTCCTCTCCTGCCTGGACTGAATCCTGAATTTCCTTTGAGAAGCTCTGTGGTTTGAGTAGCTGAAGCCAATCAGAGGATTCCACTCCCTCAGGCCCCTGTGACTGGTTCAAGGATGTGTATGACACAATCAGAGTGAATCTGAGTATTTGCTGGAATGCTGGGACACAGCCTCTTTCTTTCATTAGATGTACCAATGAAGCCAGGAGGAAGCCCAGAAGCTGCGGACAGTTACACTGGGAACACCAGCCTAATGATAACACTGATGTTACAGGAGGTGAAGTAGAAAAACAAAAAGAAATGATGTTGCGCTGCTGGATTCAGCCTCACCTGAATGGTGATCCCTGGACTTGTCAGTTATATGAACCAATTAATTCCTCTTAAGTTTAAAGCCTATCTAAGTCAGGTTTTCTGATAGCTACAGTTAAAGCACCCTACCTGATACAGAAAGGAGGTGAGAATGAGGACATACGAATGGAAAGTCTAGGGAAGATAAGGCAACAGGTGTTGGGGGTATCAAATCGTAAAAGGCTTTGGATGCCAGAAATCAGACCTAGGTTTTAGCTATTATTTCCTATTTGACAGGCAAACTGAGGCCAGAGAGTTAACCATCAAGAAGCTTGTCTAAGAGCACACAAGTTCACTAACTTAACTAAGTGTGGAGCTGAAACTGGAACCCAAGCCCTTATTGCCTCAGTGCCCTTTCCCACCTGTCACACAGTCACCATACCCTGGAGAACATACCCCATCCGAGGGCCACAAATCCCTGGAGCCACTTCCGTTCTGAGAAGAAGGAGATGACAAGGAGCGTGTGAAGATAGAGGCCTTCCACCAGCAGCCAGGAGTAGTTGGCCATGATGCAGTACTGGAAGAAGACCATGACCAGCTTACAGCCCACCTACAAAGACAGGCAGCTGAGTCACAGGCCAGCCATCCTGGGCTTCCCTCCAGAGGAAGGAGGGCCAGGCAGCCAGGCCACAGAGAGCATCTCTCAGGCTCACAGCCATCCCCTCTGGCCTTCCACTATCAGAAGATCAGGTTCATAGATGTCTCTAGAATGCAAGTCCAGAGGCCAGCAGGCTCTGTCAGCATAGCCAATGGGTGTGTGACATTCAAATTCTGGAACTGGCCACCAGTTATCAAACTGTGTCAGATATTGCCCAATTCCCAACAGCAAATGAGGGCATTTTTCAGAGGAGGAACCTGAGGCCTAAAGAGGGAAATGGATTTCTGAGCAAAAGGTTAATAAATTTCTTTCCTGGTTAAGTTTCCTAGAAATAGATGGAGAAGGGACAAGTACTGATGAGAGAACACAGGACTCCTGCCTGCACTGCATCTGGAATCCAGACCTTGAAACATTCAAGGGGGTGCCATAGGGTGACCTTGCCTGCCGCCGTGACTTAGCTGACAGCCATGTCCCCTGTCGGGGTCCCAGGAAGCCATGCCTGCAGGACTGTGGGGCACAAGGCTTCCATGCCCTCACGGCTTCCATTGCACCCTATGAGGGTCTCCCTTCCTTTCATCCTCTCTTCCTACTCTTTCCCTGAGGACAGCTCAGGGATGACAGCTCCTGGGATGGCCAGAGGCTGCTGACAAAGTGCAGGAGGGTCACGGCCGCAGAGGAGGGCCCAGGGCTGCCCTGCTGGCCAGGTGTGCTTCCTGCCTGTGGTCTCCTAGAGACTCTGATTCCAGGCATGGCCCATGGCTGGCTGGTGAGTCTACAGTTTAGAAGAACCTGTAAAGGTTCCCTGCTGGGCACTGCTGGACTTCACTGGTCAGTGATGAGGTGGGGTCAGAATCTTCTAACTCCAAGCTGGTACTCTTCTTTCATCCTGGAAATCTCCCTGACACACAGGGGCCCAGCTTGAGGGACCTCTCAGTTTGAGTCAGAAAAGACACACACATACATATGCATGTGAAAAACTACAAGCAGTATATAAACGTAACAGAACTATAAGCAATTACAGATGTGAATGGTGGGAAGCGACAGGTGGGCTGATTAAACCAATCTCAATTTCCAGTCCCCTTTACCCTTGCTTGCCTCCACTATGGAGACTATGATAGTAAAAAACTGAACTTCCAGCTTCCTCTGTAGTTAGACGTAGTCACATGACACAGTTCTAGCCAGTGAGATGTGAACACAGTCTTGGGAAGCACATTATTTTCCAAATGAAAAGCCAAAGCCTCCCAAACAGAAAAATGTTTAACCTTGACTTCCCTCCTTTTTGCCTGAAACATAGATGTGACGTGTGGGGTTGCAGCAGTCATATTGCTAACACACAGTATAAAGCATGGGATCAAAACTGGCAGAGCAGACAGGGAAAAGGACTGTGTTCATTGTGGCAAGGAGCCACTGTGCCACCTCTGGGTTGCCCATCTGTGGACTGCTTCTGTGGGGCACAACACCCAGCTGTTTAAGCCACTGATGTATAGTTTTATGTTACGTACAGCAGAAGAGATTCTCAAATGATACACAGAGTGATATTGCAATGAATGAAGACTCCTCTGCATGTTCAGAAGGAGGAAGAGGGTGAGATTATGTTCTGCTGCACATCTGGGCACGCAGATGCAGACCTGTCCAGGGCGCACTCATCTTTTTCTTTCTACAATCCCAACCATCTCTAGACTTCTGTCATCTGTCTACATTTGGGACTTGGCAGGAGTAGAGGAAGGAGGAGCCTTGCTATGTGTCTAATACCCAGAGAGGCTGATCCACTCCGGGACACTGGAAGTTGAACAGTAGCCCCATTGGCTTCTCAGCAAACTGCCTTCATAGGAGTCCCTGGCTGCATGTGTGGGGACATGGGACTCCTTGAACCTCCTATTCCAGCCCCAGTGCTGGCCCCTTTGATTCTAGGCATTAAATCCAGCCTCAATGAATGGGGCTGGGGGGAAGCAGGCAGGCCTGGCCACACCATGGGCCATATGGGCATGTTACCCTGTGGGCATCGCAGTGGGTGGCATCGTCAGAGGAGAAGAGCACAGCATCCTTGATGAAGTTCGACAGGGCACGCAGGATGAAGGACACAAAGAGGTGCATGTGGATGTAGTTGCGGGTGCAGTGGAGCCTCCTGGAGAAAGAGAATGCAGGGCCATAGGTGGCAGAGCCGGAGGGTTCAGCTCAGCACCCCCACCCCCTACCCCATGCACCAGGGAAACCCAGGTACTGGACGTGGCATCTCTATGAATCTCCCTGTTGGCAGAACCCGAATGAGAGGCCAGACCCCCAGTGGCCAGCCTACTCTGTTTCATGCTGCAATTGAAAAAAAAAAAAAAAAAAAAAGCTGAGATTATAAGAGTGAGATTTGATTCTGCCTCGACCACCTCCTGCAGCTCCCAGAATTGTTAGAAGGGAGGGTTGGGAAGGGGGCATGTGGCACAGAAAGTACACAGGCTGTGGGGAGAAATCAGATCCAGGCTCCGTCTCTTTTCAACTACACAACCTAATTGAGCAAGGCTTTCACCAACCAGAGCCTAGGTGTCCCCTTGTGGTAGGGGCAGAAGGCTGTCACCTGTTCCCCTCCTTCTCTACAGGAACCAGGCTCTCATATGGGGTACCTATTCCAGCTCTGGGTACAGACAACTCCACTCCCACCCTCATGAGAGACCTGACTAATCAGAGCACTCCTCACCTGGCTGTGGTGATTGGCCCAGGGCTGGGCACGTGACCCAAGCCTGCTCTCCCAGGACTTTCATTGCAACTAATGGAGAAAGGGGTCTCCCTGCCCTGGTGTTGCTGAGCTAGTAGAATGTGCCTCTGCAGCTGCTGGTGGTTGTCTCTACTGTCCCTGCATAAAGCCTGCCTGAAGCCAATGCAGGGCAAAGCAATGGTAGGAGACAGACCTAGTTCTGCTCATACCTTTGAGCACCTAGACATACCTGAAGCCAGATGCCCCTGAAATTGTCAGTTAAATGCTTCAGGTCACCTTTGCTTTTCTTAAGATGTTTTAAGATGGACTTCTGTTTCTTGCAAACATGAGTCTGGCTAGTATATCTGTAAAATGAGGGTGATACCTATCTCTTACATTGTGTGAACATCAGAAATAATACATTTAAAGCAACCAGCACAGTAAGTTCTTAGTGATGTTCAGTAAATGTCAAATGAATGAAGGGATGAAGGAGGTCACAGAAACTTCAGTGTTTTGCCACAGGTAAGCTTTAGATCTAGAGAAGACAAAGTGGCCCACCAGACCTCCCTTCTCTGGTCTGAGCAAATAAAAGAGACCCAAAGTGCTGTGCCTGGGGAAGGCTAGGGAGATGGAGAGCTGGTACCTGTTCTTACCGAAAGGCACAGAGGATACTTAGGGCAACCAGGAGCATCACCAGGGAGGAGCTGTAGCCCACGGTGTACATCATCTTCAGCTTCAGTAGGTACTCGTACTGCAGAGAGAGGCCTGTGTCAGCACCTACCACCAGCTAAATCTGCCATTTCACCTGCTCCAGGTGGCTGGAACCCCTTCAACTCTGACTGCTATTCTGTTCATACCCCAAGGACACAAATTCATAGACGCATGATATCTTGGCTTGGGAAAAGACTTTGGGCATTATCTGATGCTCGTTCAAACTTCTACCCCACACACAAGGCCTCTGATTGCCATCCTGAATTCAAGTCTTTGCTTGAATACCTCCAGGGATGGTGTCTTCACTGGGTATACAGCAGTGCAAAGTATTAGATTTTTTTTCTCAAATGAATCTAAAATCCATTACTTTTAAATTGTACCTGTTGGTCACTTTTCTGCTTCTGGAGTCACTGCAAATAAAGTGAATCTGTCTTATACCTAAAGCCTATCATTATTTTATTTTTTTCTCATTTTTTTAAGTATCTTTATTTAATTTATTTAGATCGTACTGTGCGGCACGTGGGATCTTAGTTACCAGATCAGGGATCGAACCTGTGCCCCCTGCAGTGGAAGCACAGAGTCTTAACCATTGAGCCACCAGGGAAATCCCTTTTTTTTCATCATTATTTTAAAAATAACTTTTTCATGGTAGAATAGCTTTAGACTTATAGGAGAGTGACAAAGATGCTACAGAGAGGTTTGTCCTTTCGGAATACAGCTCTTCTGCCCAACTGTTCCCCGCTTACTCAGCATTCAGTATTCCCTATGTCTTTAGTCTCTTTCCATTACCCACCACCATTTTCCTCAATTAATATGCTACAGTTTGTGAATGTCCTTCTTAAACAAGACACCCTGAACCAGACGCTTGAAAAGCTACAGATCTACTGTCTGACCAGGGAGAAGTAGAGTGGGACCCGATTTATACACGGCAATCCCTGTTCTACACACTGCACTCCTGTTAATGCAGCCAGGCAGTCATTGGCTTATTCAGCAGCCACTACACACTACTGGCTCAGCTTTGACTCAACATCTCAATGGAGTGGAATGATGTACATAGGAATAAATGTAAAGACCTGTATTTTTTAGGTTCAAAAAATAAATTGTACAACAGTCTCTAAAAGAACCAAAGAAATAAAGAGTAAAGCAATAATGCCATACCATTTTTTTTTCTTACCAACCAAATTAACTAATATTTAAAAGTACTAATATTCTATGTAGGTGAGCTTACATGGTGGTGGTGGTTTAGTTGCTAAGTCATGTCTGATTCTTGTGACCCCATGGACTGTAGCCCACCAGGCTCCTCTGCCCATTGAGTTTCCCAGGCAGGAATACTGGAGTGGACTGCTATTTCCTCCTCCAGGGGATCTTCCTGATCCAGGGATCGAACCCATGTCTTCTGCATTGCAGTTGGTCTCCTGCATTGCAGGCAGATTCTTTACTACTGAGCCACCAGGGAAGCCTCAGATGAGGGTATAGTGGGAGTGAAAATTGGCTCAGTCTCTCTGGAAAGTAGCACAGATCAAAAACCACAAGCATTCCTTCTGACTTCCCTTCTACCTCTAGGAATTAATTCTAAGAATTATCAGAAATATAAAAACATATTTATATATACAGATGTTTATCACAGAACTATTTTTAATGAAAAGCATGCAAATGCCCAACAACAGAATAGTTAACTAAATTCTTTTAAATTCAAATTATTTGAAAATTAGGCTATATTAAAATGCTACTTATCAAGAGTTTCAAAAAATGTCAGGACATAACATAATGCTAAGTGAAAAGGCAGAATACAAATTTTACAGGTACAGTGTGATTTCTGCTTTATGCAAAGAAAAGTGTTGTTGAATTGTATGACTCTTCCCTTTTTTGAAGACCAAAAAAGATTGAATATTGGTCATCTCAGGTGGTTCAATTTCACACATATCCAGAAACAAGATTGTAAGGAGTTGTGTTAGATATTATTAGTGATTAACTTTGGATTACAAACTGGTGGATACAGTCATTATTTTCATTTGTATTTTTTTCTGTACTTCTCACTTTTCTTCAGTGTTAAGTATTGTTTTGCAACCAGAAGGAAAGGGTAACAAGAAAACACCAGCACACAGATACTGTTGAGGAAATCTGACTGGCGTTTATACAAAAATGACCTTGAGGTTTGAGTGGCCCACACTCCATGGTGTTAAAGAAGTGTATGCAGAGGGAACACAGAAAGGCTTCAGAGTCAAGAGACAAGGGTTCCAAACCTAGGACTGCTACTACTCACCAGTCCTGGGCAAATCACTTGAGTTCTGTGTGACCCTAGGCAAATCACTAAACTTCTCTGGGAGCTTCAGATTCCTCATCTGTAAAATGGAGATGATATCCACCGTGCAGGCTTTTTGGAAGAGCAGATGTGGTATCAGGTAGAGTATCTAGACAATGCCTGGCCCTTAGAAGACACTCAGTCCTTGTTAATTTTCTCCATCTTCACCCTCTACCCCACTATCCACTGTTCAGCCTGAGTCAGCAGTCTGAGACTGTTCCATACTATGAAGTATGAGGCATGAGGTAGCTGCTAGAACAATTAGGCCTCTTCTCGGTTTCATTAATGGAGTGCTGTGGAGCAGCAAGCCACATTGGAATGTCTGGAGTGTTCCAGGCCTGGGTATGTTATTTGAAGAGGAACATTAACGAACTGGAGCATTTCCGGAGGGGGGTGGCCATGTCATCTGAAGAGTGCATTAAAATACTTGAGTACACCACATCCTGAAGGAAACAAACTTAGGGAAGAAGGGTATTAACATGATTGATGTATAAAAGAGTCAGACTGAATTGTAAGCTCCAGAAAGGGCAGAAGTTATCAGAAGGTAGATTTGACTCAGAGGGACCAAAATTCTTCTGACAGCAGAGGGGACTTTTTACAGGTTAGCTACCATGTGACACTGCCCTTCCCCACTGAGGTGACTGCAATTCCAGGAGCCAGGAGCCACCTCTCAGGAATGAGTGCGGGGAAGCAAGAGGGCAGCAGGTTGCATTGGGTTAATGGTTCCTAGCCTTTAGGATTTCAAAGAGTAGTGAAATGTCAAAAATCTGGAGACTGATGTGCCATCCCTAGGATCTTGCCATGTGCAGGACACACCTCAGAGCTGAGGGTACCAGCTCACTCAGGAGACACCTGGTTTTGCAGTCCTGGGTCAGGAGCAGTGGGTCACCCTGTGGCAGCGTGAGGAGGCATGGATGACAAGTGTGGAGGGTCCAGGCTGAGTATCCCATGCTGTCCTGTGGCTGGGTTACTGTCTGCCAGGTGACCCTCAGGGCATCCCAGCCAGCTCTGCCTTTGTCTTTAAGATCTGACCCCAAAAGAGCCCTGTTCCCCCAAAGCCAGATGTGACCTCAGTGCCCTCAACCTCTGCAACACCTGCCCCCAGAAGGCTAGGGGTCCAGAAGGAAGCCTCGCTGCCGTCAGTCCTTGATGAGGCTACCTGTCTCTTTGCTGTGTGTCCTGACTGGGTCCTGTCCTTCTCCATCCTCTACATTAGGAGACAGCAGACATTTTCCATAAAGGGACACACAGCAAACACGTAAGCTTAAACACTCCATCTCTTTTGCAACTATTCAATTCAGCCCCTGCAATGCAAATGGATGTGGCTGTGTTTCAATAAAACTTTACTTGCAAAAGCAGGTGGTAGGCTGGATTTGGCCCAAGGGCCCTAGTTTTCTAACCTCTGCTCCGGGTAAAGAAAGTCAGCTTTATGTACCCACGTGGCAGCTTTGCCTGGTCTTTCTGCTAATCTGAGTCCACTGTTGGCAACTGGTGCATGCCAAGTCAGGAAGTTGCAAAAAGACAATCAGTAAATACATACTTTCACAATCATTTGATTAAAAGATAAAAAGACATTTTAACACTCAGAAAGGATGATTCAATTCTCAGCATAAAAGACTAAGTTTGTGGGGAACTCCTTGGCAGGGCAGTGGTTAGGACTCCACACTTTCACTGCCAAGGGCCCAGGTTCAATTCCTGGTTGAGGAACTAAGATCCCACAAGCCACACAGCCAAAAAGAAAAAAGACAAAGCCTGTGCTTGTCTGTGGTCTGGCATTAGGGACCAGTATATCCCATGGTCTGGAAAAACATATACCAATCTTAGGGAATCTAATATTTTTTTACATGAGCTGAAGTTATAGTAGGTCTTCTTTTTTTTTTTTTACTATTTTTGGGCAATTAATTTTCTCAGTTAAGTCCAGAACTTTGCATTTATCTTTGTTAAATCTCTGCGCCTTCTCTGGCATTTTAGAGTTTCAACCCAGCCATGAATATCATGGTTCCAGCCCTGGCCTTTGTTCTTATCCAGCTGACTAATGTTAGCCAACAGTTCTTAAGTGTGGCTTCAACAGAGATAACTCACAAAACCAAAAGCTCTTTAGGGTCCTCAGTAATTCCTAAGGATATAAAAGGGTTCTGAGGCCAAAAAGTTTGAGAACTGCTGGTTCAAGTCATGCATGTGTCCCATCCCTCTGCCAGGAAAGGTGCAGAGGTGGACAGGCTCAAGTCACATTGGGTCAGTGAGATGTGAGAACGGGCTTACTGGCTGTTTGCATATGAAGCTTTCTTGCAGTTAGCCAGAGAGGTCAGGCTGTCCCTCCTCCTGGACAAGCAGGCCTGGGAGTCTGCGGCTGCCGTCATCGGCACACACATGACAACAGGATCCCAGCCCCAGGATAAGTCACCAGGCTAGCAGGAAGAGAGATAGGAAAAACCTCGTCCTGAGTGGCTTTGGGGTGCTGCTTCATTACAAGCACCCGATGCCCATCCCCTGCATCCTAGTTATATGAGCCACATTAGCTTATGAAGCCCCTTGGAAGTTTCTGTCACTTGCAGCCTACACATCCTTCTGAACCTCCATCCTGCCATCCATTATACATCTGATCCTTCTGAATCTTATGGACTTTACAAATGTGATCCACATAAGCCTCCTGTCTTCACATAGGTCAGAGACAGAGACGGAAATCTACAGAGGTCTGGGCCCATCCACTGGCCCTCTAAGACCATGCGTAATCCCTATTAAATTCCACCTGGATCTGAAGACCTCGCATATCTTCCCTAATTGGATGATAAAGCCCTGGGAGAGAAGGAACTCCATCCCCCACTACCGTCCCCCACCCAATCTCCCTCAGGAAGGACTCTGAACCGAATGGCCTCTTCAGGGCGCCCACACGCCAGCATCCTCTCTTAAACCAGGCCTGCCTGCAGCTGGGTGCTCCTGCCTCCTGGAGGCTGAGTCTCCTCTGAGAAGGGACCTTTGTGAGCAGGTGCTGTGGCCTCTCACCCTTCCCAGCACTTCCAGGGCTCACTCTGCTCCTCCTGACGAGCTCAGGACTATTACTCACCCCATTTTCCAGATGGAGAAACTGACCCACAGAGAGGCTACATCCTCCCCAGCCCCACCAAGGCCACAGGGCAAGTTCAGACTCACCACTGGCCCAAGCAGTTAGCCCCAGTCACTGCGCTTTGGGTTTCATGCCAACCTGGCTGCGGCATCCCCAAGGCACGTGGCAGTTCTCACTGTGCCACGGTCCTCAGGGACATCCCCTCGAGGCTGGTGGGCCAGGACAGAGAGCTGGGAGGGTGTGGAGCTAAGAAGGGCAGCCCTGGGTCACCTGACCTAGCCCTGGGCTGGCTTCACTCTATCTCCCCAGGCACCTCCACCCCACGGGGAGGCGTGGCAGGCTTACCCGCTTCTCGTTGGAGGAGTCATTCACATTGACCCCACAGGCCAGGTCAGGTCTGGGGAAGGTTTCTGACCAGCCGCCCTGTGTGCAGTTCCGGAACATGGAACCTGTGGGGACCAAGCATTCTGTGGTGAGCGGAGGGACGGACTGATGGCCAGGTTTCTGGGTGCCTTGCCCACCTTAGTTGCAGGTGGAGGGAGCTTCCTTCTGTCACTCTGTCCCTTTCTCCGAACCACACAGGGCAGCTCCAATTGCTCAGTTGACCCTTGAAGGCTTTGTAAGAGTCAGTCCGGAAAAGTGGCAGGAAAGGTGTGGGCAGACAGCCCGAGTGGGGATGCACGTGTACATGCGAGACACAGAGCCGCGGTTCTGGATCACTTGACCTGCAAACCTTGTGGGCCCTGAACCGTTAGCCCCCCCAGCCTCTGAGCACTGCTCATCTCCCCCTGGGCCCCCACTGCCTCACCCACACTCTGCGCCCCACACACCCTGTGCCAGGCACCAGGCTCCACAACGACGGAGGTGACTGACACATGTCCCAGGCCCCAGGCCCAGCACAACTTCCAGGGTCACTGCTCAGCTACCTGGGTGCCCCTCAGAGAATAATAAAACCTTCCTCTGGCAGGCATGGCAATGCCTCCAATGATGAGAGAGGCCGTATGCAGTGCATAAGAACAGCAGGTTACACACCCCAAACCAAACAACACTGACCTCACACTAATGACTGTGTGTTTATTCAGTTAGAAAACCTCATGCTCTACTATAACAATACACAGTGGTTGCTATATGCCAGGCACTGCCCTAAGCATGTGAGCAGTATTAACTCATTCAATCCTAACAAGACTATGAGGTCGGCACTGTTACTTTTATAGTAAAAGGTATTGTAACATGAAAATACTACACCCATTTTATAGCTAGGAGAACTGAGGCACACGGTGGTTAAAGAACTTGCTGAAGACCACACCCCCGTCAATGGAGAACACGGGATTTGAGCCCCAGGGCTCAGGCCTATATTCTCAGCCGCAGGCTTTGTTCTAATCCCTTTCTTACTCTGCTCTTCCTGCTCCCAGGCCCTGAAAAGTGAAAGTCACTCAGTCTTTGCAGCTGACTCTTTGCAACCCCATGGGTTGGAATTCTCCAGGACAGAATACTGGAGTGGGTAGCCTTTCCCTTCTCCAGGGGATCTTCCCAACCCAGGGATCAAACCCAGGTGTCCTGCATTGCAGGCGGATTCTTTACCAACTGAGCTATCAGGGACAGCCATCTAATGGGTGAATGCCCCAGAGAAATCTGCCTGGTTGGTAACTTTTTACAGGCTCCTGGTTCTGTGCTAAGAAGTTCTATTTATTTATTTATTTGGCTGTGCAGCATGCAGGATCTTCGTTCCCTGACCAGGGATCAAACCCGTTCCTCCCACACTGGGAGTGTGGAGTCTTAGCCATAGGACCACCAGGGAACTCCCAGAAGTTCTACTTTATATATAACTTCACACCCTGCTTCCCAGTGTCTGAAAATCAGCAGAGCTAACACACATAACCTCCCAGGGAGCCTCTCTTTGGTGCTTCTCTGTACTATAAACCACAAGATCGCTGCAGCCCTCTCTGTCTCTCAAGCCTGCAGTGCGCACCTCTCACACGGAAGTGACCGTGGCTCCCCTGCCTCCCCTCCCAGAGATTCCAGGGGCTCCCTAGAGCCTGCCTCCCCAGAGCCCTTGCTCATCAAACATCTGTAGGCTGGCTGGCTAGGAGAATAAATGAGGGAGGAGGAAGGGCCCGCTCTAAACGTTTTCACAAGGGAAGAGGGAAGAGCTTACCCAGGAGGAGCTTTTTAGAGCGAGAGCCTGAAGACTGGGGTAGAAGAGCTGCCAAGCCAAGACAGAAGTCTGGGAAAGCCGTGCGGGGAGATTCCCTGCCTGCAGTGACTGGCTTGGCTGCATCCTCCACGCTGGGTTGCCAACGGGGGCCGAGTTCCAGTCCCCAGGTCTGGCTGCTGCAGGGGGCTGACCCCAGCTCTGAACAAAGGAGCCCTGCTGCTCCTTTTGCGCCAATCAATATCCTGTCAGGGCTCCCCAGCCACCCGAGCTGGGTCTGGTGTGTTTCTCTCTGACTGGCCCCATGGTCTAGGCCACTGTCTCTCAGGGTTTAGGACCAAACAGATTCCACTCAGCTGGAGAAACATGGTGGCCATTTCTAGAACTAGCCACTATGTTAAACTGCTGATCCTAATGGCACTCCTCTGAGGGAGGTTTTGCTGGCCTATCTCACAGATAAGAAAACCAAGGCCCAGAATTGGGCAACAGAGCCCAGCCACAATGTGGCCCGTCATTGTCCCACCCTCCTTCCTGCCCGCTCCCTGAGATCCCAGAGGCAACTCTAGCAGGAGACCCTGGCATTTGGGCTCTAGGCATGCCAGGTCTATGACGGCTCAGGAGACCTGGAGCATGGGTCAAGAATCTGAGTTTGAAACCCAGCACTGGTTCTTGGTTGCTGCGTGCCCTTATGTGCATCCCTTTTCTGTACCAAATAGGAATAATCACCTACACTGCAAGACGGGGCAGGAAACCCAGGCTGGTGCTGGACACAGAGAGGGCGTCATAGGGCTACTTCCCTTCTGCCTCTGGCCTTTCTAAATTAGACCAGAAATGGTGGGGCCTGGAGTCTTGGAATTCAGGAGATGAGTGGAAGCTTTCTGTTATTAAATCAAGCAAGCTATGTTGTCAGAGAGGAAAGAATGGTGGTCAAAGGGCGGCTGGTTGGACAAGAAACTGAAATAAAAGGACACTTACTCCCTGGAATCCAGAAGTGGTTATCAGACAGTGTATCCCTGGAGGCTGGACTGTCTGTCTGGACACCTCTCCTCACCGACCCAGCAGGATTCCCACGACAACACTGCATGAGATGCAGGCCAGGTGCCCTCTGCTGACATGGCTCTTAGTAGAACCACAGAGGAGACAAGGGGTGGGCTCCCATGGGCTCCCATCCACTCCCCCTGGGTTTAATTCCTAATATGTCAGGGGTTCTGACCCAGGTTCAGGTCAGTAAACACTTCAAGGGTCCCCAAAAGTACAGTCAGTATTTTTGTGCAAATGTGTGTTTGTGTGTGCATGCACACGCCAGCAGTCCAGGGAAGAGCCAGGTCAAAGTTTTTATCTGACTCTCAAAAGCCTCATCAGGTTAGGAATCTCTGCTGCTGTAAGGCTCCCATCCCCCAGCAAGACAGAAGGGAAAGAAAGCCAAGGCCTGACCCCACTCAGGAAGTGTGCTTTTAAAGAAGAAATACTGGAAGACCAGGGCCCTCTTAAGAATCAAAGGAACGCATCCTAGACGGAATATTCTAGGCTCCAGCACAGACACACAAGTATCTGGGTACATAATCTAGCCTGTGGTTTCCCAGCCACACAGACACCCATTCTGCCTGGGCCCATGTAGTAGGTGCCCTGAGAAACAGTTAGTTTATTCTACTTTTTTTCTTCTTTCAAAAGGAAGAGTCTGAAGCACCAGCTTGTTCTCACTGGACCCCTTCCTTTCTTGGGGTGGGATGCCCTGGAACCCTCGAGACACTATTGAGGAGACTTTCTTCAGACTCCAGACCCAAGGTGGATTTATGGGCAGAGAGCAGGTAGAGGACAAAATGTTCTTGGTAACTTGAGGCTGGACTGGTCCTGACCTATGGTCCTGGGCTGGCCAATTCCCTGGGCCTGCAGCTGGGTACGAGCACAGTAGGCCCCAGGCTGAGACGATCCCTGCCGACCCTCATCCTCCAACCGTGCCCTGGCTCCCTAGCATGGAACTCAGTGGGCAGCGCCTTTGTGAGACAGTGCAGGTGGGCAGATCCTGCAGCCCCACAGCGACACTGGGTGGCCAAGAGAAGAAACTGCAGCCCCTGTCTCCACCTCCCAGCTGTGAACCTGAAGCCAAGGCTAAACTGCTCTCAGACCTTGTTATTTTCACTCTTTAAGCCAAGTGAAGAGAAAAGGTCTGTGGTTTGTAGGGGTTTTGTGACAACTGAAGTTTAAATCTGTAAAAATGCCTAGTACATGACAGGGTTTTGTCCAGCGTTAGTCCCTGTTAGTCCCTAAGTGTTCCCTGTCTGAGACAACTTTCTCACTTCCTCATCTGAAATTAAGGAAATCCTTATAAACTGCAGCTTTGCTCGGGTGAGAGATCCCCCAGGAGACCAGAAGCTTCCAGAGAGGGCAGAGTTCATCAGCAGAGCCTAGTAGAGAGGGCACAGAGGAAGTGAGTGTCCTGGAAGCCCAGCCCAGGCTAAGTGGCACCCAGACACGAGGGCTGGAGCGAAGGCCCTGGGTGCTAAGGGACCAGAAATGTGCAAGGAAGGAGGGTAGCCCCTCAATGGGAACACAGGGCAGAGAGGAACAGGCCTGGCCCCCTTTACCCCTTCCCTGGTACTTGGCCCCCTGGACCCTTGCTTGGCACCGACAACTCAGCCCACCCTGCACACCCCCAAGCAAGGCTTCCAGTCACCAGCAAGGACCACTCCCATCCTTCCATTCACTCCCGTCCCCAGAGATGTCTTGGCCTGGTGCCTCAGGCCAAGGCCCACCCGGAGGGCTGCCCCACAGCTGCCCAGTTGGGCCCCCGGGCTGAATTGTTACCATTCCTGCCCACGAGCATCCAGAGGAACCGCGGGCATGCCACTTCCACTGTCTGTCCCAGTGCAGAGGATGGCCAGCAGCTGGTGTTGTCCCATAGCCCCCTGCAGCCTGCCGAGAAGAGCAGCAGCATCAGACAGCGTCTCAACGTGGACACAGGCCCCCCACCCCACAGCCTGGCACATCCCCAGCACCTGTGCCTGGTGTCGCCCACCCCATCCCTCCCAAGGATAATCTGGTCTCAATGCAACCCAAAGCTGAACTTATGGTGAACAGCTAGTATATATCTGCCTTATAGACACTGAATTTGAGGTTGTTTCCTCTTTGTTTTGTTTGGCTGCTAGGAAGCTCAGAGCCAGATCAGTGGCCCACTTCCGGTAACTGAAAGACTCTGACGTGAAAAAAATTACTGGATGTCTATAATGCAAAACTAGGCACTGTCTTAAGCACGGCCTTCTGGTTTACCTGATTCTGAGGTTCTCTGGCCTTTTGTGTCTTTGAGCTATTTCACAACTCTATAAATTGTAGCTAACTGATGGCCATGCTAATGAGTCCTGTCCAAAGGCATTTGGGATCCACATTTCTGTCATTTTCTTTGCATTTGCATGACTATCAATTCTCTAAAATTTAAATGAAATTGTTTTCAGCCAGTTTTGCATCTATTTGCCTTATATATACAGTACTTTGAATTCTCCTGTGAACCAGTGGTTAATGTATTACTGGTTCTCTCATTACTTAAGTACAATGCTTGGCAGGTATACTCTGTTAAAAATTATCATTTAACATAACAATTCTTCCACAGTAGATCCCAGGGGAAGAAAATCAGAGAAACCGCTCCTGTGACAGACTTCTGGGGGCCCATGCCACCTAGGAGGACATCACCCAGGAAGGTCTGGAGCACCCTGGAAATAGAGGTGAACCATGAGGTCCATAGTCACCTCGCATCCAGTTTGGGGAACACAAAGCAGAACACACCACCCTGGAGCCCACAACCTTCAGAAAGAACTCAAGATTCTTGAGTCCCAGAGACCTGGGTTCCAATCCTCCTCACCACACCTCGCTGCCCAAGCCCTCAGCTCTTTTGGGGAAACAGATGGCTTCCTTTTGAGGTTGTCCAGGGGAAGAGATCATCTCCACGTGGAAAGCCTGGCACTCACTGGGTGCCAGGGAATGGCAGCTCCCTCCTGCCATCCTCCCCAATCCTCTTCCTCACCAAGTCCTTTTCTGTTTCATCCTGGCATTGGGAGGGGGGGACCCAGCTGGGTCCTCTGAACTGCAGGGCAATTTTTAGCTCCAGGGACTGGTGGATAGGTGCAGTCTGAAGGGGTCCCTGGATTACCCAGCTGGCTAATTCCCAGTTTTTATAAAGAGCAAGAGTCTCTTTTCAGGCATGAATAAAACCAGGCTCAAAGTTTCAGCATCCTCCTGGACACTTTTGTTCCCTCCATGTGAAGCCCCCCGGCGATCTGTCCCACTTTAGAGGTACTGATCCTGCAGTGGACATCTGTGTCACTGGGGAGTTCTGATTCAGTAGTCCTGAGTCCCAGGAATCTGCAGGCTAAGACCTCCCTACAGGTGTTCTGTATGTGGTCATTAGGCTTTGCTTTGAGAATCTTCATACTGCATCCCTCCCTTCCTGCTGCAGAAGCCCCTTCTTTTGGGCTCACACCAACCTTGGGCTCCGGGAACCCATCCAAGATGATTGTGAGAGGCCAGGGGAGGTCATGGCTGGAGGGGGCAGGGCTCCTCCTGGTGCCTGGGTGCAAATGGCTCCCCACCCCGGGCAGTTGATATAAAGAGCAGGAACCAGTCTGATTCATGACCGCCGGAGGCCTGTGCCCACAAGGACTGGGCAAGGCACAGGCACTCAACAAGTGTCTAAGGAAAGGATGAATGCCCAAGTCTCTGGCCCCTGTTCCCCTCCTCGTCACCCACTTCTTGTAAATGGGCTTTCGTGGTGATGCCATACATGATTTCTGAATCCCACATCCTCTGCTTGCCAGCTCTGCTTGATGCCAGCAGGAGTCGCTCTGTGCTGTACACACAGGAGAGCATTCAACCCACAGCAGTGCTGCAAGGCACCCAACTCTGCCCTCATTTACAATTGAAACAATAAAGCAAGGAGGTGGGTACCTGGAGTCACCCCGCCAGGAAACGGAAGGGCTGTGAGGTAACTGTTCAGCCAGGCTCCCGGGTGCCACCTCATGGGTTCTGCCCACCTGCTTGTCTCCAGAGGCACCAGCCCCAGTATCTTAGGGAAAGATGCCTGGCTGAGGCAGAGCAGCCCTGGGAGGTTGTGGCCCTGAGCAAGAGGGGAGAGGACAGAGGAGAATTCCACAGGAACTGAGTGAGGCCTAATGGAGCTCCCACAGTGACAGTGGAAGCTTCCAGGGGGCCAAGGACCAGTGTCTGAGTTCTTTGAGGAAAGTGGGCCATATGAACCCCCCCGGATGTTCCAGAGCCTTCACCCCAACTCTCACAGTATGCACTGAAAGAGGGCGGGCTGGACCTTCTTTCTTCTTGAACCTCCCCAGGGTACACAGGAAGGTTCTGCACTGTCAGGGCACCGGTCCTCCAGGTTCCCACCACGGACGTGGCTCACCAGGCCCCTGAGTGACTCTCCTCCCCAGATGCCCTTGGGACAGTGACATGGTCCTGAGAGGCCCTGGACAGAGGGGCACGGTGTGCCTCCACTCCGACACAGCACCTGGAAGCTGGAGGGTGAGCCCCGCCCAAATTCTGACTTCTGCAGAAGCCCCGTTTACAACGCAGCCGCCCTTCCTCCTAGAAGCACTGGGGGCGCTGCTGGCTGCAGGAACACGAAGGAGCCTCTTCCCTCACTTTGGGAGAAGTGGCTTCAGGACTGAGGCTGATCAGGTCAGCCAGGGCACTGGCCTGAGTCCCTGAGGCCGGACAACCCAACCCACGTCCGGCTAGCCAGACAGATGGGAAGGGTGCCAGGGCACCTGGCAGGCTTCCTGAGCTGGGTCATGTCAGGTCTGGCCCACAGGGACAATGGCCTGGTGCTGACAGAAAGCAAGGGAGGAGCAGCTGGTGGGGGGTGGGGGGAGCGAGAGGGACACAGGTCCCCTCACAGCTGGCTTATGCCCATATCCTTCCTATTGGCCAGGGGGAAGAAAAGGCTGGTAAGGGGCTGTCCAGGCTGGCACTGTACAACTCAGGGGTCAAGTAGGGTCACTGCCCCAAAGCAGAGATGAGGAACCCAGGCCCCAAGAGGCAAAGTGACAGACAGGGTGACGGCAGCTAGGATCCCACCTCCAGGCTGACCATTGGTGGCAGCAGGCCTGGGCACTAACTCCACATGGTACTGCTCATGTCCCGAGCCCTGTGACATGGCCATCCTCTCCCAGCCTTGGCCTCGCTGTCAGGACAGGTTCAGCACTGGAACAGACCTGGCCCAGCATGTGAGGAGCCCATCTCACTGGTAGGCTCTGGTGGCTGGTACATGGTTGAACACTTTTAATTTTAATAGTTACACCTTTTTAAAAACAAGTTAATATGCATTAAAAGGTTATACAACAAGTATATCACAGCCATGATTTTGTAGTTATTGCTGTTTAGGATGAGGCTAAGTTCAGTCCTGGGAGTTCATTGAAAGGACTGATGCTAAAGCTGAAACTCCAATACTTTGGCCACCTCATGCAAAGAGTTGACTTATTGGAAAAGACTCTGATGCTGGGAGGGATTGGGGGCAGGAGGAGAAGGGGATGAGATGGCTGGATGGCATCACCGACTCAATGGACGTGAGTTTGAGTGAACTCCGGGAGTTGGTGATGGACAGGGAGGCCTGGCATGCTGCGATTCATGGGGTCGCAAAGAGTCGGACACGACCGAGCGACTGAACTGAACTGACTGAAGTTAAAAAAAAAGTCAGTTTACAAAAGAGAACCCTCATGCACTGTTGGTGGGAATGTAAGTTGGTATAGCCACTGGGGAAAACAGTGGAGCTTCCTCAAAAAAATTAAAATAGAGCCACCAAATGATGCAGCAATCTCGCTACTGGATACACATCCGAAGGAAATGAAATCACTGTCTCAAGAGCTATCTGCAGCCCCATGTTCACTGCAGCACTATTGCCACAGCCAAAGTATGGAAGCAACCTTAGTGTCCATCAAAGGATGAACCGGATAAAGAAAATCACGATGAAATACCATTCAGCCGAAATATTTTAAATTTTTTAAAAAGGAAATCCTGCCACGTGTGAAAACACAGATGAACTTAGAAGACATTGTGCTTGGTGAAAAAAGCTAGACACAGAAAGACAAATACTGTTATCATCTCACTGGTATGCGGAATCCAAAAAAGTTAACCTCATAGAAGCAGAGAATAGAACCGGTGGTTACCAGGGGTGGGTGCTGGGGGGAAGACGGAGAGGTTGGTCAAAGATTACAGAGTTGGAGTTATATATGATGGTGGTGGTTTAGTTGCTAAGTCGTGTCTGACTCTTGCAATCCCATGGACCGTAGCCTACCAGACTCTACTATCCACGGAGTTCTCCAAGCAAGAACACTGGAGTGGGCTGCCATTTCCTTCTGCAGGGGATCTTCCTGACCCAGGGATTGAACTCGAGTCTCCTGCATTGCAGGCAGATTCTTTACTGACTGAGACACCAGGGAAGCCATATATGATGAGTAACTCTAAGATCTAATGTACAGCATTATGAAAAAAAAGAGTCAACCCATTGATATAAAGGAAAAAATACAATGGAGACCACAGTACAGATGGTGCCTGGTGCAGGTGGGCTGGAAGGCCTATGGCCGGGGGAGCAGGGAGCCGAGTGGCCTCCTGGCTGCTTGCAGGGACCCCGTTTGCACTGCTCCAGGGTGTGAATGGAGGGCCTTGGACCCCATTCCCTACAGGCTCCTGCTCTGAGTGAGGGATGGCTGCACAGGGGGAGCATGAAAGAGAGGTGGCATGGCATTCTGGTCTGGCCTCCCCTGGGCTCTAGCACAGAACTTGGGTCACTGGGTTGGGGGAGGGCTAGGAGTTTTAGACCCAGAGTTGCAAAGCTCAGTGCCTGAGTCGGGGTTGAGGGAGACCCATGAGGTAAGAGATGAAGGAGTTTTGTAAGTAGATGTACTGTCACTGAGCCACTAGGGAGGGCGGGGCTGCTGTGAGGCAAGCAGGGCCCAGGGACTCCCCTGACCCTCTACCATCTCTGAGGTCACCTGTCAACACTGACCATCTGGCTGGAGGGAACGGGAGGGAAGACTGGGGAAAGTTCAAGTAGGGAAACAAACCATCAGGCCACTAACGCCATGTGGGCAGCAGGGGGTGCCTGCCCAGTGCCCGCGGCAGAGCGTGGGGTCCTGGGCTGAGGTGAAGTGTGGTGGGGATAGAGTGAGCTCTGAACACACCACTTACATGTATGAGCCCCACCTTCCTCATGAACTGGACATGGAACAACAGACTGGTTCCAAATAGGAAAAGGAGTTCGTCAAGGCTGTATATTGTCACCCTGTTTATTTAACTTATATGCAGAGTACATCATGAGAAACGCTGGACTGGAAGAAACACAAGCTGGAATCAACATTGCCAGGAGAAATATCAATAACCTCAGATATGCAGATGACACCACCCTTATGGCAGAAAGTGAAGAGGAACTCAAAAGCCTCTTGATGAAGGTGAAAGTGGAGAGTGAAAAAGTTGGCTTAAAGCTCAACATTCAGAAAACGAAGATCATGGCATCTGGTCCCACCACTTCATGGGAAATAGACGGGGAAACAGTGTCAGACTTTATTTTTCCGGGCTCCAAAATCACTGCAGATGGTGACTGCAGCCATGAAATTAAAAGACGCTTACTCCTTGGAAGGAAAGTTATGACCAACCTAGATAGCATATTCAAAAGCAGAGACATTACTTTGCCAACAAAGGTTCATCTAGTCAAGGCTATGGTTTTTCCTGTGGTCATGTATGGATGTGAGAGTTGGACTGTGAAGAAGGCTGAGCACCGAAGAATTGATGCTTTTGAACTGTGGTGTTGGAGAAGACTCTTGAGAGTCCCTTGGACTGCAAGGAGATCCAACCAGTCCATTCTGAAGGAGATCAGTCCTGGATTTCTTTGGAAGGAATGATGCTAAAGCTGAAACTCCAGTACTTTGGCCACCTCATGCAAAGAGTTGACTCATTGGAAAAGACTCTGATGCTGGGAGGGATTGGGGGCAGGAGGAGAAGGGGACGACAGAGGATGAGATGGCTGGATGGCATCACTGACTCAATGGACGTGAGTCTGAGTGAACTCCGGGAGTTGATGATGGACAGGGAGGCCTGGCATGCTGCGATTCATGGGGTCGCAAAGAGTCGGACACGACTGAGCGACTGCTGATAAAATAATGCCCCCTTAGAATTTTGGTGGGAAGTAAATGATGTGTGTGTGCAGTGAATCTTTTTTTCCTCCTGGCATTTTTTTCCCTTTTTTCTCTCCTTCCTTCTCAGATTACTGGTTCACAGCCTCTCAGAAGGGCAGGAAAACTTACAATCTCCCTGACCTGTTTCCAAAGGGCCCCCAGGGCAGGAGGATAAAGAGGAATTCTGGTGCAATCATAATTCTTGAGAAAATCATAATTTTGATTTTCTTGATTGCAAGAAAACCTTGCAATCATAATTCTGAAAAAACAGAAACAGAGCAAGACTTCACTCAGACTAGGGAGACAAGAGTGATGTGATGAGCAGGGAACAGAAGGTTCCCGAAAGAGGCTCAAGGGCCCTGCTGCCCATTTGCCCCAGACAGTGGGAAAACCCAGAGGGGAAATGGCTATGGGGACACATCCAGACAAGCACAACCAACAGCCGGTTTCCTGGCTTCATCAAGCTCCCTCTGCCTTCCTCAGCCCACCCCAAGGGCACCCTAAGGAGGTCTCTTCAGCCGTGCAAATGACCTGACCTACAGTATTTAGGTCGGGAACCGTGTTGCCCTGAGTGTGATGGCTGGACCACACACAGAGGTGGTCAGGGTGGGGTCAGAGGAACTGGAGGCCCAGGTGGCAAAGGCATTAAAAAGCACAGCACAGGAGGCAGGCACAACAGAGAGTCTGGGGTGCTTCTCTTTAAACCGAGAAGCGCAAGCTATTCCTTGGGATGAACTATCTTGGGGAGTAGTGAGCTCTCCACTACTGCAGAATCCAAGCAGAGAAGGTCATGCAGTTAGGAGGCTGCACTGGATAAGATACAGACCCTCTGAGTGGGAGGCTGGGTGCCGCTTCCCTGGGGCAGGTTGGTTCTTCTCCCTCCAAGAGGCTTGCCCAAGCAAGTGCTTCTGAGCTTGTGAGCACTGATCCTGAGCCTCCTCCTCCCCAGACTGTACAGACTGCACTGACCCCACAAAGTCCTCCTCAACCACCCACAGGCTCTTCCTCCTCCAGCTGAAACGCTTCCTTTCACGCTCTCACTCTAATTAGACATTAATTGGCACCAACAGTCTCTCTCTTCCTCTATTTTTTTGTTTCTCAAATGCAAATCTTCTTGGGGAAAGTGAGAATATCAGTCACTCACAGTTCAGTCTGGATTGCAAAATAAACAATCCTCAGGATTTGCAGTCTAAAGATGTGCGCTGAGAGTCCTCTTTCAGCACTGGGTGATCCTGTGCCTCTAAGAGCCTCAACTTCCTCATCTGTGAAGTGGGATGGTAATAGTACGTAACTGCATGGGTTGCTTTAAGAACTAAAAAAAACAAAATGTCTAAAGTGCTACATAAACCTAAGTTTCTTGTTTCTGAAAAATGAGCCAAGGTCAGCTGTGGCAAGGAAAGGATAGGGAGAGGTGAGCTCTGGGTAGGGTGAGGGTTGTCCCAGGGTGTTTGTCTGCCAGAGGCCATCAGGGGCCAGGAGAATCCAGAAAAGGACCTGGAACGTTTGTTAGAGAAACTGCATTAAAGGCCAGCATGTAAGACACACTAATACGTGCCACTACATGGATGAACCTTGGAAACATTAGTGGAAGGAGATAGACTCAAAGGTCACGGACCGTGACTCTATTTGTACGAAATGAACAGAGTCAGCGAATGCACAGAGACAGGGAGTGGATGTATGGTTGCCAGGGGTAGGGCAGAGGGAGGAGGGAGATGAGGAGTGATGGGTACAGGTTTTATTTTGGGGTGATGAAATGAGAATGCTCTGGGGCTATATAGAGGTGGTGGTTGCCCTGTGAATGCAGCAAATGCTGTTGAACTGTTCAATAAGATGGTTAATATCATGTGAATTTCACCTCAATAAAAAGGCACACTGACCCCCTAACCCTTTAGAAGGCAGCCCATTTTCTTTGGGAGTGGGGAGCCCACTGGCAAAGAGAACAGGAAAAGGGGATGGCGAGTCCCCACTCTGAAGGCAAGGACATGAAGACCCAGAGAGGATCGGGGTCTTGCCCAAGGTCACACAGCCCCTAAGTGACAGAGCAGTGCACCTGCCCAGTCTGTCCAACCACTAAGCCCACACCTTTCCTGCCACCACTCTGTCTCTGGAACATTCCTCCCTAGGATGAGGCAGAGCCCTTCCACCAGCCAGCTCTGAGAGGGTATCAGCTTCTGAAAACAGAGTAATAAATAGCCCAGTAAGGCAGGCCATGCAGCTATTAGGGTGACCCTGAAATGCTCCCAGGAAATGCTGGGAAGGCCTTGGTCACCTAGCCCAGAATAGCTGAGGAGTTAATTTTTTATCTGTGATAAGTGTGCTGAGTTTGGTGACAGCTTGGTGAGTGGCGTTTCCTGTGCCTCTCTTAGCATTCAAACATTAACCTCCTCCCCAGGGAAGACCAGTCAGCTTAACCATTAACCCTGTACCCCCAACAGAGAATCTGCCAGCCCCCTCTGGCCTCAGGCACCAGACAGATCCTTCCTGGGGATGGAAGGGCCTTCAGGAGTCATGCTCCTGAGCAGAGTTACAGGGTTGGACCCACATCCAGGCAGCCTCAGCCCAGCCCCTCCACCCACCAGGTTCTGATGGGGATACTGGGGCTGAGCCTGCCCAAGGGCTCCATGGCTTTGCTGTTTCTCCTGTTTTCTTTTCTTGAGGGAATCTTCCCCTGCAGCCAACACATCCATTCTAAATTCCATGATGGCTTTTGTGGCTCAGCTTTCTCAATCTCTGAGCAGAAAAGGCCTGAAGACTTTCCCAGGAGGCTGGGTCCTCACACATCTTCTGCCTCAGGGGCTTTTAAACCAGGTTTTCAGAGCAACAGACACTTTTTCCTAAATAAAAGTTGCAGAAGGCCAAAATGCAAAAGAGATCGAAGAGGTCTGAGCCTTTGTGCTAGGGTGGGGTCAGCCTGGGCCCCTTCGCTCACCGGCCTGGCAGGACATAGTGGCAAACACTGCGAGTAAAGGATGGCCTCACTGCATGGAGAGAGCAAGGTCTCCCCAAGAGCTCACAGCAGAACCTGGCGGGAGTCCCTAATGAGCCCTCTCAGCCCTGGATGCACAAGTGGGACTCTGGGGACAGAAGACAGTCAGACCTGCTGCAAGTCAGTCAACCTGGGTATATTCACAGCCTCCCCGGTCCTGCAATCTGAGGTCAGCACCCACAGGGTGATGGGCCAGGTCAGGGGGAAGCACCTGCCATGGGCAACGTGGCCACACCACTCACCTCGGCTGGTCTGTGATGAGCTGGGCAAGCTGGGAGCATCCACATCCTCTACCACAAAGGCTCTGCCTCATGTCCCTCTGTCTCCTTCAGGTCTCCTCTGTCTACTCTCAGTCAAGGGTCTGCACTCTTTCACCTTGTAAGTCAGTCAACAAACACACACCAAGTGCTCGGTCTTAGAGGAAAGCGACACAGTCTGTCCCAGTCCAGCAAACACATCTCCATGATGCATTGCAGATGTGCCAGGAGGGAAAGAAATGTTGGGGGTGGAGGTGGGGTGGTCCTGCGGAAGTCAGGGTGGCCAGCTATGCCAGCAGAAATCATCTCCTGGAGGAGTGGCTGACAGGACTGGAGAAGAGGAAATGGAGCCAAAGCAGAGGGATCAGTATGTGCAAACGCCCGGAAGCATGAGAGAATTGACATGGTCAGAAAGTTGTAAGCAATTTGGTTGAGCCAAGTGGAAACACTCAGAGTGGATGCATGAACAAGGGCCAAGTCAGGAGCTGAACCTCATCCTGGAGCCCTGGGGAACAATGGCATATTTAAACACTTCAGATGCTAATTTTTAAAATAACCATCTGTAACTTCTTGATGTGAGCTGAAGTTTACCATCATCTCTCCCAGGGGCCTGACATTCTGGGCTTTATCCCTAAGGCCTGAATATAAGTCCCACACTCTGTCACTGGAATTTTAGACATTTTCCTTGGGGACATGCAGGCAGCTGCTGTTCCTGGGGTGGCAGAGGGTGGCACCCTCTGCCAGGGTGGCAGAGGCAGAGCCACCGGAATCCAGGAGGCTGTGACTCAATGGTGGGCCCCCTCTGAGCCATAAGGTCCCAGTTTGGTTCCCCCGAAGCACCTTCCACAGCAGCATAGGAGAAGGAAGTTCTCATCCTGCCCATCCCTCATGCAGAGGCTGGTAACTTGGCCAGAGCACATCACAGCTTCCACACTGCTTGACCTCTGCTTCCCATGGCACCATCTTCCTCCTGCCTCCGCTGCACTTGGCAGGTAAGTGCAGGGATCTCAAGGCCACTCCTCCTACAACCTCAGTCTCAGTTGCCACCCAAAGAAAAGTGTTCCCCAGCCCAATCCTCCTCTGAAGTCTCCATCATGTGTGTCTTGATCTGAACTCATGATTTTCATCTCTCTTCGCCCAAAATACTCTCCCCTTCTCCCAAGGTGCTGCGCCCACCTTACAACCTGGAGGTGCATGTCACACAGTGAGCAGAAAGAGAGGAGGAATATGGGATCTGATGACACCCAGGAACTCTACACGAGCTCTGGATCTTTTGTGATGTGTGAAAAAGCAACCCCTATATGATGAAGCTTGCATATCAAGTCTCTGCCAAGTGTACAAAAACATATTCCTAAGCCATAAAAGAGGAGTCTACATGCCATCAATCTTACCATTTTCATCTCAAAACAAGAAGTGTTAAATATTTTTGAATGAATGCTTTTATTTTCACACAAATCCCATAAAACAGATGTGGAAATTGAGGTCCAGAGACATTAAGGACTTGTTCAAGATCACACAGTCTAATTTAAAAGCCTGGGCCTCTCCTTTCCCCTCTCCTCACCTCCACTCCTCTTCCTTTTTCTTTCCTTTTAAAAACTGAAATGAAATTCACATACAAAGATGGGATTGCCTCCACCTTACAGCCACCATCACGACTAGACTAGACGTCAAACAGTTGTCTTCCCTGGAGCAAGGAAGCAGACAGGAAGGGAGAAGAGAGGAGAGCCTCACAGACACAGCTAAGAGGACAAGGAGGCAGTGACACAGCAGGAACAGCAGCTCGGGTGGCGGCTGGATCCTGGGAGTGTGTGGGGTGGGGTGGGAAAGGGGTCACGGGCCTGGCCACGGAGGACAACAAGAAAGCAGATAACCAACAGCTCAAGAAGTTCCTGAACAAAGACCATGACCTGGAGAGAAGAGTACTACAAAAGAATATGCCTGGTGAATAAGTTAGATGAAAAGGATCATTTTCCAGAAACATTCAAACTACTAAGACGGAGGCAGGAGCAAACAAAAATCAGAACAGACCTCTAACTAGTCAGGAGACTTAATCTGTAACAAAAAATCTCCCAACAAAGGAAAGGCCAGATGGCCACACTCATGAAGTCTACCAAACATTTAAAGAATAATTAACACCAAGCCTCATCAAACACTCCCAAGATACTGTAAAGGAGGAAACACTTGTAAAATCATTCTATGAGGCCAGGATTATCTGATACCAAACACACATAAAGACTCTACAAGAAAAGAAAACTACAGACAAATATCCCTGATGAACAATGATATAAAAATTCTCAACAAAATACTAGCAACTGAATTGAACAGCACATTAAAAGAATTATACACGATAACCAAGTGGGATCTATCTTTGGGATGCAAGGATGGTTCAACATATGAAGATTGCTTTGTGTGATGCACCGCATTAACAGAAGAACAAAAAACACATTATCATCTCAATCAGTGAAGAATCAACATCCTTTCATGATAGAAACACTTAAACTAGAAATAGGAGGAAACTATCTCAATAAAATAAAGGTCATATATGTAAAGGCCACAGTGAACATCACATTCAGTGATGAAGCCCGAAAGCTTTTCCTGTAAGATCAGGAACAAGACAAGGATGCCCACTTTTGCCACTTATATTCAGCGTAGTACTGGAAGCCCTGTACTGTGCTGTGTTTAACTGCTCAGTCATGTCCGACTCTTTGCAACCCCATGGACTGTAGCCCGCCAGGATCTTCTGTCCATGGGGATTCTCCAGGCAAGAATACTGGAGTGGGTTGCCATGCCCTCCAGGAGATCTTCCAAACCCAGGGATTGAACTCAGGTCTCCCACATTGCAGTTGGATTCTTTACCATCTGAGCCACCAGGGAAGCCCAAGAATCTGGAGTGGGAAGTCTGTGCCTTCTCCAGGGGATCTTCCTGAACCCAGGAATCGAACCAGGGTCTCCTGTATTGCAGACGGATTTTTTACCAGCTAAGCTACCACGGAAGCCCACTGGAAGCCCTAGTCTATAGCAATTAGGCAAGAAAAATAAATAAAAGAAGGAAGGAAAGAAGTAAAATTATATGTTTTTAGACAATGTGATCTTACATGTAGAAAGCCCTAATGATTTCTGAAGTGGATTCAGCAAAGTGACAGGGCACATATAAAAGCAATATACAAACATTACTAATTATCAGAGAAATGCAAATCAAAACTATAATGAGGCATCATCTCACACCAGTCAGAATGGCCATCATCAAAAAATCTACAAACAATAAATGCTGGAGAGGGTGTGAGGAAAAGGGGACCATCCTACACTGTTAGTAGGAATATAAACTGATATAGCCATTATGGAGAACAGTACGGAGAGTCCTTAAAAAACTAGGAATAAATCTACTATATGATCCAGCAAACCCACTACCAGGCATATACCCTGAGAAAACCACAATTCTAAAACACACGTGTACCCCAGTGTTTACTGCCGCACTATTTACAATAGCCAAGACAATGGAAGCAACCTAGACGTCCATCAACAGATGAATGGATAAAGAAGATGTGGTACATATATATAGTGGAATATTACTCAGCCATAAAAAGAATGAATTTAAGTCAGTTCTGAGGTGGGTGAACCTAGAGCCTGTTATATAGAATGAAGTAAAACAAATATTGTATATAAATACACACATATGGAACCTAGAAAAATGGTACTGATGAACCTATTTGCAGGGAAGGAATGAAGATGCAGATGTAGAGAATGAACTTGTGGACACAGTGGGGGAAGGAGAGAGGGGGATAAATGCAGAAACTAGCATCAACATATGTACACTATCATGTGTAAAATGGATAGCTGGTGAGAAGTTCCTGTATAATACAGGGAGTCCAGTCTGGTGCTCTGTGATGATCTAGAGAGGTAGGGTGGGGTTGGGAGGCTCAAGAGAGAGGGGATATGTGTATAGTTGTAGCTGATTGCATTGTTGTGAAGTGGAAGTGAACACACAAGATTGTAAAAAATTTTTTAAAAATCAACACACAAAAATTAGTTGCATTCCTATGAACTAATGAGAAACAACCTACAAAGGAAATTAAGAAACAAATCCATTTATAATAACATTAAAAAGAATAAAATACTTAGGAATAAACTAACCAACAAGATGAAAGACTTACACACTGAAAATTACCAAATGTTGCTGAAAGAAATTAAAAACACAAATAAATGGAAAGACATTCTGTGTTCATGGATTGGATGACTTAATATTTTTAAGATGCCAATACTACCCTAAGTGATGTACAAATTTAATACAATCTGTATTAAAATTCCAATGACGAGGAGTACCCTGGTGGCCCAGTGGTAAGGACCCAGTGCTTTCACTTCAGGGGCCCAGGTTCAATCCCTGGTCAGGGAACTGAGATCCTACAAGCCACATGGCATGGCCATTAAAAAAAAAAAAATCCAAATGACAGAAATATTTTAATATTTATTTGTTTAGAATTTATTTAAAATTATCAGTCTTCCCTGGTGGCTCAGACAGTAAAGAATCTGCCTGCAATGTAGGAGTCTGGGTTCCATCCCTGCATTGGGAAGATCCCCTGGAGAAGGGAATGGTTACCCACTCTAGCATTCTTGCCTGGAGAATTCCATGGACAGAGGAGCCTGGCAGGCTACAGTCCATGAGGTTGCAAAGAACTGGACATGACTGAGTGACTAACACTTTCATTTCATTTTCAGAAATAGAAATATTCATCCTAAAATTCCTAATGGAATATCCAAGGATCTTGGAATAGTTAAAACCATCTTGAGAAACAACAAAGTTGAGGATCTCATAATTCCTGATTTCAAAACCTATTTGAAAGCTACAGTAATCAAAACAGTGTGGTACTGGCATAAAGACAGACATATAGACCAATGGAATAGGATAAACATCCCCCAGATAAACCTTCACATGTATAGTCAAGTGATTTTTTTACCAAGATGCCAAGACCGTTCAATGAGAAAAAGACTATCCTTCCACAAATGGTGCTGGGAAAACTGAATGTCTAAATGCAAAAGAACAATTCAGTTCAGTTCAGTCACTCAGTCGTGTCCGACTCTTCACAACCCCATGAATCGCAGCATGCCAGGCCTCCCTGTCCATCACCAACTCCCGGAATGGACCAAGAACCTAAATGTAAGAGCTAAAATTTAAAAATTCTTAGGAGAAAGTTCTATGAGATTGGATTTGGCAATGCTTTCTTGGATATGATACCAAAAGATCTGACAACAAAAGTAAAATTGGATAGATTATAATAAGTCAAACTTTAAAACTTTTGTGCATCAAAGGACTCTTGCCTGGCAAATCCCATGGACGGAGGGGCCTGGTGGGCTGCAGTCCATGGGCTCGAAAAGAGTCGGACACGACTGAGTGACTTCACTTTCACTTTTCACTTGCATGCATTGGAGAAGGAAATGGCAACCCACTCCAGTGTTCTTGCCTGGAGAATCCCAGGGACGGGGGAGCCTGGAGGGCTGCTGTCTATGGGGTTGCACAGAGTCGGACACGACTGAAGCGACTTAGCAGCAGCAGCAGCAGCAGATAGCATATTGAAAAGCAGAGACATTACTTTGCCAACAAAGTTCCGTCTAGTCAAGGCTATGGTTTTTCCAGTAGTCATGTATGGATGTGAAAGTTGGACTGTGAAGAAAGCTGAGCGCTGAAGAATTGATGCTTTTGAACTGTGGTGTTGGAGAAGACTCTTGAGAGTCCCTTGGACTGCAAGGACATCCAACCAGTCCATTCTGAAGGAGATCAGCCCTGGGATTTCTTTGGAAGAAATGATGCTAAAGCTGAAACACCAGTACTTTGGCCACCTCATGCGAAGAGTTGACTCATTGGAAAAGACTCTGATGCTGGGAGGGATTGGGGGCAGGAGGAGAAGGGGACGACAGGATGAGATGGCTGGATGGTATCACCGACTCAACGGACATGAGTTTGGATGAACTCTGGGAGTTGGTGATGGACAGGGAGGCCTGGCGTGCTGCGATTCATGGAGTCACAAAGAGTCAGACACGACTGAGTGACTAAACTGACTGAACTGAACAGGTATGAAATGTACAGAGAGGGGAATATAGTTAATAACTATGTAGTATCATAGTTAATATCTATGCAGGATCTTTGTATGGTCACATATCATAATTAGATTCATCAGTGGTGATCATTCTGAAATGTATAGAATATTAAATTACTAATTGTGTAACAGAAATTAAATAGTTTTATAGGTCAATTATACATCAAAAACAAATTCATAGAAAAAGAGATCAGATTTGTGGTTACCAGAGGCAGGGTTAGGGAGAATTGGATGAAAGTAGTCAAAAGGTACAAACTTCCAGTTATAAGTACTAGGGATGTAATGTATACCATGATAAAGACAATTAACACTGCTGTATGGTATGTATGAAAATTGTTAGAATAATCCGAAGAGTTCACATCATACAATTTTTTTCCATTTCTTAACTTTGTACCTATATGAGATGACAGATGTTCACTAAACTTATTGTGATAATACTTTCATGATGTATGTAAATCAAATTATTATGCTATATAGCTTAAACTTATGCAACGCTGTATGTCAACTATATCTCAATAAAACTGGAAGAAAAATAAATAGATGAACATGGTTAAGATAGTAAAATTTGCTGTAGGTATTTTACTACAATTAAAAAAACAAAACACTGACAACATCGAATGCTGGCGAGGATACAGAACAACAGGAATGATCATTCATCGCTGGTAGAAATTTAAGTGGTGCAGCCACTTGGAAGAGACTTTTCAATAAAGTCTATTGAAAAGAAATTCATATAACATAAAATTAACCACTGCTGCTGCTGCTGCTAAGTTGCTTCAGTCGTGTCTGACTCTGTGCGACCCCACAGACGGCAGCCCACCAGGCTCCCCCGTCCCTGGGATTCTCCAGGCAAGAACACTGAAGTGGGTTGCCATTTCCTTCTCCAATGCATGAAAGTGAAAGCATTTTAAAATGTAGTCAGTGGCATTTAGGACAGTCTTGTGTGTGGCCGGCACCTCTACCTAGTTCTACACATTTTTCCGCCACTAAGAGGCAGTGCCTACACAGGTGCTCCGCGTGCCCTTTCCCCTGGGCCCCTGACAGCCACTGATCTAACTTCTGTCTCTGTGAATTTGTCTGATCTAGACGTTTCCTATAAGTAGAATCATATCACGTGCGTGTGTGCTTGGTCACTCAGTCGTGTCTGACTCTTTGGAGCCCCATGGACTGTAGCCCACCAGGTTCCTCTGTATATGGAATTTCCCAGGCAAGGATACTGGAGTTGGTTGCCATTTCCTACTCCAAGGGATCTTCCAACTCTGGGTCAAACCCCTTGTATCCTGTCTCTCCTATATTGGCAGGCAGATTCTTTACCAATAGCACCACCTAAGATTTATCCACATTGCTGCATGTACCAGTACTTCACTCCTTTTTAAGGCTGAACACTATTCTATTGTATGTACAGACCACATCTTCATCTTTCATCAGCTGACAGACACTTGGGTTGTTTCTACCTGTCGGCTACTGTAGCCAGTGCAGTGAAGACCTTGTCTGCACAAGTCTTTGTTTGACTATTTGTGAAGGATTCTTTTCTTAATGCCACATCCTCTGCTACCTTTAGATGAGTAAAAGCTAAGAAGATAAGTGAAGGAAGGGAGTAGAAATAAAATTAATATGTAAAGAGCAAATTAATAATATTGACTGTCTTGACTAATAATAATAATTAATATTTAAATTAATAATCTTTAAGAAGCACCTATATTTAACACCTTTATCTTACATATATTTATAATTCTAACATACTTTATCACCTCTGTTTTAGAGATCAGGAAAGTGAGGCTCAGAACATTAAATAATTTGTTCACATTCACAGAGCCAGTGAGGGTCAGCCAGCAATGGACCCTGAGTTTCCCAGACCCCACACTGCCTTTCTGTTACCTCCCCCATCATACTAGCAATAGAGGCGAGAGAATGGATAAGAGGTACACCACTATGACAAGTAACTCTCATCAAAACACTCACCTGGGTGAAGTCATCATGCAGAAGCTAATGGTTCAAAAATCCTGGTTGTACCCATAAACTCAGAGAAACAAAGAGGGGTGATGATGTGGTTTTCAGCACGTGTAGACAGCTCACCAGGGTCACTCTAGACCCTTCCCCTCTGCTTATTCTCTGAAAGAATACAGCTGGTCCAGCACCAACCTCCCACCAACCCAGTGGAACTGGACACGAGCACATCCCAGAATGGATGCAGGTAGGCACGTACCTGGGGCTGGATGCTCCGCGCTCTCCCGGGAGAGCTCCTGCAGGCACTGGTCCCTCTCCACCCGCAGCACCCGTAGCACATCACACAGTCGAGGTGGGGTACCAACCTGAAAACCCAAAGCCAAGAGCACTAGTCAGCACCACAAAGCTGATTCTAACACATAAGGCCTCTCTGTGGCAAGACTGGGGCCAAACAGCAGAGATTCAAAAGGAGGAAGACAGAATAGCGAAAGTAATAAAGAAGCAGCGGACTTCTATCCCTTCTCCAGGGGATCTTCCTGACCCAGGAATCGAACCCAGGTGTCCTTCATTGCAGGTGGGTTCTTTACCAACTGAGCTATCAAGGAAGTCCCACAGATACAGAAGCAAACTAGAAGTTACCAGTGGAAAGAGGGAATGGGAGAAGGACAAAACAGGGGCAGGAGAGTAAGAGGCACAAGTTGTTAGGTATAAATAAGCCACAAGGATACATTGTACAACACAGGGAATATAGCCCATATTTTATAATAACTATAAGTGGAGCATAACCTTTAAAAATTGTGAATCACCAATTGTATACATCTGTAACCTATATAATATTATACATCAACCATACTTCAATAACAATAGACTTGTAAGAAAAAGTAATTTAAGCTATAGACTTTAGTTAATGTATCAATATTGGTACAGCAACAGTAATCAATGCACCACTTTAATTAATGCAAAACATCAATAACAAGAGACACTGGGGAGGAGGGATTGAGAGGGCTGTGTGGTCATTCTTTGTTTCTGCACAATTTTTCTATATACTTAAGTCCTCTCAACAAAATAAGTTCTATTAATTAAAAAAATAACTGGGAGAAATCAGTTCACCTAATTTAAAGACTTGCTGCATAGCTATAGTAGTCAAAAGAACTTGGTATTAGCAGAAGAATAGGCAACAGTGTTATAGCTATAGATAACAAAACAAACCTAAGACTCCTACCTAATATAAAAATTACCTCAAAATAATGATGGACTTGAGTGCAAAAAATTCAACTAAAACTTTTAGAAAAAGCACAGGAGAACACCTTCAAAATGCAGAGCAAGATAAAGATTCTTTATACTTGACACCAAAAGCAAGATCCATAAAAGGAAAAACTGATAAACTGGACTTTATCAAAACTAAAAACTTTTGCTCCATGAAAAACCATGTTAAGAGGATGAAAAGACAAGCTATAGACTAGGAGAAAATATCTGCAAATTAACAAATTAGGATTAACATCTAGAATATATAAAGAACATTCAAAACCTAATAGTAAACAAATTTTAAAAATCTAACTAGAAGATAGGAAAAATGCATGAAGAGATATTTCACAGAAGAAGATATACAGATGGCAAACAAGAGCATGAAAAGATGTTCAACATTATTAGCTATTCAGTTCAGTTCAGTTCAGTCGCTCAGTCATGTCCGACTCTTTGCGACCCCATGAATCGCAGCACGCCAGGCCTCCCTGTCCATCACATCCAGTTCCATCACTTCATGGCAAATAGATGGGAAAAAAGCAGAAGCAGTGACAGATTTTGTTTTTTCTTGGGCTCCAAAATCGTTGTAGATGGTAACTGCAGCCATGAAGTTAAAAGACGCTTGCTCCTTAAAAGGAAAGCTATGGCAAACCTAGACAGTGTATTAAAAAGCAGAGACATCACTTTGCCAACAAAGGTCTGTCTAGTGAAAGCTATGGTTTTTGACTAGATGTGAGATGTGAGAACTGGACCATAAAGAATGCTGAGTGCCAAAGGCTGGTGCCTCAAATTGTGGTGCTGGAGAAGATTCTTGAGAGTCCCTTGAACAGCAAAGAGATCAAACCAGTCAACCTTAAAGGAAATCAACCCTGAATATTCATCAGAAGGACTGATGATGAAGCTCCAATGCTTTGGCCATCTGATTGGAAGAGCCGACTCACTGGAAAAGATCCTGAGGCTGTTAAAGATTGAGGGAAGGAGGAGAAGGGGGTGACAGAAGATAAGATGGTGGAATAGCATCATTGACTCAATGGATATAAGCTTGAGCAAACTCCAGGAGATAGTGAAGGACAGGGAAGCCTAGCACGCTGCAGTCCATGGGGTCACAAAGAGTCAGATGTGACTGAGCAACTAAACAACAATGGAAAAACAATCATTAGAGGATAGTTTGCTGCTAAGTCGCTTCAGTCATGTCCAACTCTGTGCAACCCCCATAGACGGCATCCCAACAGGCTCCCCGTCCCTGGGATTCTCCAGGCAAGAACACTGGAGTGGGTTGCCATTTCCTTCTCCAATGCATGAAAGTGAAAAGTGAAAGTGAAGTCGCTCTGTCTTGCCCGACTGTTAGTGACCCCATGGACTGCAGCCTACCAGGCTCCTCCGTCCATGGGATTTTTCCAGGCAAGAGTACTGGAGTGGGGTGCCATTGCCTTCTCCAAGAGGATAGTTTAGCTTCTTTTAATTCTAAATTTCTTAAATTGTAGCAAAATATACATACCATTTGCCATTTCAATCATGTTTAAGTGTACAATTCAATGGTATTAAATGAAAAGTTGTACAGTGATCACTCCTATCCATTTCCAGGACTTCTACAGCCCAACAGAAACTCTGTACCAATTAAACAGCAACCTCTATTCTACCTCCTGACTCTGAGAATATGTCTGTTCTAGATACTTCAGGTAAGTGCCATCATACAATATTTGCTCTTCTGTGTCTCATTTCACATCCATGTTGTAGCATCTATTGGAATTTCATTCCTTTATATGGATGAATACTATTCCATTGTATGGACAGATCACACTTTGTTCATCTACTCATCACTTGGGTGTTTCCACCTCTTGGCTTTTGTGAATAATGCAGCCAAGAACAGAGGTGTACAAGTATCTCGAGTCCCTGCTTTCAATTCTTCTAGGTACATATCTCGGAGAAGGCAATAGCACCCCACTCCAGTACTCTTGCCTGGAGAATCCCAGGGACGGGGGAGCCTGGTGGGCTGCCGTCTCTGGGGTTGGACAGAGTCGGACACGACTGAAGTGACTTAGCAGCAGCAGGTACATATCCAGAAGGGAAAGGTGGATCATATGGTAATTCTATGTTTACTTTTTTAAGAGACCACCACACTGTTTTCCACATCAGCTGTACCATTTTACCTTCCTGCCAACAATGCACAGAGTTCTAATTTCTCTGTGTCCTCATCCTCAACCCTTATTCTTCTGTTTTAATAATATCTATTGTGCTGTGCAGTGCTAAGTCATTTTAGTCATGTCTGACTCTCTGCAACCCTATGGACTGTAGCCTGCCAGGCTCCTCTGTCCATGGGATTTTCCAGGCAAGAATACTGAAATGGGTTGCCTTTTCCTCCTCCGGGGGATCTTACCGTCCCAGGGATCAAACCTGCGTCTTTTCCATCTCCTGCATTGGCAGGCAGGTTCTTTACCACTAGCGTAACCTGGCAAGTTCCAATATCTATCTTAGTGGGTGAGAAGTAGATCATTCCACATTTCTTTTACCCTTAATCCTTTCATTAAAACTGAATAATCCAAGATTATTTTGTGTGGTGGCATGTCAATTGCAGGAACGTATGCATCCACTGTTTGTATGACGGCAACAGTATCTTGTTGAAAGGGCTGAGTCTGTGGATGAGTCTGCAGCCTGCAGACAGTGGTCTTAGTGACAGAGTGGGGCCATCAGGATAGCTGGGAGTGGCTGTGAAGATTGTGTTCATGGAGCAACAGTTTGTTAGATGCCAGAGGGAGAATGAAGGGGAAAAAAGCCCCCTTATCATCTAAGTTTTCCTAGAGGAAAGAAGAGGCTGATGTTTAGAAGTCAAATGTATGTATGCTTGTGCATGTTTCTATATAATCAATAAATTTAGAACTATTGGGAATTTCCTGGCAATCCAGTGCTTAGGACTCTATGTTTTCACTGCCGAGGGCATGGGCAGGTTCAATCCCTAGTCAGAGATTGAACAAGCTGGACAGCACAGCCAAAAAAATCTTTTTAAGACAAAAACGGACTACGCTCTATAGTTCACCCCTTTAAAATTTTCCTCTAAATTCACAGGAGAAACAAGTGAAGGTGAAAGTATTGCTAAAATTTATATAAATACTCCTCAAAGCAAGAGCTATTAGTCTTGAAAAGGTCCCTTTTTTTTTTTTTGCATTTTCTTTTTTTTTTTAATTTTATTTTATTTTTAAACTTTACATAATTGTATTAGTTTTGCCAAATATCAAAATGAATCCGCCACAGGTATACATGTGTTCCCCATCCTGGACCCTCCTCCCTCCTCCCTCCCCATACCATCCCTCTGGGTCGTCCCAGTGTACCAGCCCCAAGCATCCAGTATATATATAATAGTTTTTAAAAATCAAGTTTGGATAGGTACTTTTTTTTTTCTTTTACTTGTCCTAGTACTAAAGTGCTTATAGCGAAAAACAGCAGTTCCCTTGCCTAACCTTTCCTGCTCTCCAGAGAAAACCACTTTCCTTTTCTTTAGATGTATATTTTCATTTTATCTCTGTATTTCAAAAGTATCTCATATTGTTATTTCTTGGTTTATCTAATTGAGACATTATCCAAAACTCTATATTATGGAAGAGAAAGATTTAGAAGTTTTTAAACCTCCCTACATTTACTTCCCTCCCCCCATATAATATATTGACATAGCCTTCTCTTAATTTTTAGTTAAATGAATGGTCTGTATTTATAATGACTTACTTTGACTATGAAATATTGTTCACTGCTGAGTCTAGCCTTGTAAAACGATTATGTCTCTTCTTGTACATTTTGTTTTTCCTGTGGTCAACAATTTACTTTTGCGTTTTCATTTGATTAGTTTATCTAGGTAGATAGGATTAATTTATCCAAATGCTCCAACAGCCCTGATAGACATTTATCAAGAGGTCTATTCTTTCTATCCCTGGAGCCCTCTGTCCCACAGACCTCTGCCAATGGGGCCTGACACCTGGCTGTGCTTTTAGGGGGCCTCTCCCCGGCTCCCCAGTCACGGTTCCATTTCCTATATTCCCTGTCTTTGTCTTGGCTTTGCTTCCTTGTTCTTCAGAAGCACGTTCTACAGTAACTCCTGAGAAAGCACATATAAGGAGGTCAACTTTTGAATCTTTTCAGGAGTGAAAAAGCTTTTATTCACCTGCTGCTGCTGCTAAGTCGCTTCAGTCGTGGCCAACCCTGTGCAACCCCATAGACAGCAGCCCACCAGGCTCCCCCGTCCCTGGGATTCTCCAGGCAAGAACACTGGAGTGGGTTGCCATTTCCTTCTCCAATGCATGAAAGTGAAAAGTGAAATGAAGTCGCTCAGTCATGTCCGACTCTTAGAGACCCCATGGACTGCAGCCTACCAGGCTCCTCCGTCCATGGGATTTTCCAGGCAAGAGTACTGGAGTGGGTTCTCTAATGAAAAACTACTGAATTCCAAAGAAGGGGAAGAAACTCAACACACTTTGCTCATCAACTGACAACCTGAGACTGGAAAGGAATAGTTTCAAAGGGGAAAAAAGAGAGATACTAGTCTAGTTTATACAGTGAGAAATAAAGAGGGAACTCGATCTTACAACCAGTTCCAAACCCAAAATGTCATCCAGCACTTACTGGGTCCCTAGGATGCCCAGCAATCGAAGGTGAGCAGACACAGATCTTATTGCTGTACTCACAGGCTCCAAGAGGTCCAGAGGCGCCTGTGGTGGGAGCACGCGGGGAAGGTAGTGGCCAGGTCACCATGGACCACAAGCAGTGGCAGGAAACCCCTGGGAGGCACTGCACTGCGTAGGCGAGAAGTCATCTGCATAGCGGAGGGGATGTGCACAGGTGTGACAGGGGCCAGCAGGGGCTGAGGGCCAGTTGAGGACAGGGGCCAGCGTGGTTCCTATGTCTTTGCTTTGAGTACCTCAATAACTCCAACAGCAGGGAAAACAAGGACAAAAGATATGCGTTTGGCAGCAGCTGAAGTGAGATAAGCATGGTTAAGGCTGGACTTACGTCACCTTAAGATGGCCAAGGAAACTCACATAGTAAGAGAGAGCAGCAAGCATAAGGAGAGGAAGGGCCAGAGACAGTGCCTGAGACCGTGACCCTCACAGGCTGGGAAGATGAGCAAAAGGAGGGACCACACAAGAGGAGGGATCACACAAGAGGAAGGAACCATGTGACATGGGGAAACCTCGAAAGAGTGAAAACCTCATCTGAGGCACAATGGGAACCACGAGCCTGTGAAAGGCAGGCGCCAAGGTGAGGAAGAGGGGGAGGGACAGAGTGTCCCAGCACCAAATGTCTCTAAAAGGCTGGAGTCCCATGGGTCCCCTGCCCATCTTGCCCAGAACAGTCAGGGTGTGTGCTCACTGCCTTGATGTCATTAGTCATAACGTCCAAACTCTCATCAGCCATGCATTCCCCTTGGGTGGAACAGAGACCACTCTGTGTCTAGGGAAAAGTGGGATAATGCAGGGCCTGGTGAGACTGATGCGAGTGGGGAACAGGTGGGAGCCAGGGTGCTGCAGGCTGAGGAACGGACAGAGGTGGAGGCAGGGATCATAGATGCATCCACCAAAATTCTGGCCATGAGCAGTAGCAGAGGAACCACGGCCAGAGCTGTAGAGTTCCTTTGCCACTTGGCTCGATGGGCTTGGGCAGGTTGACTAGCTGATGGAAAATCCAGTCAAGAGGAGCAGGATGAAGGCTACCTCTGTGCCATCTCAGGACAAAAGTCACTGAGCATGGTGGGGGGAAGAGATCAGGAGCATGGGGCCGGAGCAAAGCCTCTATTCCACTCAGGTGTGATGCAGACTGAATGTCTGTGTCCCTCAAAGAATACATTGACTCCCTAATCCCAGGTGTGGCTCTGTTAGGAGACAGGACCCAGAAGGAGTTCATTAAGGTCAAATAAGGTCATAGGGGGCCCAAATCTGATAGGATTAACGTCCTTACAAGAGATCAGTGAACTCACTCTCTCAGAAGTCAGAGGAAAGGTTACATGAGGAGCAGGCAGCCAGCTGCAAGCCAGGGAGGGAGGTCTTCCCAGAATCCAACCATGATCTGGGATATCCAGCCTCCAGGCCTACAAGAAGATAAATTTCCACTGTTCAAGCCCAGCATGACATTCAAGGGAGGGCAGGAGGACAGGAACAGGAGGGTACAACTTAGATTCATCTATGAGGGCAAGATGCTGCTCAGAGGATGTTCATTCTCCGACTCTCAGGATACGGGAGGTAAACCCATCTATTGAAAATGAAAGGCAGTGGTAAGGTCAGAAATCTCAGAAGACACCAAGGGGAGCCTCGGGGAGCCAAGAGAGAGGGAAGTGATGTGGGGCATGCGGTGATTCTGGAGAAGTCTGGAAAACTCGGGAATCCTGGCAGCACAACCACCAGGAGATGACACACCAGGGAGGTCCCTTCCCCAGACGCCCCTTGGACTCTCTCAGACATGGAATATTGAAGCTGGGTGGGCCCCAAGAGATCCCTGCTTTCTCATATCCTCATTAATACTTATATACTCAGTCATGTAAGCAAGTAGATAGAATCTGAGTGTTGTGGGTCTTATCTGGGGCTGCAGGTTGTTCCAGAGCCCGAGCAAAGGTCAGTGGTGACTTTAGCTTGCTAAGGGCAGGGATGCAGGGGCCAAACCAGAGGCCACTCTGGGGGCAGAGCTCTAATCCTGGTTGTGGAATCTGGGCTTTCAACAAGAGGTGCCAGGAAGAGACCCGTGCCCTCCAGTGTCAAGGGAGGGGATTTGGGGGATGGGACAGGAGGGGAGCTCTGTAGCAACTCCTAAAGGGGGTGCCAAAGATGAAAGGACTCCCCTAAACAGTGTGGGAAGCATCTCTCCTGTTTTTTTGAATTTGTGGCCCCAAGCTCATCTCTGGCCACCCTCAATAAAATGCTATGTGTAATTCCATATTTGGTTTGTCTTTTATAAAGTGATTAGATTAAACTGTAGTTATTGTCATTTTGTGGTTTGAGAAAGATTTCATGACAGTGCCTTGGGAGCCAGAAACCAAAGCGGCCTCTCTTTGGAAGCAGATGCACGTGCTGGCTAAGAACAGCTGGGTTTGGGTCCTTACACCATCATGCCCAGCTGGGTGACTTGACCAATGGTTTCACCTCTTTCTGAGTCTCAGTTTCTTCACATGCACAGTGAGGATAATGATTGTTGGTGGGAGAAGTCACGTAGTGCCAGGCACAGTTTAGCAGAGTATCTGGTGTGAAGTAGACACTCAGTGAGGGAAGCCTTCACCATCATCATCATCATGGTCATCAGTCACATGAATTTTAGGAATAGCAAAAACTCAAAAAGAAATCTACAATACTACCTCGAAATATTGTTCAGGGAAACAAAGTTCCCAGTGACTTTTCTCTAAGAGGCATCAGTAGTCAGATCCTCTGGTGACCTTGCAGGCCTTCCTAAAATTCTGCTCACCCAGCTTGTCAACCTCTGGGTCCAGATGCAGTCCAGAAAGGGGTGGGGACCACCACATGCCAGACCCCCACCTTTGAGTTTTTGTGTTTCTGAGCCATCAACCAAGAAGAAATGAAGAGAGACATGGGGGAGTGGGAAGGGAGGGTGGAGAAGCCAAAGGAACCCGTGCTCTATAGAGGTCTTCTCATCCAGAGATGGGTTTTCACTGGTATACCTGCTTTTGTCTCCAGCTCAGATTCCCTGTCACCAACCCCACTACCCTGAATCCAGCATCCAGTGACACCTATTACAAATCTTGTTCACACATTTCCCCTGAGACATAATAACTTTTAAGGCAGTAGTTCTCAACCAGGGCAGTTTTGCCCTGCCTGCTCCCAGAGGACAGTTGGCAGTGTCTGGAGACACTTTCTGTTGGCACAACTTGGAGAGAAGATACTAGCTTCTGGTAGGCAGAGTACAGGGACGCTGCTGGACAGCATACAATGCACAGGACACCCCCACCCCCTGCTCCCCTCTCTCAAACCATTATCTCCACCCTCTCGTTCCCTCCCATGCCAGGGGAGGGCCTAGCTCTTGTCCCAGCATCCCATGTGGAAAGCTCAGATTTAATATCTAGTATTATAGTGTCAAAGTTAAGAAACCCTGCTTGAAGGAAAAGGTAGCCCCTTGTACCCCACTTAACTCACTCAGGTTCTCAGGTGGGCAGTTGGCCAGATGCCCTGGATTTAAAAGCCCTCCCCTGAGAGACTACACCTTTGCCTGGCAGATTTATGCACAATTTTGTAAGCAATGATTGCTTGTAAGATGTCATTCTTCACTACCTGTTGTTATATGAAAGTGTCCCACATGAGGGCAGCCACTATGGATAGCACCATCACTTCATTCATTCATTCAGCCCACACACAGTCATTGACTCTTTCTTCTGATATGACAGGTTCTAAGGATAAAGGATGAGTGCGACTAAGTCTCAAGGTTCAAGCTCTAAGTGAACGTATTGGGGAGGACAAGAAGGACAGGTGCGCTGGTAAATAATGACAATACTGTTCCAGGTAAAAATCCTCATGAAAGACATGGGTGGGGACAGTAAGGGGAGGTGAAGCCAGAGTTTCTTATGGGGGTCTCAAAAAACTGCCCCACCAGCCACCGGCACTTTTCAGTCCGCTTGCAAGGGACCCTCCCTACATCTCTGTATGAAAAGGTGGGGAGTTGAGGGGAGTAGTAATAAGCAATTTGGCCTTAGTAATCCCCCACCACCACCAATTAGGAAGATGCCTATGATTTCCCTCAAGACGAAGCATGAAATGAATAAGGAATTGTTTGAATGCCCTTCAGTTTCAAAATCAAATGTCTGACCACTCAAACAGAAAAAAAGCAGGGTTTCATAGGCTGGGAAATCCTCCAACTGAAGCCGGGCAATTCCATCCCTATTTGTTGAAGGAGTTCTCTGCCAAGAAGTGTGAACCTCAGATCTGGATAAGCCCATAAAATCACCAGAGAGCCAAGACTTACACACAGGAAACCACCACCATAAAGTGGTGCATGAGGAGATGAAGATGCGAGCAAAGACAAGTGACAAGCCAGACAGAGCCCTGGGCAGTTGAGAAAGGTGAGATCTGGGCTCCAGTCCCAGAGCTGCCACAAACTTACTGATAAGGAGCAGGTCCCTGCTCTCTGTGGGTATCAGTTTGCTCCCCTGGTGGCTCAGAGGTTAAAGCATCTGCCTGCAATGTGGAAGACCTGGGTTCGATTCCTGGGTCGGGAAGATCCCCTGGAGAAGGAAATGGCAACCCACTCCAGTACTCTTGCCTGGAGAATCCCATGGACGGAGGAGCTTGGTTGGCTACAGTCCACGGGGTCGCAGAGAGTCGGACACGACTGAACGACACTATTACTACTAAAAGGAGGAAAGTGGACCAGGGCATAATAAAGCATCCTTCCAAGGCACATAGAAGACCTGAACCAAGGGAAGGTTCTCATTTTCCCCTGGGCTTATTCCTAAAATGACACTGGAGACTAAAATGTATGTTGAACCTTAGTCCTGAAGACCCAGCCACTTGTTGATTTCTTCTGACAACAGTAATGTTCCTGCAGATACTTAAAAAGGAGGCTGGCGGCAGGCGGGGGATGGGGCGAGGTCACCAAAAGGGCTGCCTCCCAGCTCTGGGCACCAAATAACAACACACTTGGAGGCTGAATTTGGCTTTAAACTGTCCCCATGTCTCAGATGGCATTTCCCCAAAGCGGGAGCTCAGACTTGCAAGCAGGTGCTGTTGCCCTAACACCTTCCAACTGCAGCGCTGAGGACAGGAGGCTCCAAGTTATTAACACGAGGGAGCTGCACAGGAGAGCCGAAAACCCCACTCTGGATACCACAGGAGCTGTGCCTCCTGCGTGTCAACACTCCCACCAGCTCCAGAAGCAGGTCTTTCTTATAGCCAACCAGGAGAGGACCACCAAAGGGCCACTGATGGGTATGCAGGAAGGGTTTGCCCAGGACGGAGACTTCAGGCTCAGAATTGAGTTCCCAAGTGCTTTCCCTGGGGAGTTTCTTGGGACTGAGGCGGTGGGGGGCCTGTTTGGAATGCTGGTGGAAAGGGGAAGTTCTGGAATCTGTGCTCCCCTTCCTCACCGCTCCTACTCCCCACTGGGCGCAGCCACCCTCTTTCACAAACCCCACAGGCAGAGGCCAGGACTCCCTGGAGTTTGTGAGAAAGCAACATAAGCCACTCACTCTGCTGCCTTCCCTTTTCTCTGCCAGTTCCTCCCTGGACCTGGTTTGGGGAGACCAGCTCCTCCCAGAAGTCCCCAGACCCACCGATATTGCGGAGCCAAACCCACAAGACCAAGGAGGAAGCTGCAAACGCTGGCATTACAGCTCCGGCAGTTACGGGCAAAGCTTTCGGAGGTCTCCCCATCCTCAGCCGCTGTCTGTGCAAATATGGCAAGGCTCTGGGGCAGGCAGACTGGGTTCCAGCTGTCTTTTCTCGGGGCAAGCTTTTTTGATCTTTACAAGTCTCGCTTTCCTTGTCCGCAAAGTGAGGGTGAAAATAGCAATTTCGAAAGTCGATGATGAGGTTTCAAGGAAATACTGCAGGAAAAGTGCCCGCACACAAAAGGCACGGCCAGGGGCGGCTCCCGAATTTCCGCCCAGGAGCGCCCGGGTTGGGCGAAGGGCAAGGTGGTTTATCTCAGCGCTGCCTGCGCCCGGGCACATACAGATTTTATTTCGGAGGAGAGGACCCTCCGGAGAGGAGCAGACAAAAATCATAATTGCGGGGAAAGGATGGGGAGAAACGCCTCCCACTGCCCAGCAGAATATCTTGTGGGGCCCCTCCACCCCTCACCCCTAGAGGGACTCGCGGAAGGGCGCGTACTCACCGCGTGCACGGCGCAGGCTAGCAGCAGCAGCCCGGGCAGTGGCGGCAGGCGGGGGCGCATGGTGCCGCGTGCGCTTCCCTGGCGCCCCGACGGCCGCCTGCTGGCGCGCACCGCCGCTCAGCACTCAGCGCTCCCTGCCGCCTCTCGGACCCCGGCTGGCCGCCGCGCCCAGGGGAGCCATGGCCCCACCCGCGGCGGGCCACGGACTGCGCCTCCCCTGACGGGGTGGCCGCGCACCACGCCGCCCCGCCGGTTGATAAGGACGCGGCGCGGCGTGCGCTCCTCCACCCACCCCTACTGGCTGGCCCGCTGGCGGGGGCCAGCGCGGAGACCAGCTGCGGAGGAGGTGGAGGGAGGACGCGAGGCCTAGAGAGGCTCCCGCAGGCTACGGTCGGCAGGCCCCGCTGCCACACCCCCACGGACTAAAAGAGCCCTCCCCAACGTCCGGGTCAGTGCCGCCACCGCCGCGCTGCGTGAGAATGGCCAGGAGGCCACCTTTTGGAGCCTCAGCGTTCTCATCTGAACAGTACATCTAATACCTGCCTTCTTTCAGCTATTCCATTTCCACTTTTTTTTTTCCTTTCTTATTAGATATTTAACGCTCCTTCCAGAAAGTTGCACACACATGAGTTCCATCACACTGAGAAGCCTTTGATGATCAGGTGAGACCAAGGAGGACCATCGGTGCACCCCAGCGTTTGGGGCTGTGCTGGAGCTTTTGTGCTTTCTGGTTTCCCAGGGAGCTATTTCAGTATTAGGCAGGTGTGCCCAGCAGCTGCTCATCCTGAGTCTGAGGGCTTAGATCTCCTTGTTGTTTAGTCACTCAGTCGTGTACAACTCCTTGTGACGCCATGGACTGTAGCCCACCAGGCTCCTCAGTTCATGGGATTCTCCAGGCAAGAATACTGGTGAGGGTTGCCATTTCCATCTTCATCGGATCTCCTGAAGGTTGGCTTTTGGCCTCTCAGTACAGTACAAGGCACCCTCAGAGGGTTTTTGTAGACCCAGTTTTTTCTTTTTCTTCTGTGGTGCACATCCCCTTTCCTTTTGTGTCTCCTTCTATCTAGATCTTTTTCTCAGGGACTTGGAGTCTGTCAGCTCATTGACTTCTCCTCTCCCTCACCCTCTTCCCCACACATGGAAGTGAGGTGAGCTCTACCTGATTGCTGTCTTTGGCGGTAAGGACTGGCATGAGATTCTGAGCACGTGTATATGCACATGTATGTGCACATGTGTGCACACACACACACACACACACACACACACACCCTTTCCTTTCATAGCATCCCCACCAGCAGAGAGCCAGTAACTGGATTGCCCTGGCCCAGGCTGTCCTTGGAAGTCAAGGTACTGACTGCCTTGATCAAGTGTGGTCAGTGGCAGGTGGTGGTTTCTCCCCTCTAGTCCACAAGTATAAATCACCTTCTTTGAGACCATTATCACCAACAAAAGTGATATTGGGTCCCATTGTCTTCCTTGTATTTCTCAATTGGTTCAAGATTCAGGCTGGAAAAATATTATAAACTGGTGTCTCTGACATCATAAATGTGCATTAGAAAAAGTGCATGTGGTAAGGATATGCCATTTTTACTATATAGACTTTTGTGTTGCATGAATAGTTTCTGTAATGACTGGATGTATTGCTTTTTTGATGGAAAGACAAAAAAAGAAAATAATCCAAAATGCAATCTGTGGTCTATACTAGAGCCTCGTGATCACCAGTGAAAAAGCAAAATGACATTTGTTCTGGGCAATTCAATCAATTTCTGGCCTGTGGAAAGCCATTGTTCCTTAAATAGGAGGCTCTGTCTCTCAGAATATTGAGGAAAGGATCTGAAATGCTCTGTGGGAAGCCATGGATGCTGTCAGTGGCTTCGTAGAACCTGCCTGAGAACACAGTTTCAGAATAGGGTGGAAGGGAGCATGTGGGGAACTAACCATGTATTTAATACCCACCATGTGCTGGGGAGTTTTTTAATAATTGGATGTATCATCATAGACAATCCTCCAAAGACTGTCTGAGAGACACTGACTTTCCTTGATGAATCAGATGGGAACTTGAAGCTTGGGAAAGGTAACCATTTGCCTCAACAAGGGGCAGGGCCTGGATTGAACCCAGGACTGAGTCCAAAGCCCAGGCCCATGTCCTTTGCATGCACTAGAACTTCTCTCAATCCTGAAGATGACTTTCTTACTATCAGTCTTTCCAAAGCTCTTTTGCATGCAGCATTTCATTTGATCCTTGAAACAGCTCCATGGGGTCTGTAGGACCGGTGATCAGGGGCTGCAGGAGAGGGAGACTCCATTGCTCACATGGTTTCATTGAAAGTTTAATGAGAAGATGCCATGCAGAGGTGTGGGTGGGGCTCAGGGAACCAGCAGGGGACATGCAGGTGCCCAGGTCAGCAGCGATAGGCCTGGTCAGACTCCCCTGTGCCTCTTCTGCTTTGACCTTGGCCCCACCTGTCTTTGGCCTGCCTCAGCAAGACTCCTGCCATGGGTTAGTGAGAATCTTCCCCCTTGATATCTTGTCAAGTTCCTTGTCTCTCCCACCTTTGATGTCTAATCCTGTCCTGCCTTCAGCAAGAAGGGTGTTAAGTCAGTTTAGCAGAAATCTCCCTATCTTGATGTCTCCTCTTAGTAATCGTCCATCCATGGCCACCCTCACTCTGCTCCGTAGCTACAAATCCCCTTTGTTTCTTGTTATATTCTGAGTTGAGCCCTGGTTCTCTCCTCTATTGCAATACCCCTGTTGTAACAGTCTTGAATGAAGGCTTCTTTACCATTTTAAAAAGTGTTAGGATAATTTTCCTTTAACAAGGAGCAAAGAGAGAAAGCAGTGTCTCCCGAAGCAGGCAAGAGCTATCCTTGGGCGTGGAGCCACCCACAGGATCATAACCATAGGGGAATGCAGCCTCTGTCAAAACCACAGTCTGGGACTTCCCTGGTGATCCAGTGGTTAAGACTCTGTGTTTCCGCTGCAGGGGGTGCAGGTTCCATCCCTGGTTTAGGAACCAAGATCCCACATGCTGCATAGTACAACCAAAAACAAACAAGTGGAAAAATTGTCAGGTTTTGGGATAAATACCCTGACCTCTCTTCTGCCCTCTGAATCTCCTGGCTATGTCTTCCATTGGCTGAACCCAACCCAAAGCCAGAGACAAAACAGACAGATTGGGGAGAAACTGTCCATAGCATTTCTCTACGTCCATAGAGTTTAACCTCCCTCCTGGGTGGAGAAGGCAGAAAAGAGATTTGAGAGGGATGAGGCAAAAGGAGAATAACCCCACTAGGATATATCATTCTACCCATTTAACAGATGAAGAAACCTGAACAGATGAAGATGGGTGGGGCCTGAACTGCAGATCACACAGGACTGTTTGCACTGAAACTCTGGTTTTTTGATTCCCAGCCTGAGTTCTCCATCACGCTTATGTCTGTTACATCTGAAACTAGTGCTGGAAAATCAGAGCAGTGATTTACTATCACTTCACAGTCCTGGGGGCTGGCTGGGCTTGGCTGACAGCTCCTGGTTTAGCACATCTCACGTGGTGGCCATCAGAGTCCCCTGGAAACATGCTGTCTTGGATGACTGGGGCTGGGCTTGCTCCGCGTGGCCCTAGCTCCAGGGAGCTTCAGGGTGCCTGGGCTTCTTAAACTGTGATCCCAAAGGTGCTTGTCCTGAGAGAGAGCAGGTGGAAGGCGCACCGTGATTTATGACCCAGCCTCGTCTGCTTCTACTGCTTTTTGTTGTCCAGATAATCATAAAAGACAGTCCCGGCTCTAGGGGAGGCAACATAGACTCTGCCTCTTGACAGAGAGTAGGAAGATCCGGAGGAGCTCGTGAGGCCCCTAGTACTAGTAGTACTAGTACTAATACCAGTACTGTTAGCGGGGCTGTGGGGAAATACTTTATGTCCACCCTCTAAATTCATTATAACTCCCAGGAGCAACAGAGAGGGGTGTCTCTTTGATTTTGATGCTTTTCCAGGTCTTGAGCCTCATTCCTTTCTCCAAGTTACACTGGAGAGGTAGGTGTAGTGGGGCATAGGAACCTAAGTCATGACCATCCCCAAACACTAAGTCATGTTCTCACAACAGTAACTTAAAAGTTACCCTGAAACTTTAATTCAAAAAGATAATGCAGCCTAATGCTCACAGAAACACTATTCACAATAGCTAAGATGTGAAAGCATCCTAAATGTCCATCGACAAAGGACTGGATAAAGAAGATATGGTACGTATACACAATGGAATGTTACTCAACCATAAAAAGAATGAAATAATGCCATTTGCAGCAACATGGATGGACCTAGACATTATCATGCTAAGTGAAATAAATCAAATAGAGAAAGACAAATATCATGATATCACTATATGTGGAATCTAAAAAAATGAAACAAATGAACTTATTTACAAAATAGAAACAAGACTCACATACACAGAGAACAAATTTAAGATTACTAAAAGGATAGAGGGGTGGGGGAGGGATAAATTAGGAGTTCGGGGTTAGCAAATACAAACTACTATATATATATACATATATATATGTATGTATATATATATATATGCAGCTGAATCACCTTGTATACACTCGCAACTGTTTAATAACTCAGCATTGTAAATCTATCAGTTCGGTTCAGTCCCTCAGTGTCCGACACTTTGTGACCCCATGGACTGCAGCATGCCAGGCTTCCCTGTCCATCACCAACTCCCAGAGCTTGCTCAAACTCATGTCCATCGAGTTGGTAATGCCATCCAACCATCTCATCCTCTGTCATCCCCTTCTCCTGCCCTCAATCTTTCCCAGCATCAGGGTCTTCCCCTATGAGTCAGTTCTTCGTATCAGGTAGCCAAAGTATTGGAGCTTCAGCTTCAGCATCAGCCCTTCCAATGAATATTCAGGACTATACTTCAGTAAAAAATTTTAAGTTACCCTAAGGATGGGAGATCATGTATTTGGTTCCAGGGTAACTTGTTCTCTACTGCTTCATACAGATAGTCTTTATCACCCCAGGGAGGCAGAATATATGGCTAAATACTGAATGTTAGCCAAAAGATGCCACTTTGGCATAAGTATTGTTTTGAGCCAAAGGCAACTGAGAACCAGCAGGTACAGGAAAAGCTCTTCACCTCCCCAGAGATGCCAAAATGTAAAGTACAAAAGTGCCCCTTTGTAAAGGAGACTTTTAAGAAATGGAAATTTCCTTTACAAAAGGACTCATTTGTACAGGAGAGGAGAGGAAGAGAACTACTCTTTATACCTTCAAGAGTCTAACCTGCACAGCAGGGCACAAGGGGAGCCCTTTTACCATCCAGCTCCCCCATCTCCTTTCCAGCTTGCCTCCCCCACCCAGGAGCCCCCAAACCACTTCTCCTTTGTTAGCCTAAAACAGTGTAGAAACCTCAGTCATTTGCTGCTTCCTGGGCTCTGTGAAATTTCCATGTGAAATTTTGTGCCTATCTGGGCAATTAAAACTTTTTCTCTTGTTAATCTGTCTTGTCAGATTGATTTCAGGCGTCAGCCATTGAACCTGGAAGAGGAGTAAGAATAAGATTTCTCCCCCACCCCACATCAAAATGAAATATAAAAATTTCCCTAGTGTCAAAAGAGAAAGAAAACTTTTCTTCTCTCCCTTTTCCTTCAGCTTTTCCCTTAGAAAACTTGAAAATCCCCTCTGTCTCTGAGATGTATGTAAATCTTTATAAAACCTAAATAAGCCTCTTGCCAGTTTTGCATCCCAGGACCATCTTTCTTGAAGAACTTGAAACCTCTTTGAAACATGATTGTCCAGGAGAATGGTGCCCTGTCTTCCTAATACTGTGGGAGTTCAGCCAACATGCTTGACTCCAAGTTGTAATTTTCCAGCTTGTCAAAAAGATCAGAGAAGTTTTGTTTTTCCTTTGGTAAAGACAATTAGCATGTGTGTGAATGATTGTGTGTGTTTCTGGCTGAAAGGGTAAAATTTCTACTTGTCTTTGCCATCAGAAGCCAGTGATGTGCATCAGAGTCTGGTTTCATGCACACTCAATAAAAACACTGATTTATTAGTTTCTTCATTTTGTGGAGAGGGGTTACCTGGTTGGCTGGAGACATTGTTTACTACTTCAACAAGAAATTAGGATATATATATATATATATAATCGCCTGCATGTTTCCAATAGCAATAAACACTTGTTGGAGAAAGTAATTAAGCACATCCATTCAGTGCTTATTCATTGAGCACCTGCTCTGTTTCAGGTGCTATGCCAGACCCATACAGGCCTGTGGAAATTGCTTGCATGAAGCCCTGTGATTGCACCCCTCCCAGGAGGCCCAGAAAGACAACTGAGGTGGTCAAGACTTCAGAAGTTCGCCCAAGCACACGTTTAACAAACCTGGCTGACTGAAGTAAGCGACCATAGCCTGCATGGCTGTTGTTACTCAGTGACTTAGTTGTGTCCATATGTATGGTAGGTTTGGTCTATTGGGGTAAATTCTATGGGAGCTTGTACTCAGGGACTAGAGTAAGCCTTGAGGGTTAATGTATTAGGCCGAGTCCTTCGGTCATCATTTTTGTAGGTAAATTATCAATACATTTGGATATTGATGATTTTACAAGGTTCAACCTATGGTTATATATGGTCAGCCACCATTACCTCTTCTTCTGAGACAAAGAGCTCCCTTATCTATCCCCATTCAGACCATGTGGTTTGGGTGGGGCTTTCACCACCAACAGCTCAGGTGTGAGCACATGACCCAGACCCAGGCAAGGAGAGTCACCCCCACCAATTAACCACAGTGAATGGTTGGCAGATGGGCACACAACTGAAGAGGGGCCACTAGGAGTGGCACCAACAAAACTTACATGATGGCAGAAGATGCTGAAGCTCATGGCATGATGGCAGACTTTCAAATGTTGTGAAGAGATCCAAGGAAAAAGAAACCATCCTGTTGTGCATGCATGCAGTCATGAAGGGAGCCTCAATGGATAGATAGACATGCAGATAGATAAATAGACACATAGATAGATAGGCAGACAGATAAATATTATAGATAGGTAACTAGAGAGAGAGAGATGAACAGATAGGCAGATAGAGAGCTACATAGATAATTTTCATTAATTTTTAAAATTTTATTGAAATACAGTTGACTTATATTGTGTTAATCTCTGCTATACAACAAAGTGACTCAATTTCTTTTTCATATTCTTTTCCATTTTGTTTTGTCACAGGGTATTGAGTGTAGTTCTCTTAGATGGATAATTTTTTAAAATCTTTCTTTAACCTTTAAATTCTTTTCTGTCACTTGTAACAAAAAGAGCCCTGCATGGACTTATGGCAGCTTCTCAGGGATGTGATATGTGAGTTGCAAGGACTGCTTTGGGGGCGGGGTGAGGGTGGGATGAGAGGGTGAGGAGTTGACTGCGCCTGGGGGTCCAGGTTTAAGCCTTCCCTAATGACTACACCAATGAAACGAACTTGCTCTGCCCCTTCAGCTGCTCAATAAACCAAACAAAAAGGTCTGTTCTCTTCTGCGTGTGAGCTCTTCTGAGAGTCAAGCTAATGCATTATTGATGAGCCATAAATAATGGGGCCAGCATGATTTCCTATTCAGTGCTGAAGTACAAAGGTATAACACTGACTTTTTAATGAGGTTTTTATGACTCAGGTTCACTGTTTACTCTGGAAATGGGGGCTGGCTTTTTCAAGAAAGCTGTTTTTACTTTACTTTTGTTTTCCTCCTCCATTTGTCAGCATCCTTTTAAATATTTGTATGAAATATTAGCATTAAAACAGATCAAATAAAAGAGAACAAATAAAACCGCATCTGAAAGACAGTGTTGCTAGTGCTCTTCAAGCCTTATCTTCACTGGATGGAATAAAGAAAGGTCAGGTACACCCTGGCCTCCCAGAGGCTTCCCCACTTTTCTGCCTACTAAGGCAGTTTGGCTTGGCACACAGAAAAAAAGTGTTGGCAACAGACAAACTTGGATTCAAATCCTGACTTAGTCATCAATTAGCTGGGTGACCTTGGGCAAGTTACTTGAGCACTTTAAGCCTCAATTTCCTCATTTGTATCATGGAAAAAATAATACCAATCTTTCAGCATTGCCATGAGGTTGAAAATAGTTCAGCACAATTAAATTGTCTAGATGTACCAACCAATTAAGATGCATGTGGCTGCAGATAATAGTCAAACCAGGTCAAAGGGGCTAAAGCAGCAATAAGACTGGGTATTGGCTCCCATGACTGAGTTCAGAGACAGAGCCTGCTTCAGGGTGGACCAAATCTTGCTCAGGTTCTGTTTGCCTGTGTTTCTCTTGGCTTTGCCCTCTTCTAATCTGGAGAACCTCAAGCTGGTAGCAAGCCAGCTACAGTAGTTCTATAAGCTAATATTCACATTTGCGGCCAGAGGAACAGAGAATGATCTTAAGATGCTGGCCTATCTCCATGGAAAGGGGGGACCTATATTCCTTCTTCTTACCTGAATGCACCTTGGTAATGGACTCAACAGAATAAGGAGGTGATGCTGAACAACTTTCAAGGCTGGGTCATAAAAGGAAATACAATGTGGCTAATTGTTGGAGAAATGCAAATCAAAACTACAGTGAAGTACCACCTCATACCAGTCAGAATAGCCATCATTAAAACATCTATTAATAAAAAATGTTGGAGAGGGTGTGGAGAAAAGGGAACCCTCCTACGTGGTTGATGGGAATGTAAATTGATGCAGCTACTGTGGAGAACAGCATGAAGGTTCCTTTAAAAACTAAAAATAGAGTTGCCATATGATCCAGAAATTTCACTCCTGGGCATATATCCGGACAAAATTAAAATGAAAATATACATGCTCCCCTATGTTCATTGCAGGACTGTTTATGATAGCCAAGACATGTAAGCAATCTAAATATCCATTGACAGATGAATGAAGAAAGAAAATGTGAAATATACACACACATATACACATAGAGGAATATTATTTAGCCATAAAAAATGAAATAATGCCATTTACAGCAATATGGATAGACCTAGAGATAATCATGCTAAATGAAGTAAGTCAGAAAAAAACAAATATCTTATATCACTTATATGCAGAACATGAAAAAATGATACAAATGAACATATTTACAAAAGAGAAACAAACCCACATAGAAAACAAACACAGTAACCAAAAAGGCTAGTGAGTGGGGGATAGATAAATGAGGAGTTTGAGATTAAAGTAAATATGATACTAAATATAAAACAGATAACCAACAAGAACCTACTGTATAGTACAGAGAAGTATACTCAATATATTGTAATAACCTATAAGGAAAAAAATCTTAAAATGTATATATGTATATTCTTTATATGGGAGAAGGCGATGGCACCCCACTCCAGTACTCTTGCCTGGAAAATCCCATGGGCTGAGGAGCCTGGTAGGCTGCAGTCCATGGGGTCGCTAAGAGTCAAACACGACTGAGCGACTTCACTTTCACTTTTCACATTTGTGCATTGGACAAGGAAATGGCAACCCACTCCAGTGTTCTTGCCTGGAGAATCACAGGGACAGGGGAGCCTGGTGGGCTGCCGTCTATGGGGTCACACAGACTTGGACACGACTGAAGTGACTTAGCAGCAGCAGCAGCATTCTTTATATATGTGTGCTAAGTCGCTTCAGTCATGTCTGACTCTTTGCAACCCTATGGACTATAGCCTGCCAGGTTCCTCTGTCCATGGGATTCTCCAGAAAAGAGTACTGGAGTGGGCTGTCATGCCCTCTCCAGGGATCTTACTGACCCAGGGATCGAAACAATGTCTCTTACATCTCCTGCAATGGCAGGTGGGTTCTTTACCACTAGCGCCACCTGGGAAGCCTATACTGTGCTGTGCTTAGTTGCTCAGTCGTGTCCAACTCTTTGCAACCCAGTGGACTGTAGCCCCTCAGGCTCCTCTGTCCATGGGGATACTCCAGGCAAGAATACTAGAGTGGGTTGCCCTCCTCCGGGGATCTTCCCAACCCAGGGACTGAATCCAGGTCTCTAGCATTGCAGGTGGATTTTTTACTGTCTGAGCCACCAGGGAAGCCCAAGAATACTGGAGTGGGTAGCCCTTCCCTTCTCCTGGGGATCTTCCCAACCCAGGAATTGAACTGGGGTCTCCTGCATTGCAAGTGGATTCTTTACCAGCTGAGCTACCAGGGAAACCTGGGAAGCCTGTATGTATATAGTTTATACACATATATATCTGAGTTGCTGTGCTGTACACTTGAATTAACACATTGTAAATTAACTATACTTCAATTTTAAAAGTTTTTAAAAGGAAATACAGCTTAAACCTGGCTTTCTCTTGGGATACTTGCCCTTGGAATCCAGAGACCATATCATGAGGAAGTTAAGGCCACTTGTGGGTATAATGGCCAAGCTCCTCATCTACACTTGCAGCTGGCAGCTTTAGCATCAACTGCCAGCTGATGCCTTCCAACTGTTCCACCTCCCCAATTTCGGGGTCTTCCAACTGGAGTCCCAGACTTTATGGAGCAGAAAACAAGCCATCTCTGCTATGCCTTGTCTGAACTCCTATCTCACAGAAATCATGAGAGATTGTAAGTGATTGTAGTTATTTTAAGTCACTAAGTTTGGGGGTAATTTGTTATGGAGCAATAGCTAATGGGGGGCTTCCCAAGTGGTGCTAGTGGTAAAAACCCTCCAGCCAATACAGGAGCTGTAGGAAACACAGGTTCAATCCCTGAGTTGGGAAGATCCCCTGGAGGAGGGCATGGCAACCCACTCCAGAATTCTTGGCTGGAGAATCTCATGGACAGAGGAACCTGTCAGGCTACAGTCCATGGGGTTGCAAAGAGTTGGACGCAACTAAGTGACTAACACTTCTAACACTTCTGAAGTGACTTAGCACTCATGCACAATACATAATGAATACAAGATAAAAAAAAATTTTTTTTAATTCTTCAAGCCAAAAACCATTAACAGCAAAGTCGAATGACAAGTGGCTGAAAATTTTTTGCAACATTTATCAAGAAACAAAAGGCCATTCATAGGACATCTGCACAGGCCCAGTTTTAGGATCAGTGGTCCCAAGCAGCCCCAGCTGGCTCACACAGGACAGGAGCTGACTCCAAGGTCTTGTCAAGTAACTGCGGCAGTAACACTGAGAATGCGTGTGATTAAAGAGAGGAAGGAAGGCAGGGAGGAAGGAAGGAAGAGGAAGCAAGGGAGGGAAGAAGGGAAGGAAGGAAGAAAGAGGAGGAGGAAGAAAAAAAGAAACTAAAGCAAACAAAATCAATGAAGGCAGAAGCAAAGTGTTTTAACAGACTGTTCCCTTATCTGTTGTTCTACAAGACAAGTTCAAGGATTTCTGTTACTTATCAACTTCTGCGAACTCTGTGGCATACAGTTTCATGATCACTCAGATTTATTTGTAAATGGGGAAAAAAAGAAACAGAAGAATGAGTAATTTGGCTTCTCAATAGGGGATGAATTGCTTACAAATACAAGCATACATATAACTGCTTGTGTATGCATAGCTTGGGCTTCCCAGGTGGCTCAGTAGAACAGAATCTGCCTGCTAATGCAGGAGACTCAGGAGACGTGTGTTCGATCCCTGGATCAAGAAGATCTCCTGAAGTAGGAAATGGCAACCTGTGCCAGTATTCTTGCTTGGAAAATTCCATGGATGGAGGAGCCTAGCAGATTACAGTCCATAGGGTAGCAAAAGGTCAGACACAACGGAGTGACTGAGCATGCATGCGTGCATAGCATATGCCTTGACAGATAAATAAGAATCTGGCAATATGGATTACCTCTAGAAAAGGGAAACTGGTGGCTTAAGGACAGGAGTAAGAGGGACATTTTTTACTTTTTAAATTTTGAACCATAACGATATATTGCCTATATTACAAACATGTATGTATGCTCTAAATGAATATTATATATAAATTTAGAACTCTCTTGGCATAACTCATTAATTACTTAATTCTCTGAATATTTTGGAGGTCCCACCATATACCAGGTAGTATCCAAAGTGATGAGTATACAGTCGTGAACAAGTCAAACTTCATTGAACTTATGGTCTAGGAAGACAGATGTCAGAAATGAAAAGCCATCAGTCTAGAATCACACACTATGAAAAATGCACTGAAGGGAGAGAACCCTGGGCTGGAAGACAGGATGGTGGGGTGGGACCTGATTAAGTGAGGGAAGCCAGGAAAAGCTGGCTTAGCTCCCTCTAAGGAAGGGATTCTCAGGCTGAGCAGGACTGAGCAAGTTTTCGATTATTTATTGCTGCACCTAGATCTGTTTCAGAGCTTGCAGGCTTGAAACAACAACCATTTTATTCTGTTTTTATGAACTTTGAGGTCAGAAATTCAGGCAGGACTGGACTGGGCACTTACGGCCTACAGAACCTCGAAGTTTGTGTTAAGGATTTTGAGTTTTATTTTCTGTACAATGTGAAGCCACCAAGGAGTTTCAGGAAAGGAAATTCATGGCTCCCCTGTGCAAAATCTTCCGTGCCTCCTGTCATACCTATTCCATTGCCTGAGTTTGAGCAAGCTCCAGGAGATTGTGAAGGACAGGGAGGCTTGGTTTGTTACAGTCCATGGGGTCACAGAGTCAGATACAGCTAAACGACTGAATGACTGAACAAGTTTGGCAGAGGCTGGGAAACCTTTGTATTCTGCTCATTGCAAATGCTAAGTGAAATAAATGTGAAATACATAAATGAATTGACTATATAATTGATGATCTAGAAAAGCTAGAATTGTAGGGCATCAGTTCAGTGATTCCCAGACTTGAATGTGTCCATGAATCTCTTGGCACAGGGTGGGTGGAGGGGTCTTATTACAATGAAGATTCTGATTTGGAAGGTCTGAGGTGACCTGAAAGTCTGCGTTTCTAGTAAGTTTCTGTGCTATTGCTTACACTTTTGAATAGTGAGTGTTTAGAAATCATTGTGTCAGAATGTTTTCAGCTGAAAGAGGTAATGGGGACCTCCCTGGTGGTCCAGTGGTTATCTGCCTGCCTATGCAGGAAACGCTGGTTTGATCCCTGGTCCAGGAATATTCAACATGCTACAAGGCAACTAAGCCCATGCTTCACAACTGCTGAGCCCACACTGTGCCGCAAAAGAAGCTACCACCATGAGAAGCCTGCACAACCACGACTAAAGAGTAGCCCCCGCTCGCCACAACTAGAGAAAGCCTGTGTGCAGCAAGGAAGATCCAGCGTGGCCAAAAATAAATGAATGAACGAACTTTTTTTAAAAAAGGAAAGAAAGTAGTGTGGTTTGGTTGCCAAACGGTCAAGAGATGAAATGATGTCCTCCAGATGGGGTCTCACTCTCTTCTTCCGATTCTGCTATCCTCCTCACCACCTTCACGGTCACCCTCACGTGGGGGTTCCGTGTGGCCCTGAAGCTGCTGCACTTCCAAGGAATCACTTCTGGACACCACACTGTCCAGAAAGAGAAAGGTGCTGTATGCCTCTTTTCTTACGAGAAAGGAAGTCTTTTTCCAAGGTCCCCCAGAAGCCCTCCCCTGATGTCTCTGTGGCCAGAACTGAGTTACATTCTCAACCGTAAATCAATCATGGGCAAGAGGACTAGGAATTCCATGATTGGTGTAGACTAATCAGAATCTAAGTGGGATCTAGGGAAGTAGGGATTAGGGAGAAACCTTAGCAAGGCTGGGGTTCTGATTTTAAGACAGTGGAGGCAGATGACCAATAGTAAATACTACACAATAATATGCAGTTTGGCTAATTGACTGTAGAGAGAATATATGTTATATCTATATCCATATCTAGCTATCTTAACATATAAAATAGAGAATTTGGCAAATTTATTTAAAAACAAGGGGAAATTTTATTTATTTATTTTTTTCAAGGGGAAATTTTAAAAATGTTATCCAATACTCATTAAAAAGTACATAGAGGGAGTTTGCTGGTGGCTCAGTGGTTAAGAATCTGCCTTCATTGGAAGGGATGCAAGGGATGCAAGGGATGAAGGTACAATCCCTGGTGGGAGAACTAAGACCCCACATACAACAGGGCAACTAAGCCTGTGCGCCACAACGGGAGAGAAGCCCACCTGCTAAAATGAAAGGTGCCGTGTGCCACAACTAAAACCTGACACAGCCAAATACATAAATATATATATTTTAAAGTGTATGAAGATAAGCATTTGATGAGCTCAGGTGGAAAAGTCAAGGATATGGGAAACAATACTTGTTCTGAAACCGACAAACTTTTGAGGGCAACAAAACAGAAAGAACTAAAGCAATCTACAAAATAAGCAAGTGAATTTTTTTTTACCCACTTAGCCAACAGTTACTGGGTAATCACTATGAACAAAGGCCTGCTCCAAGGGCTGTGGGAGATGCAAAGATAAGGGATAGTCTTCTCCTCTTAAGAATTTTGGAGCTTAAAACACACATATAATGATGGGTTTAGCATATAAAAAATGTGACAAGGATGACAGAACAAACTGAATGGGAGCTCAGAGAAAGGAAACAGCCCTTCTGGTCTGGAGGGTTAAGGCCAATAGCAGATACACCATCTCTAGTGAGAGCCTTGAAAGATGGGTAGATTTTTTATTTTTAATCAGGGATGATGGAGTTGGAGAATGGGAAGATGGGAAAGGTGAATATTGGAGGTCAGGACAAAAGCACATGCAGCACAGGTGATGAAGGTGTGGGAAAGGCAGGTATCCTTATTGGATTCGTATGACAATCTCTTATCACCATGAAGCAACAAATAACATCGAGCAAGTGACACCTCATACATGGAGGGAGCAAGACAAGGACCGATCCTAGGAAGAGAAACCTGAGCTATCAGTGTAAGGAATAATGTCCGTGGGTGAGCAGAGTGAAGTAAACAGAGCAGGAGGTCTGGGGAGCTGGTCCAGTTTCATGGTTTATCATCCCTAAATATCATTATCAGGACAGAAACAGTTTCTTCAATGAATAAATTGCAACAACAATAAAAAGATATGGAGGGATTATCTACTGATAAAAAGAGACCTAAAGAACATATCAGTTTATTATAATATGTGGATTTTATTTGAACTGTGATTCAAACTCAAAAAATACGACGTTTATGAAAATTGAGTACCAAGTATTTGAAGTTGCTAAGAAATTACATAATGTTTTAGGTACTGATTGCGGTTATATTTTTTAATGGGCTCCTTATCTTTTGGAGGTATATTCTGAAATATTTATGACTGATACTGGGATTGGTGTCTGGGATGACATTATAATGTCTGGGATTTCCTTCAAAAAAAAAAAAAAATACAGGGAGTAGAAGAAAGGTAGAGATAAGTTGATAATTGTTGTGCGTTGGTGTTGAAGATTCACCATACTATTCTGCTTGGCTTTGTATATGTTCGAAATTTGAAACTTATCATAATAATAAGTGTAGAATGAACTGTATCACAGTACGGAATCGAGGATTGAATTGCCCTCGGGGAAGCGCCACTCACTGAGAGTGGTAAGCCCCACCAACTCCTCTCAAGGTGCCCAGATGTTTGTGTCTCTCTTTGGGAATTCCTTGGGAATTCGCACGCTATAAGTCGCTCTCTCTGTTCTTACTCAGACTCCAGAGACTGCTCTAAGTCTCCAGAACTGACCCACCACTTTCAGACCTCGACCGGCGGCTGCCCGGTTTCCTCCCCTACGTCCCAGGCGAGTTTGGTCGCGTCCGGCCGCGACCCCGGGAGCGTCCGCGTCGTCATGGCGACGCTCGGGGAAGGTGGCTGCGCCCGCGGATTCCAGCCCGGGAACCCGCTCTGGGGTGAGCGGCCTGGGACTCAAGGCTGGGGCGGGGCGGGGTCGGGGGCGAGCGAATTGAACCCCGGGAGGGTGTCCAGCCGCAAGTCAACTTGGGCGGGGGCGGAGGAGAGGTAGGGCCCAAGGGGTGAAATAAGGATAAGGGTGGCGCCTGGGTCAGGGGTAGACCGTGCTCTGGGCAGGGGCTGGAGTAAAGGGGCGCTGAGGGGAGCAGGCCTTTGGCAGGGGTGAAAGGGACTGCTCCGTAGAGCCTGGGGCCCGAAACCAAGGTTGCCTGGGGAGGGAGTGGGGAGGAGGGACGAAGGGGGACAGTTCACCTTGGAGGTGAGGGACCTAAGATAGGAGTCGGGTGACAACCGTTTGGCTATTGTGCCGCCCTGAAGTAGAGGCAGGGAATTTGAAGGAAGAGGGCTGGAGAGTGAACCGGGGTAGATGTTGAACGGTTGGAAGGGAAGGAGGGCTGGAGGAAGGTTGGAGGAAGCGAGGCTGAAGGAGCGATTGGCGGGAGAGATGGAGGCTGTTCTGAGGAGTGGGCACCCTCAGCCATGCCAGTGAAGGGGGATGGGCCGTGAGGGGAAAGGAGAAACTTGTTTCAGAAAGTGATTATTAAACATTTCTTCGGTATGGTCAGTGTATTTTGCTTGATATTGTAGTCTTTAAGGAATCTAAAACTATGAGCCTTCACACACACACAAAAAGGCACATAAAAATCTACATATGATTTTACATCCAATTTCAGGGGCTTCACTGAGCAGCCCCCAAGTTTAGAGACTTAGCTGTGGAAGATATAGACATGTGGGATTTGTAAAGTGTCACCACAAGGCAATACGTGATTAACACCAGAGGAGCAGTAAAGGCAGCAATTGCTAAAGAACGTCAAAGGGCAGGATCAGACTCCCAAGGCAAGTCTGCCAAAAGGTGTGACATGAGCTGGGATCCGGTGTCCTAGAACGGAGCTCCTAGGAAGGCGCCCAGTGGCGGGGGAGGAGGTCTGTGGCTTTCCACATCCTCTCCCCACAGAGGGGCTCAGGAAGATGACTCATTATGCCAGTATCTCCCAGTGTTAAAGGGTTTCATGGTCACATTCATCTAAGAAACTGAATCGGAGAAATCTCAAAAAGAAGAGTCCTGTTTGGGACTTCCCTGGTGATCCAGGGCTTAAGAGTCTGCTTTCCAAGGCAGGGGATTTGGGTTTGATCTCTTATCAGGGAACTAAGACCCCATATGCCACAGGGCAACCAAGCCCAGGTGCAGTAACTGGAGAAGCCTTCGAGCCACAGTGAAGACCCAGCACAAGCAAATTTGGAAAGAAAAAAAAAAAGAGTCCTGTTTAACTGCTGACTTCAACATTTTGCAAACTTTACTGGCCACGAGAGCCTCAGAAAGCATCAGGACTACATTTTGAGAAAAGCTTTTAAGGAGAATTAAGGACCACAGAAGAGTTTTGACACTGAAACAGAGCAGGACCCTATATCCTTCCTTCCATGTCCTCAGCCTGCCTTTTGTCTATGGGAAAACTTAGCCAAAGAATAAGTTCAATCAGAGAAGTGAGAAAACGCAAAAGTAGAGAAAAGCAGTTAAATAGGACATAATAATAATAGTTTAGTCCATAAGCAAAGTCAAGGACCTTTAGTTCCTTCTCAAGGGCTATAGGTAATCTGAGCCATATCCTCGGCGCTGTCTTATAGAGACTGAAACCACCACCGGGGAGAAGTTAACTACATGATGACCAGGCTGTAGCTATGACATTTGTTGTTCAGTTGCTAAGTCATGTCCAACTCTTTGTGACCCCGTGGACTGTAGCATACCAGGCTTCCCTGTCTTTCACTATCTCCCAGAGTTTCCTCAAACTCATATCCATTGAGTCGATGATGCCATCCAACCATCTCATCCTCTATCACCCTCTTCTCTTCCTGCCCTCAATCTTTCCCAGCAACAGGATCTTTTCCAGTGAGTCGGCTCTTTGCATCAGGTGGCCAAAGTATTGGAGCTTCAGCTTCCGCATCAGTCCTTCCAATGAATATTCAGGCTTGATTTCCTTCGGGATTCATTGGTTTGATCTCTTTGCTGTCCAGGGGACTCTCAAGAGTCTTCTCCAGCACTACAATTCAAAAGCATCAATTCTTCAGCGCTCAGCCTTCTTTATGGTTCAACTTTCACATCCATACATGACTATGACATAAGCTGCCACCTCCAAAGAAGTGGCCTCAAAGAAAGTGAACAAGTCTACTAGAACTAAAGATTAACTGTTACTTAAAACAATCAAGATGACACTGGTCAGATCACTGCATGACCGATTTCAAGATGACTGTTAGAGCTGGCTGTGCTGTTTCTGTATGTAGCCCCCTTCCTTTGTCTATAAAAGCTCTTGTCCATTGGTTGTCAGTTGTGGGGGGTGGTAAGTCATCCTTTCGACAGAAGTCCACCACCCCGTGCTTGCTGGCATCCAAAATAAAGCAAACTTTCTTTTCCACCAGGCTTGCCTCTTTATTGGCTTTTGAATAGTGAACAGCTGGACCCGACTTTTGGTTACAACATGGCTTTGGGGTTAATGTGTGATGCAAGATGAACAGGACAACCTGTGTGGGCACAGAGTGAGAGGTGGGGAAGGCCTGAGCCACAGCAAACCACACAGTGACAAGAGGTACATTTGTCAGTGGTGTATGGTTGTCTGTGGATGATTATACTACTCCTGTTTTCTTCCCAGGAAAGGACCTTTGGCTTTAAAAAGAAGACTCCATTTTTCATGATAAAATGGCAGCGGTGAAAACCCCCAGCAGAGAAGTAAAGAATGCTGAAGAACCATTTCAAAATGTGTCACCCCTCCTTTTAAGGAACCTAGTGGAGGAACCCAAGAGACCAAAAGAAGTACCCAATCATCTCCTAGAGTCAAGTAAGTGGTTAGAAAACAGGTTTGCTTTACAACTCAGGTCTTCCCAGAGGATCCAAAGTCCAGAAAGCATAATGGAATTTTGGGTGCTGATTTATCTATATTGTTTTACAGGCTTGTGATAGTTTTTATTATTATGAACAATGATTCTATTTAGATCCATTCGCTTAACTGGTAGACTTTTGTGGTGAAAATTAATCGCCAAGTTCCTATCCCCACCCTGTTTGAATGTTCTGAGGAGATCCTCTCGTATAAAGAATAAAGTTCCTTTGCTCGTCATTTGGCCCCCTTTGTCTGGATCTGAAACTGTCCACTCTCACTCCTCCCGTCCCCCACTTCCAGCCACACCTGTTACTCCTGTTCCTTCAAGACCACTTGGGTTTATACCTTCTTGCCTTTTTCTGTGCACATCCTTAGCCTAGAAAGCCTGGTAAATCCCATAGCTATTGTGTAGAAGGCTAATCATTTTGCCTGTATTCTCACTGAATCCATCTTAACATCACAATACTATTTCCATTTTACTCTTGGGGAAGCTGAGACTCCAAAAGCTCAAGTGAATTCACCAGGGTGACTCAGCTGAGTCGGGGGTTGGTGCTCAGCTGTAGCCACCCAGTGTCCAGATCTCTATGTCTCAAGCAGCTTGATTCCTGCTCACCATTCAAGGCCCATCGCAAATGAGGGACATGCAGCATTTGGTGTGGCTCTGTTGTTACTTTAGAACACATTGAATTCAAGTCAGTATACTTGACTGTTTTTGGGTATTAACAGGGCAATGCCCATTTTACATCTGTATTGTGGTCCTAAAAACAAAACTCTCAGCATTAAAAAAAATTACCAAGTAATGTTCATTTTAATATTTAAAAATTGGACTTCCCTGGTGGTCCAGTTGCTAAGACTCTGTGCTCTCAGTGCAGGGGGCCCAGGTTTGATCCCTGGTCAAGGAGCTAGATCCCACATGCTGCAACTAAGCCCTGGCACAGCCAAATAAATAAAAATAAATATTTAAAAATTACTTAAAAATTTACCAGACAACCCTGTCACAGTCCCCCGAGACACCATCCTCACCCTAGTCTAGCCCTTCAGTTTGGCCCAAAGCTGATGACAGTGACTGCTCATCGCTGGAGGAACAAAAACACCAAACATTTCACACCCACTTTAGTGGAATACAAAGTCACAGAGAGTGGAGGCTGGGGTCAGGGTATCTGTGACTCATGAGGTTTGAGTACAGCCGAAGGGGAAAGGCTGTCATTTGTGAGAAACTAGACAGTGCATTCACTTCAAAGGAGGCAGTTTGCTGGTCAGAATCAGGCCTGGGCTTGATTTTTACAAAATGGAAACAACGGAGGATTATAAACAAATGCCAGGCATGAAGCACGGCAGAGCTGGGGCAAGTTTTGAAGACACTCACATGTCAAGAGCAAATTGAGTCATTACCATCCAGAGTGATAATTATTCAGAACCTTAGGATTACTCTGTATCACACTATAATTCAGTTCAGAGGAAAGCAAATAGTAACAGTTGAATACACAGCAATAAAATGAAACACTTGGTGTTTGCATTCTTTGAAGTGGATGTGCGTTACATAACAATCACAGTATTATATACAGTGTGTGTCCTTTACAGGCTTGTTTTATTATGAAGACTTGTACAAAATGTGTACAGAGCAAGTTATTTTAATAGATAATAAAAAACAAATGTGAATTTGTCTCATGATGGTAATATCTCCCAAGCAAAATGTTAAAACAGTGGGAGAAGCAGTCCAGTTCATGTGGAACATCATTAATTGTTGACAGCTGTATCCTCTGTCTGAAACTTCATGTGCATAAAATATCCTAAGTTAAAGGGAGTCCTTGTTGATAGGATCTTCTTTCACTTAATATTTTTTTTTGTCTCATCTCATGGTATACTTATCTGCATTGTTTTTACAGAGGTTTATGCGAATCTTCTGAATAATAAGGTCATACAGGCAAAACCTGGCATATTACATTTTGGAGGCTATCAAGTAGAAAAACAACACCAGCAGATATTGGTAGGTACTTTTTTTTTAATTAAAAAATTTCACTGAAGTATAGTTGATTAACAGTATTGTGTTAGTTTTAAGTATATAGCAAAGTGTTTCAATTATACCTATATATGTGCGTCCTTAGTCACTCAGTCATGTCCGACTCTTTACAACCCCATGGACTGTAGCCTGCCAGGCTTCTATGGTCATGGGATTCTCCAGGCAAGAATACTGGAATGGGTAGCCATTTCCTTCTCCAAGGGATCTTCCCAACTCAGGGATCAAATCCAGATCTCCTACATTGCAGGTGGATTCTTTATCATCTGAGCCACCAGGGAAGCCCCATACATACATATATACATTCTTTTTATATTCTTTTCCATTATGGTTTGTCACAGAATATTGAATATAGTTCTTTGTGTTCTATAGTAGGACCTTGTTGTGTATCCATTTTATGTGTAATAGTTTGCATCTGCTAATCCCAAATTTCCAATCCTTCCCTCCCCAACCCCTGTGTAGATAGTGGGTTAATTAGCCCTCTTTAAGTGGGATAATTATAATAATGAAATGACATGAATGTTCTCATTTTATTACTCATTTATCTAAAGAGCAGCACAATCAACAGAAGGGAAGATATAAATTTGACCAGAAAAGGCAGTAGTTCTAGGATGAGAAATTTTAAAGTTGCATCAGTTTCCTTGGACAGGTTTCCTCCCTCTGCCAAAGGCACCTCCCAACACTCTTTACAAACTGGTGCTGTTTCTGAGGGATCCTTGAGGGCCAGAAACTATGCTTTGTGTCCCACATGTTTCAGTTTAGTCCTTAGACCAGCTTTGTGGTGGTCATCTCTGTAGAGATGAGGAAACCGTGATTCAGTAAGGTTAAAGACTCACCTCAAGAACACAGGGATGGGACAGACTCACTCTCAGGCTGCCTTCCTCCCAACCAGTGCACTCTTGCTCCAGCCAACAGCACCAGCGGGAGAGATGTCCCTTTCTTAGGAGGGTCCAGCGAGGGTTCCGTTCCACCTTCTTGGGTCAGATGACCAGGCCTACATCAGTCATTGTGGCCAGAGCCTCCAGCTAGAGCTGGGACGGCAGCTCCACCGACTTCCACAGAAGGGACGGGTGAAGGCTGCCCTGCAGAGTGGCTGCAGCTGTGGGGACAGCAGTCCACCACAGAGGTCCCGGCCTTGCTGGGTCCCCTTTTTTGAGATAGCCCAACTGGGGAGGGCTCGTTGACCACAGGACTCCTAACCCACCACTAAAAGGAACCTGACCATTTAAACCTGCTCCACAATCTCGGTGACCCCCACTGTGATCCCCCAAAGTCACACTGAATAGGATGTTAGAACTACTCCAGCTGGTCGAGGGACTGAGCCAGGCCAGCATCTGGGCATGTGTTGGAGTGGAGTTGATGGATGTGGGGTGTCTCACACAGGCCCTGAGACCCTGGCTTGTGTGTGATGTACTCTCCCACTATAAGACTCTGCATTTAGATACAGTGCATTCTTCTTCAGATTCTTTTCCTATATAGGTTATTATAGAATATTGAGTACAGCTCCCTGTGCTATACAGTAGGTCTTTTTGATTATCTGTTTCATATACAGTGATGAGTTGGAAAACTCAGCAGTGGCCACAGGACTGGAAAAGGTCAGTTTTCATTCCAATCCCAAAGAAAGGCAATGCCAAAGAATGCTCAAACTACCGCACAATTGCACTCATCTCACACGCTAGTAAAGTAATGCTCAAAATTCTCCAAGCCAGGCTTCAGCAATATGTGAACCGTGAACTTCCTGATGTTCAAGCTGGTTTTAGAAAAGGCAGAGGAACCAGAGATCAAATTGCCAACATCTGCTGGATCATGGAAAAAGCAAGAGAGTTCCAGAAAAACATCTATTTCTGCTTTACTGACTATGCCAAAGCCTTTGACTGTGTGGATCACAATAAACTGTGGAAAATTCTGAAAGAGATGGGAATACCAGACCACTTGACCTGCCTCTTGAGAAATCTGTATGCAGGTCAGGAAGCAACAGTTAGAACTGGACATGGAACAACAGACTGGTTCCAAATAGGAAAAGGAGTACGTCGAGGCTGTGTATTGTCACCCTGCTTATTTAACTTCTATGCAGAGTACATCATGAGAAACGCTGGGCTGGAAGAAGCACAAGCTGGAATCAAGATTGCCTGGAGAAATATCAATAACCTCAGGTATGCAGATGACACCACCCTTATGGCAGAAAGTGAAAAGGAACTCAAAAGCCTCTTGATGAAAGTGAAAGAGGAGAGTGAAAAAGTTGGCTTAAAGCTCAACATTCAGAAAACTAAGATCACGGCATCCGGTCCCATCACTTCATGGGAAATAGATGGGGAAACAGTGGAAACAGTGTCAGACTTTATTTTTTTGGGCTCCAAAATCACTGCAGATGGTGACTGCAGCCATGAAATTAAAAGACACTTACTCCTTGGAAGGAAAGTTATGACCAACCTAGATAGCATATTGAAAAGCAGAGACATTACTTTGCCAACAAAGGTTCGTCTAGTCAAGGCTATGGTTTTTCCTGTGGTCATATATGGATGTGAGAGTTGGACTGTGAAGAAGGCTGAGCGCCAAAGAATTGATGCTTTTGAACTATGATGTTGGAGAAGACCCTTGAGAGTCCCTTGGACTGCAAGGAGATCCAACCAGTCCATTCTGAAGGAGATCAGCCCTGGGATTTCTTTGGAAGGAATGATGCTAAAGCTGAAACTCCAGTACTTTGGCCACCTCATGCGAAGAGTTGTCTCATTGGAAAAGACTCTGATGCTGGGAGGGATTGGGGGCAGGAGGAGAAGGGGACGACAGAGGATGAGATGGCTGGATGGCATCACTGACTCGATGGACGTGAGTCTGAGTGAACTCCTGGAGCTGGTGCTGGACAGGGAGGCCTGGTGTGCTGCATTTCACTGGGTTGCAAAGAGTCGGACACGACTAAGCGACTGAACTGAACTGATATGTTAATCCCAAACGCCTTATTTATCCCAGCCCCCGAAACTGTGTCTTAAAGTGGATCATTTCAAGACAGAATTCCGACTATCATATTAGACTCATTCTCTGAGTGGGGAGACTCGTTGCAGGAAACTGACAGATGGTAAAAACTGTCAGAAAGCAAGGCCCGGCCAACAGACAATGCAGCTTCCTTGAGTCCTTACACATTGAAGAGGGAGGAGAGAGAAGGGATCAGCAGAGGAAGCTGTTAGGGGCCGAGTACTTCCTCTTAGGAAAAGAGTCAGGATTTAAAACTGTGATTAGGAACTTTACCCCTCAGTCTGCAAGGACACATTTCTTAGAACATAGCATCAAAGACCAAGGTTAATCATTCATTTTGGAACTTGCATTTCCTGGTTATTAGGTTTGGTGTCTAGATGCTGGTGGTTGTTTAGTCGTGTTCAACTCTTGTGACCCCCTGGACAGTAGCCCACCAGGCTCTTCCACGGGAGGAGTCCATGGGATGTTCCAGGCAAGAATACTGGAGTGGGTAGCTATTTCTTTCTCCAGGGGAAATACTCGACCCCAGGATCGAACCCATATTTCCTGCATTGGCAGGCAGGTTCTTTACCACTGAGCCACCAGGGAAGCCCCTAAATGATGATAGAATGGATCTAAAATAATTATTGTTTGCAATGAGTGAACAATGAACTTCCTGTTCCCAACCCTCTTCACTCTCCTCATTACTTTACTCACCCCACCTCCACCCTAAGCAGCCAGATCCTCATTCTATTGTTATAGATTTGCCTGTTTGAACATTTCACATAAATAGAATCACACAACATGTGGTCTTTTGCAACTGGCTTCTTTCACTCAGCATGTTTCCCAGGCTCGTTGAATTTGTAGCATGAATAGGTACTTCATTGCTTTTTATGGGCAAATAATGTTCTGTTGTATGGTTATATCACTTAAAAGAATTTTTTTTTATTTTTATTGACATATAATTGATTTAAAATGCTATATTAGTTTCAAATGTACAGCAAAGTGATTTAATCGTATGTGTATATTTTTATATGTTAATATAAAGATGTATATTCTTCATTTACATTCTCTTCCATTATAGGTTATTACAAGATACTGAGTATATTCCCCTGTGCCATACAGTAGGTCCATGTTGGTTATCTATGTTATACACAGGGGTAACACTTTTATACACTTTTATGTGTATATTTTAATATATACTTTTATGTATATCTTTTAATCCCAAATGTTTAATTTATCTCTCCCTGCTTTTTCTCTTTGGTAAACATGAGTTTGTTTTCTGTGTCTGTGAGTCTATTTCTGTTTTGTAAATAGGCTCACTTGTGTCATACTTTAGATTCCACATAAAAATGATATCATATGATATTGAGTTGGCCAAAAAGTTCATTTGAATTTTTCAGAATTCATTATGGAAGAACTTGGATGAACTTATGGCCAACCCAATATTTGTCTTTCTTTGTTTGGCTTTCTTCACTCGGTATGATGATTTCTAGGTCCATCCATGTTGCTGCAAATGGCATTGTTTCAGAATGCCATCTTTTATATGGCATTATGCTTTTTTATATGGCATTTTATATGGCATTATTTATATGGCATTAATGCTCTTTTATAACTGAGAAATACTCCATTGTGTAGATGTACCACATCTTTATCCAGTCCTCTGTCAGTAGACAGATTACTTCCACATTCCTTTTTGTTGTTGTTCAGTCACTCAGTCGTGCCCGACTCTGCGACCCCCTGGACGGCAGCATGCCAGGCTTCCCTGTCCTTCACCATCTTCTGGAGCTTTGTCAAACTCATGTCCATTGAGTCACTGATGCCATCCAACCATATCATCCTCTGTTGTCACCTCCTCCTGCCTTCAATCTTTCCCAGCATCAGGGTCTTTTCTAGTGAGTCAGATCTTTGCATCAGGTGGACGAAGTATTGGAGCTTCAGCTTCAGCATTAGTCCTTCCAATGAATATCCAGGACTGATTTCCTTTAGGATTGACTGGTTTGATTTCCTTGCATTCTAAAGGACTCTCAAGAGTCTTCTCCAGCACCACAGTTCAAAAGCATCAATTCTTTGGCACTCAGCCTTCTTTAATGGTCCAACTCTCATATCCATACATGACTACTGGAAAATCCATAGTTTTGGCTAGATGGCAAAGTAGTAGACCTTTGTCGGCAAAGTATTGTCTCTGCTTTTTAATATGCTCTCTAGATTGGTCATAGCTTTTCTTCCAAGGAGCAGGCGTCTTTTAATTTCATGGCTGCAGTCACCATCTGCAGTGATTTTGGAGCCCAAGAAAATAAAGTCTCTCAATGTTTTCAATGTTTCCCCATCTATTTGCCATGAAGTGAAGACTCTTGAGAGTCCTTTGGACTGCAAGGAGATCCAGCCAGTCCATTCTGAAGGAGATCGGCCCTGGGATTTCTTTGGAAGGAATGATGCTAAAGCTGAAATTCCAGTACTTTGGCCACCTCATGCGAAGAGTTGTCTCATTGGAAAAGACTCTGATGCTGGGAGGGATTGGGGGCAGGAGGAAAAGGGGACAACAGAGGATGAGATGCCTGGATGGCATCACTGACTCTATGGACGTGAGTCTGAGTGAACTCCGGGAGTTGGTGATGGACAGGGAGGCCTGGAGTGCTGCGATTCATGGGGTCACAAAGAGTCGGACACGACTGAGCGACTGAACTGAACTGAACTAATGGATTCAGATGCCATGATCTTCGTTGTTTGAATGCTGAGTTTTAAGCCAGCTTTTTCACTTTCCTCTTTCACTGTCATCAAGAGTCTCTCTAGTCCCTCTTCACTTTCTGCCATAAGGGTGGTGTCATCTGCATATCTGAGGTTGTTGGTACTTCTCCCAGCAATCTTGATTCCAGCTTGTGCTTCATCCAGCCTGGCATTTTGCATGATGTAATCTGCATATAAGTTAAATAACAAGGGTGACAATATACAGCCTTGATGTACTCCTTTCCCAATCTAGAACCAGTCCATTGTTCCATGTCCAGTTCTAACTGATGCTTCTTGACCTGCATACAGATTTCTCAGGAGACAGGTAAGGTGGTCTGGTATTCTCATCTCTTGAAGACTATTCCAGTTTGTTGTAATCCACATAGTCAAAGGCTTTAGCGTAGTCAGTGAAGCAGAAGTAGATGTTTTTCTGGAATTCTCTTTCTTTGATCCAAATTTCTTGCTATGATCTAAATATCTATGCTCCAGTGGATGTTGGCAATTTGATCTCTGGTTCCTCTGCCTTTTCTAAATCCAGCTTGAACATCTGGAAGTTCTTGGTTCATGTACTGTTGAAGCCTGGCTTAGAGAATTTTGAGCATTACTTTGCTAGCATGTGCTGCTGCTTCTGCTAAGTCGCTTCAGTTGTGTCTGACTCTGTGCGACCCCATAGACAGCAGCCCACCAGGCTCCTCCGTCCCTGGGATTCTCCAGGCAAGAATACTGGAGTGGGTTGCCATTTCCTTCTCCAATGCATGAAAGTGAAAAGTGAAAGTGAAGTCACTCAGTTGTGTTCGACTCTTAGCGACCCCATGGACTGCAGCCTACCAGGCTCCTCCATCCATGGGATTTTCCAGGCAAGAGTACTGGAGTGGGTTGCCATTGCCTTCTCCGTGCTAGCATGTGAGATGAGTCCAATTGTGTGGTAGTTTGAACATTCTTTGGCATTGCCTTTCTTTGGGATTGGGATGGAAACTGACTTCTTTCAGTCCTCTGGCCACTGATGAGTATTCCAAATTTGCCAGTATATTGAGTGCAGCACTTTAACAACATCATCTTTTAGGATTTGAAATAGCTCAGCTGAAATTCCATCACCTCCACGAGCTTTGTTCACCATGATGCTTTCTAAGGCCCACTTGACTTTGCATTCCAGGATGTCTGGCTCTGAGATAGGAGAGTGATCACACCATCATGGCTATCTGGGTCATTAAGATCTTTTTTGTATAGTTCTTCTTGTATTTTTGCCACCTCTTCTTAATATCTTCTGCTTTTGTTAGATCCATAGCATTTCTCTCCTTTATTGTGCCAATCTTTGCATGAAATGTTCCCTTGGTATCTCTAATTTTTTTTTAAGAGATCTCTAGTCTTTCCCATTCTGTTGTTTTCCTCTATTTTTTGCATTGATCACTTAGGAAGGCTATCTTACCTCTCCTTGCTATTCTTTGAAACTCTGCATTCAGATGAATATATCTTTCCTTTTCTCCTTTGCCTTTCACTTCTCTTCTTTTCTCAGCTATTTGTAAGGCCTCCTCAGGCACCCGTTTGCCTTTTTTCATTTCTTTTTCTTGGGGATAGTTTTGATCACCGCCTTCCATACAGTGTCATGAACCTCCATCCATAGTTCTTCAGGCATTCTGTGTATCAGATGAAATCCCTTGAATCTGTTTCTTACTTCCACTGTATAATCGTTAAGGGATTTGATTTAGGTCATACCTGAATGGCCTAGAGGTTTTCCCTACTTTCTTCAATTTAAGTCTGAATGTGGCAATAAGGAATTCACGATCTGAGCCGCAGTCGGCTCCCAGTCTGGTTTTTGCTGACTGTGTAGAGCTTCTCTACTGTAGATAGTGCTGCTGTGAGCATTGGGTACATGCATCTTTTGAATTGTGGTTTCTCTGGGTATATCCACAAGAATGGGATTGCAGGATCATATGGTAGCTCTATTTTTAGTTTTTTTAAGGAAACTTCACACCATTCACATTTTCCCTGTTCCATAAGTTGATGCACATTTGGATTTTATCTTTGGAGCTATTAGGAATAATGTCATCATGGACCTTTGTGTACATGTTTTTGTGTGGATATATTTTCATTTCTCTTGGATATGTATTAAGAAGTGGAATTAGGTTGTATGGTATGTTAGTTTTCTGTGGCTGCCTTACAAATTACCACAAATTTAGGGGCTTAGAAAACCAGAAACACATTCTGGAGGCTAGAGTCCAAAATCAAGGTGTCAGCTGGGCCCCGCTCCTTTCATGGTTCTAGGGGGGGCTCTTTCCTCGCTTCTCCCCGAATGTGATGGCATCACGTGCTCTTTGCCTTGAGGCTTAATGACCCTAAACCTTGGCCTCCATCTTCTCCTGGCTTCTCCTCCGACTCCTTTTGTCTTCTCTTCTTCTCTCAAAGGAAACTTGTCATTAGACTGAAGGACCAACCGGGTAATCCAGGATGATCTCGTCTCAAGGTCCTTAACTTAATAGCACCTGCAATCACTGTTTTCCCAAATAAAGTCACATTCACATGTTCCAGTTGTTGGGGTATGGCTAGGTCTTTTTGAGTTCACCACTCACTGTTGTTCTATTTGCATTTCCTTAATGACTGATGACATTAAGCATCTTTTCATGAGCTTACTGGTCACAGTACATCAAAGCTTTATGTTGGAGAAGCCATCTGGGATAGCCCAAGCAAAGTGAGAAGTGGGGAGCAGGCACTCGGGGAGTAGAGGGAGACACAGAGGCTCAGGGGGCAAGCATGTGGCATGTTTGGTGTCCGGTGTACAGTCTGCTTTACCTGGATCCTAGGGTTTGGGGAGGGGGTAAAAGCTTCATTCTGCTGAAGAACATCCATCTCTGTCTTATGTACAACACAATACCTATCACACAGAACATACTCAGTAAACACTTGTCAAGATATTGAACTCACTTTATTGGAAGAGAGTGACTTGGTGGCATCTCACTAGTTCCAAGTAAATACAAGGTAAAGTCTGAATAATCACACTGCTTCTATCAGACATTAAAACAAACATATAAAAGGACAAAATTATTTCATCTTAATAACGTTCTGGGAGACCCAGCCTCCTACTTCTATCAGCAAAGTTAAGCAGAAGCCTAAGGCAGTTACCTTGAGATTCTTGCCAAACAAGGGGGAAATTCAACCCTGCACCTTATCTTGGTTTTGTTACAGGAAATGGTACAAATTGCCCAAGAATGGAATGATTGAATGTGTGTTTAAAACCACAGTAAATTGTTCATTAACATTTGAGATTGATCCAGATCTGGTTAAAGGCTTTAAAACCTTTTACTTAGATTCATATCAAAATCAATGTTTTGATTTACTTTAAAAGTTGAAATAATGGTTCCCAGTTTTCTCCAAACCAAGACCTCTTAAGTTCTCTTTCCCTCTGAGGAAAGATTTTTTTTCTGGGAAACTATATTTATTAAGTAAATAATTAATCAATTTTCCCATGAGACAATCAGTGTTACTGTGGCCAGCCCAAAACAAAGTTGTCAGCATACACAGCCTTATCTTATGTAGAGTAACAGTCCTTTCCAGCTTTCTGAAATAATTTGTATTAGTTTTCAACTCCCTGTTGCTGCCTTCAGAGACCCCTCTGCCCCAGGATCTTACTTCTCAAACTAGAGCCACATATCTCAATGGCTTCAAGTCAGTGTGTGAGGGTCAGGACCTGAAGCTACAGTGTAAACACAGTTTATCTTTCTGGAGCATCAGTTTTACTCTCCCATTTTGGAGAAATGCATTATTGAGCAAAATTTTAGAGTAAAATGCATTATCAATCTGAGGCCACACAAGAAATTCAGGTAAGGCTTTACTGGGGCTCCTGCTGCAGCAGGGTTCCATCCCTGAATGGGGAAGATCCCCTGCAGAAGAGAATGGCTACCCACTCCAGTATTCTTGCCTGGAAAATCCCATGGACAGAGGAGCCTGGTGGGCTACAGTCCATGGGGTCACAAAAGAGTTGGACACGACTGAGCACGCAAGCATGCATGCTGCAGCAGGGGGACCGAAGACAAGCAACTGGCTCCCCCCACTCGCTCTTCCCCTCAGAGGGCATGCTGGCTCCTTATATGGGCATGAGGGTAGGGGAGAATCTAGGGGGGCAGGCCTGAGGGACGGCTTGGGTGGTCTGCTCACCCTCTTGGTGGGATGTGTGCAGGGATGTGCTCAGAGCCTGCTTTGCTCTTGATTCTTCAGAAGTGGTCAGGGGCTTCCCAGGTGGCACTAGTGATAAAGAACCCGCCTGCCAATGCGGGAGACATAAAGTGATGTGAGTTCGATCCCCTGGAGAAGGGCATGGCATCCCACTCCAGTATTCTTGCCTGGAGAATCCCATGGACAGAAGAGCCTGGTGGGCTACAGTCCATGGGGTCCCAGAGAGTCAGACACAACTGAAGCGACTTAGCATGCAGGACTGCACTTCAGAAGTAGCGGTTGGGTTTGGGGTTTGTTGTTTTTTTTTTAATTGTTTTGTATCTTTTTGTACATAGTTTGCCCCAACTACACATTCTGGCAAGCTTCACATTCTGGCAAGCTTCCCATGCTCGCAAGCTTCCCATGCTCGCAAGCTTCGGGAGTTGGTGATGAACAGGGAAGCCTGGCATTCTACAGTCCATGGGGTCACAAAGAGTCAAACACAACTGAGCGACTGAACTGAACTGAACTGAACACATGCTCACAGCTATTTTTTGTTCCTTATAGTTTCTTTGTATTTTGTTGCTCAAGGAGACATTTGTCCAGGTTCAAGCACTAGAGCAGAGTCCCAAGTCCCAGATCCCAGCCTGTCTCAAACACTTTAAAGAATTTACAGAGCTGCTTGTGTTTTGCTCCCAGATGTCTGTGGTTAGGTATTTACCTCTGAGAAGCTGTGTCCATGAGGGGAAGGATTAAAAGGACCCCAACTTGGGAGGCTGAAATGTGTTTAGAAAATACCGTAAGTGCTTGGGGCTGAAGATTATAGACCCTACCCACCAAAGCCAGTGCTTCACTGGAGACTGGGTTTGCTCTGCCCTGTGGAGGGAAAGGGAGGGAGACTGTGAAGAGCGGTGTGTGCATGGGGGAGCTGTGAGCAGTCTTTGCAAAGTCCCTCGGACCCTGGAGTAAAAGCTCTTCAACCTGTGACTGTCTGGTATCCAGTTGCTGGTTCCTTGTTTGTTTGTCATGGGGGCCCATTCTGAAACACTGAAGCAAGGACTGAGTTTCACCTTAGAGTCAACACGGGCCTAAGAAGACACTGTATTTCCCTTTTCTTTTTTTAAAACTTTATTTATTTGTTTTATTTTTAGTTGTGCTTTATTTTTTGTTATTTTTGGTTTTATTTTTATTTTTGGATCTCTGTTGCTGTGTATGGGCTTTCTCCAGTTATGGCGAGCAGGTGCTACTCCGTAGTTGCTTTGCTCAGGCTTCTCATTGCGGTGGCTTCTCCTGTTGTGGAGCACAGGCTCTAGGCACCAGGGCTTCAGAATTTGCAGCACACAGGCTCAGTGGTTGTGGCTTGTGGGCTGTAGGTGCTTGGGCTCAGTAGTTGTAACACAGAGGCTTAGTTGCTCCACAGCATGTAGGATCTTCCTGGACCAGGAAATTGGACTCCGTCCCCTGCACTGACAGGCAGATTCTTATCCACTATACCACAAAGGAAGTTGGTTTTTTTCCCTTTCAATGATGATTATTTTCCCCTCAGTGTTAGTTATAAGTGAAAAGGCAAGAATGCCATTTTATCCCTGAAAGCATATATTTTTTTTGACAAGAAATCAAACTGACCTGCTGACAAACTATAAAAATAAAAAAAGGTAGGAAATGAAGTTTGGGCACTGAAATGTCCCTGTATGTACCTAGAGTCTCCTAGAAGGACCACTCGGGGTCAGGAGACTCCAGAGCCCACACCTCACCAAGACTCCTGTGTGCCAGGCTCCTTGGAGGTCAAGAGAGATCTTGGCAGCTTTATTTTTTCCAGGCTTCTCCTGTATTAAAAAGATGTGCCATGTTGCTGCACATGGCAATATATCATTCTTTTTATGGCTAAGTAATATTCCGTTGTCTATACCACACTTTCTTTATCCATTCATCTATTGATGGACACTTAGGTTTGCTGCAACACAGATGGACCAGAGATTGTCATACTAAGTGAAGTAAGTCAGAGAGAGAAAAACAGATACTATATGATATCACTTATATGTGGAGTCAAAAAAAAAAAAAATACTACAAATGAACTTATTTACAAAACAGAAACAGATTCACAGACCAAGAAAACAAACTTATACTTACCAAAGGGGAAAGAGGCGAGGGATAAATTAAGAGTTTGGGATTAACAGACAGACACCATTATATATAAAACAGATAAACAACAGCACTTACTGTATAGCATAGGGAACTATACTTAGTATCTTGTAATAACCTATACTGGGAAAGAATCTGAAACTCGAGTTTGACACTTGAAACTAACACAGTGTTGTAAATCAACTATAGTCAAAAAAAAAAAAATGCCAATGGAGTCACTTTAAGAATATTCATAGATGACCAATGAGAACTTTTAACCCACCAAGCTTTGCTGTCATCTCATCAAGAGATTATATCTTAAGTCTAACTTAGAGACTCAGTGGATTTGAGGCCTTGGACAGTGGGCCATGTGGCACATCCAGCCTCTGGTCTGGACATTGAAAACCAAGGGCCTCTTAACTGTCCTGTTGACCAGGTGAAGGCCAGATCCCAGAACCCAGAGTCCTTGCTCCCCTTTCATGTAGAGAAAGGAAAAACATCTCTACTCAGACACCCACTTAACTTACCAAGCAGGTTGTTCTGTCTCAAAGGAGGGCCTGCTCCTGACTCCAGGAGAGAACTCCTGACTTTGTGTTCTGTTTTGTTAGCCCCAGGGATGGTTTGAGGGCTGTCCTCTCCACACTCCTTTTCCTGATTTTTTGACTGCCTAAGTGTCACCAGGTCCCCAGGACAAGTGGCATGTAATTAGAGAAACTGAGGGTGAGCAGGTGACTGGCTTCTTAGCTTAGCTGAATCACAGGAGTAAGTTGAGTTCAACAAAACAGTACACAAGTGACTGGTCAGGATGGGAAGAGGGGAGTGTGCCAGGTCACACAGAGGGTCACCTGGGGTTGCAGCTCTGGAAAAGTCTTAGGCTGGGCTGATTCACATGGGCATATTTCATTATTCTTTCAATGGTATTTGTTGTATCTATTTCATGATTCTTTAAGTGGTATACGATAGATTTTGAATCACTTAAAAAGTTTAAAAGTGCGCCATAGCCAAAACAATCTTCAGTTCAGTTCAGTTCAGTCACTCAGTCATGTCTGACTCTTTGCAACCCCGTGAATTGCAGCACACCAGTGCTCCCTGTCCATCACCAATTCCCGGAGTTCACTCAAACTCATGTCCATCAAGTTGGTGATGCCATCCAGCCATCTCATCCTCTACCATCCCCTTCTCATGCCCCCAATCCCTCCCAGCATCAGAGTCTTTTCCAATGAGTCAGCTCTTCACATCAGGTGGCCAAAGTACTGGAGTTTCAGCTTTAGCATCATTCCTTCCAAAGAACACCCAGGACTGATCTCCTTTAGAATGGACTGGTTGGATCTCCTTGCAGTCCAAGGGACTCTCAAGAGTCTTCTCCAACACCACAGTTCAAAAGCATCAATTCTTCGGCGCTCAGCTTTCTTCACAGTCCAACTCTCACATCCATACACGACCACTGGAAAAACCATAGCCTTGACTAGATGGACCTTTGTTGGCAGAGTAATGTCTCTGCTTTGCAATATGCTATCTAGGTTGGTCATAACTTTCCTTCCAAGGAGTAAGCGTCTTTTAATTTCATGGCTGCAATCACCATCTGCAGTGATTTTGGAGCCCCAAAAAATAAAGTCTGACACTGTTTCCACTGTTTCCCCATCTATTTGCCATGAAGTGATGGGACCAGATGCCATGATCTTCATTTTCTGAATGTTGAGCTTTAAGCCAACTTTTTCACTCTCCTCTTTCACTTTCACCAAGAGGCTTTTTAGTTCCTCTTCAGTTTCTTCCATGAAGGTGGTGTCATCTGCATACCTGAGGTTATTGATATTTCTCCAGGCAATCTTGATTCCAGCTTGTGCTTCTTCCAGCCCAGCATTTCTCATGATGTACTCTGCATATAAGTTAAATAAGCAGGATGACAATATACAGCCTTGACGTATTCCTTTTCCTATTTGGAACCAGTGTGTTGTTCTATGTCCAGTTCTAATTGTTGCCTCCTGACCTGCATATAGGTTTTTCAAGAGGCAGGCCAGGTGGTCTGGTATTCCCATCTCTTTCAGAATTTTCCACAGTTTATTGTGATCCACACAGTCAAAGGCTTTGGCCTAGTCAATAAAGCAGAAATAGATGTTTTTCTGGAACTCTCTTGCATTTTCGATGATCCAGCGGATGTTGGCAATCTTAAGAAAGGAAAAATAGAATGGGAAAAATCGGGTTTCCTGACTTCAGACTAAACTACAAAGCTGCAGGAATCAAGGCAGTATAGTACTGACGCTAAAACAGACACACAAATCAGTGAAACAGGAGAGAAAGCCCAGAAATAAGCCTACACACTTATGGTCAATTAATCTATGACAGAAGAGGCAAGAATATACAACAGAGGAAAAGACAGTCTCTTCAATAAGTGGTGCTAGGAAAACTGGAGAGCTACACTGAAAAGAATGAAAGCAGAACATATACCATATGCAGAAAATACACTCAAAATGGACTAAAGATCTAAATGTAAGACTGGATAGTATAAAAACTCTTAGAGGAAAACATAGGCAGAACATTGTTTGACATAAGTCCCAGCAAGATCTTTCTGGACTCACCTCCTAGAGTAATAATAAAATAATGCCATTTGCGGCAACATGGATGAACTTAAAGAGTATCATGCTAAGTGAAGTAAGACCGATAGAGAGACAAATACCATATGATATCATTTATATATGGACTCTTAAAAAATGATACAAATGAACTTATTTACAAAACAGAAACAGACTCTGAAAACAAATTTATATGGTTATCAAAGGGGAAAGATTGAGGGGAAGGGATCAATTAGGAGTTTGAGATTGACATATATACACTCCTATAAAATATTTAATCAACAGAGACTTACTGTAGAGCACAGGAAATGCTTCTCAATATTCTGTAATAACTTAAATGGAAAAGAAGTCTGAAAAAGAATGGGTATATGTATAACTCAAGAACTTTGTTGTATATGTGAAACTAATAGAACATTATAAATCAACTATTTCAATGTAAAATTAAAAAAATTTTTAAACAATAAAAATAAAAGCACATCATATCTCCACCTCCTTTTAGAACAAGATGAGGTGTAAATATCTATGCAGATAGATAAAGCAGTGTGTTCATGTGAATGCTTCTTTTTCTCTCCAGCATCTGGTCAATATTTGTGATGAAGACATACATGTTCATGTTTTACCCCCGCAAACCAAATACTTTCAGATCAAGTATGTGAAAAAGGTAAGTGTCACTGGTGACCTGTTCTCCCTCGATGTTCACTGTTGGACGTGGCTTTCCGTGTGGTGGGTCTGTCTGGGACGGTATGTAGTGTGTTTTCCCTGCAGTCCTGCTCCTGGTCTCTGGGGTCTCCTGACAAGTGCCCCCTTGCCTTCCAGGAGCACCGCCTTGTCCCTGGCTTGTCTCTCAGGATCACCATTACATTTTCTCCAGATGAGTGGCGATACTATTATGATTGCATCCGTGTTCACTGTAAGGTCAGCTCCTTAAAATTAAATTTTTGGGGAGTGGGATGGTATCAAAACTTATATCTTCAAGAGCAGAAGAAAGAGATGGAATTACAAGTATAAAGTTTCTCAGCCCAATGACTTAGGCAGCGACCTGAATGGCTTGAGGGTCCTTGTCCAGCGATGTGGGTCCCAGCTGGGGAAGCCTCAGGTTGCTGAGCACTGGGGCAGAGCTAGAGACACTGCTTGTTCTCACCTTTCCTGGCCTAAAAACCTAATTTATCTTGTGGTCCTGGGAGTTACTGAATGCTTTTCAAATAATTTAAGCGTCCCCTTTTAAGCGCTAGTTGAGAAAATCAGCAACAACCCTGAGCTGTGATTATGAACACCTAGGACTAATGGCTGATGTCCTCTGAGGCGGTCCTTGGGGGTCTGCAGAGAGAAGGGGGCCTGCGTGGCCCGACCCCAGAGGCTGTGCTCTGTGAGCTTCTTCCAGGTCACCTAATTCATCCTTGGCCCCCAGACCCCAGATCCACATGCTGTCAGCCCCTCCCTCAAAACTGGCACTCCCCCCACCTCCTGCCCCCTGCTCTGACTTTCATGCCTGGCCCTTACAAGTTGAGAAGCCTCAAGGGTAATGAAATTTTACTTTGCAAAACTAAAGTGGAAGAGTATGCTTTAGCAATAAACAAATTTCAGCTTTTAAAAGGGGAGAGGGAACTAAAGATGAGATCAGAATATTGCTTTCAGAAAGAATATTCTGTACCAAAAACAAAAGTCCCTCGTGACAGGCACTGTATAGCACACCAGGGCAGGTGTCCTGCTACCAGGTAGCAGTGAGTAGTGCCACCTATTTCTATGGCTCTTTAAACTTTTTCTCTGAGCCAATGGTGGCTCAGAGGTTAAAGCATCTGCCTGCAGTGTGGGAGACCTGGGTTCAATCCCTGGGTTGGGAAGATCCTCTGGAGAAGGAAATGGCAACCCACTCCAGTATTCTTGCCTGGAGAACCCCATGAACAGAGGAGCCTGGTGGGCTATAGTCCATGGGGTCGCAAAGAGTCGGACACTACTGAGCGACTTCACTTTCACTTTAAACTTTTTAAGGCCATCATCTACTTTCATTCTCAAAAATACATTTGAAGAAAGATGGAATTATCCCCAGTTGAAAGCAAAGGAAGACATGAGCTGTGGGGAGGTCAGAAGTCTTACTCGAGGTCATGCACTGGGCAGGTCTAGAAGTAGGGCTCTGTGCCTCTGGCTGGTCCAGTGTTGGCTGTTCAGTGCTGTCTGGATCAGCTGATTCTGTGCTGGTTTTTCTTTATCTCAGGCCATGCAAGACTGTTTTCTCTATAATATTCTGAAATAGAAACAGATTACTGTCTTCATCTCTACATGAAGTCATCATATGATTATCTTTAGCTTTCCTGAATAATATTGAATGTAATTTCAATGAAATATACTTAAAATTTTCTCTACTTTGTTTATAACTAAGAAAAGTCAATATTTCAAATGTTATATTTAAGCACTCGGGTTTTTTTTTAAGGAAATGTTTTCCTTTTTTTTCTGGAAATATTTTTTAATGGTAGAAAGCAAGACAAGAAATAAAGGATCTACAAATTCATCTTTGAAAATTATAGTCTTGTATAATATCATATAAGAAATGAATCGTCAGTCCAGGTTCGATGCAGGATACAGGATGCTTGGGACTGGTGCACTGGGATGACCCAGAGGGATGGTATGGGGAGGGAGGTGGGAGGGGGGTTCAGGATTGGGAACACATGTACACCTGTGGCGGATTCATGTTGATGTATGACAAAACCAATACAATATTGTAAAGTAATTGGCCTCCAATTAAAATAAATAAATTTAAATTAAAAAAAGAGAAAATTATAGTCTCAAGCATGGTTAACTTGACTTTTTTCTTGTTAATTTTAGGGAGATGAGACTTTGCTTATTCCCATTCATGCCTATCCTGTCGTGAACACACTGGACTTTCCCTCATTTATAAATCTATCAAATGTTCTACTTGGTGAAAGGTAAGTTATCAAAATGAATTACCAAAGTGTCATGGGATGTGAAAAGAGAGACTCTTATATGTAAAAACTTAGATTTCTATTTTACCTAATGGAAAGTTTTCCTCCTAGCTGAATTAGACTGGACTTGTAGTTGCAAAGACAAAAAAAAAAACCACTCACAAACCAAAAAACCAAAATTAAAAAAAGGAAACAAACAAACCCAGTCAAGTCAAAATATCATAAGCAGGAAAGGAGTGTATTAGGTCATCAACCTGAAAGGAACAAGGTGGATCTTCAGGCATGGCTGGGTCTAGAGTTTTGACAAAGGTTGGAGAAACCTGACCCTTTCCATGTCTTGGTTTTGCTGCCCTGTGCAGGCTTCTTTCTCAACAAGCTCCCCTGCACGGGGCAAGACAGCTGCCAGAAGGTCCAAACACTATTGACAACAGGGGTGGTTGGAGGGGCTGTGAGGCTGGGAGTATTCACATAGAAGTCTCGGGATTGGATTGAATGCTGTTGGACCAGCGTGCATCTCATGCCCAGACATTAATCTGTTTTTAGATAGATTGGTGGCAGAGAAGGCAAAGACAGTAGACGGTCGCAATGGAAGCCAAATCTCAAGTCCTTTCTCCTTGCTGGGAAAATAGTTGGTGACTTAGGTGTACTTTAAGATGTTTCTTGTTTTTCCAGTAAATATTGAATACCTACTACCAGGCACAGTGCCATGTGTCTCTAGGGACATAAAGAAGATGAATGTTGAGCAGTTAGACTCGAGATATAATGGCCACACCAGTTGTTAAAGTTTGTTAAATGTTGAAATATTTCTGTACTGGTTGAGAAATACACACTGTCCTGTCCCTGTCCCCCCAGCTCATCTGCCTGGCCCCCCTTCTGCCACTCCTCACCTCCAGTGATGCAGTAACCAAGTTGTTAATACTAGCAGTCTGGGCACGGGGGTACCTGCAGCACCTGGCTCCAGCCTTGTATCCATGCTGGCTGTGTACTGCCGGTGAAGTCCTGCTTGGGTGATGTTTTGAGTATCACCTATGTAAAAAGACCAGTAGACAAAAGCTCTCCTTCTGAAGATCTTAAAGTCTAACGGGGACAGAACCATGTCATTAAGAAATTACACCACTTGCTAAGTGTTGCCATCAAGACACACGAGGGGTTCTGTGTGGGTCCAGAAGAGGGAGTACAGAACTGACTGGGGGGATGGGGAAAGTCCTCCCGCATAAGGGGGGGCATCCAGTTATCCTCAGAGGACACTGTGGGGTAGGCTGTGAGGATGGCATCCAGGCAGGGAAACAGGGTGTACAGAAGCATGGTGGCAGTAGAGTGTGGATCATGCCTTGCAGGTGATGAATCCAGGCCGTAGCCAGCAGATGCTAGACGCCTCTTTTCTTTCTTTTTTGGCTGCACCTGGTCTTATTTGTGGCATGTGGGATCTTCGGTCTTTGTTGCAGCATGCAGGATCTTTAGTTGAGACCTGTGAACTCCTAGTAGCAGCATTCATGTGGAATCTAGTTCCCTTACAAAGGACTGAACCTGAGCTCCCTGCATTGGGAGTGAGGAATCCCAGCCACTGGACCACCAGGGAAGTCCCTAGAGGCCTCTTGGTCTAAGGACAGAGAGTAAGCAAAGACTGTGGGCTTCAGCCTGTGTTGGGGGGTCAGAGCATGTTCAAGGGCCTATAGGCGGCACTGAGCAGGGGGATACAAGTTGCTAAAGACCCAGTAGCAGAGGAAGAGAGGCAGCAACTGAGGCTTTTTGGTGGTGGGAGGAGGTGACCAGGGTGTTTGAGCTTCAGGGCCTTTGAAACTCACCATTTAGATCTGGAACAGTTGCCTTGGTTCAGCTGATGTGAGACCCTGCCCCCTGCCCAGAGGCTTCCCATGGGCTTCTGACTCGCCATCTCTCTTATTTTTTGAAAACAGCTCTTTAAGAAGTATCAATAAATAGCACATACAAAAGAATATATAATAATATGCACAGTTTAAAGAATGATAATACGTTGAAAATTCATTTTAAGACATTAAGACATAAAGCACTACCAGTAACTTTACAACCACTGTTCTGAATTTTGTGGCAATAATTTTTTGATTTAATAGTTTTGACACATACATGGGCACCCCTAAATAACACATGGTCTAGCTCTGCCAGTGTTTGATCTTTTTTCTTTTTGGCTGTGCCGGGTCTTTACTGTGGCATACAGGATCTTTTCGATCTTCCTTGCGGCATATGGGATCTAGTTCCCTGATTGGGGATCAAACCCGGGCCCCCTGCAATGGGAGCACCGAGTCTTAGCCACTGGACCACCGGGGAAGTCCCTGATCTCTATATAAATGAAATCATACTCTGCATCAGTTCTTTTGTAACTTGCTTTTTTGATCCAACATTATGCTCTCGTGGTCTAACCACGTTAACCAGAGCCGTCGTAGTTCACTGTGTGTGTTTATGGCAATGTTAAAAATCTTCTCTCTGCTAACAGACCTATGGATTATTGCCACTATTTTTTTTTTTTGCCCTGACCAGCACTGCTGTTGTATATCCTTGTGCATGGTCTGGGGTGTGTGTTCCAGAGTTTTCTGCATTGTGCACCTAGAGGTGTAATTGCCAGTCCACATAGCTTCAGTGTCACCTTTTAATGCCAAATTGTTCTCCCATATGGGTGTGCCCATCGCACACACTCCCTTTTCCCCTGCATCATTGCCCATGGTGGGTGTTATCAAACCTTTATATTTTTGGTGATGTATATTCTTGGCCCCTGGCTCTTCTTGTCTCTATTTTCCCCCAAAATGCTCAGCCAGAACTCTTTCCCAGCACCTCTTCCCTCCCCTCATCCACCTTGTCTTCACTGGCCCCTCCTCAGCACTAAGTGGTCTATGTAGGCACCCTACGGGGCTAACAGAGGTGAATCCTTCCTGGCAAGACTACTCACCCCCACTCAACTCTATGCATTGTGATGCCAAACATAGCTATTTACTTTAAATGGATGAATAGCAATTTTCAACCAAAACCAAAGTGGTGGAAACAATTGATTTCCTAGTTCATCTGCCTCCCTCCCTCTCTCTCTCTCCCTCTCCCTCCACGCGTCACTCCTTGTTTGGACCATAAGCCAGGCTGTCCAGGTTGAGAGCACTGGTGCATAGACAGAAGGAAAGGATGCAGACATCAGCCTTGGTTCTGTTTTTTGACCACACTGCACTGCATGTGGAACTTCCTGGACCAGGGATCGAACCCGTACCCCCTGCAGTGGAAGTGTAGAGTCTGAACCCCTGGACGACCAAGGAAGCCCAGCCTTGGTTCTAAACACACAGATCTGCTTACTTCCCTGGAGGCTTCTCTCAAGGTATTTTATACATCATGCCCTTCATTTGTAATCAGAATGAAAATTTCAGCTAAACAGTTTATAAAACTTGAGTTACTGTGTATAACACCTTGATAATTTCAAAAATATTTCAAAACTTCAGAGTGCTATTTTGTTTCTAGCCAACAACACCTTTCCCAGACTTAATGCTTTTCCCCAACTTTTAATGACACAAGCTGCCCACACTGCATTCAATCCATAATGTCTGGTAGCAGCCCAGGGTAGGATAGGGTGAGTATTTGAAAGGATTTTCTCCTGAAATGTCCTCTGTTAATTTTAGGCTATCCTAGGGGTTAAAGGTATTATTTGGGTAGGTTCTTTATTCAACATTCATTCATTCAACAAACCTTTATAGAATGCGTACTATGTGCCAGGCACAATGGTATTACTGAGGATACATGAATCTCATCTCACAAATAGACAATTCTTTATTTTATTGAAGTATAGTTGTGTTATAATGCTTTGTTAACTTCTGCTGCATAGCCAAGTGATTCATATATATATATATATATGCTATGCTATGCTAAGTCACTTTAGTCGTGTCCGACTCTGTGTGACCCCATAGACGGCATATATATATATATACACACACACACACACACACACATACACGGAGGAGGGCACGGCAACCCACTTCAGTGTTCTTGCCTAGAGGAGCCTGGCAGGCTATAGTCCGGTGGGTAGCAAAGAGTCGGACATGGCTGAGCAACTTAGCACGCACTCTTGCATACATATACACACATACTTTTTCATATTCTTTTCCACTATGGTTTATCACAGGGTATTTAATATAATTCCCTGTGCTACACAATAGGACCTTTTTGTTTATCCATTCTGTATACAATAGTTTGCATCTGCTAATCCCAAACTCCCAATTCATCCCTCCCTCAACCCCCTCCCCTTCGGCAACCACAAGTCTGTTCTTTATGTTTGTGAATCTGTTTCTATTTTGTAAATAAGTTCATTTGTATCACGTTTTATATGTGTGTGTGCATGCTAAGTCGCTTCAGTCTTGTTCAACTCTGCCAGGCTTCTCTGTCCATCGGATTCTCTAACTAAGAATACTGGAGTGGGTTGCCATGCCCTCCTCCAAAGGATCTTCCCAACCCAGGGATCAGATCTGTGTCTCTTATGTCTCCTGCATTGGCAGGGAGGGTTTTTACCATTAGCACCACCTGGGAAGCCCCAGATTACACAAAGAAATGAAATATGAGATCTGTCTTTCTCTTTCTGACTTACTTCATTTAGCATGATACTCTCTAGGTCAATCCATGTTGCTGCAAATGGCATTATTTCATTCTTTTAAGGCTGAGTAATATTCCATTGTGTTTATGTGCCACATCTTCTGTATTCATTCCTCTGTTGATGGATGTCTAGGTTGTTTCCATGTTTTGGCTACTGCTGCTATGAACAGAGGGGTGCATGTATCTTTTTGAATTATAGTTTTGTCTGGATGTATGTCCAGAAGTGGGATTGCTGGATCATATGGCAGCTCTATTTTTAGTTTTTTAAGGAATCTCCATACTTTTTTCCACAATGGTTACACCAATTTACATTCCCACCAACAGTGTAGGAAGGTTCCCTTTTCTTCACACTCTCTCCAGTACTTATTGTTTGTAGATATTTTAATGATGGCCTTTCTGAAAATGAGGTGGTACTTCATTGTAGTTTTAATTTGCATTTCTCTAATAATTAGCAATAATGAGCATCTTTTCATGTGCCTATTGGCCATCTGTATGTCTTCTTTGCAAAAATATCTGTTTAGGTCTTCTGCCTGTTTTTCAATGTGTTTTGTTTTAAAGGCATGGAGTATTCCAATACTTGGGGTATTGATCTTTTTTAATATAAATTTTTGACTGCGCCGGGTCTGTGTTGCTGTGTGCAGGCTTTCTCTAGTTGTGGTGCACAGGCTTAGCTGCTCCGAGGTACGTGGGATCATCCTGGACCAGGGATCTAACCTGTGTCCCTCTGCATTGGCGGGCAGATTCTTGATTACTAGACCACCAAGGAAGTCCTGGGTTGTTTGTTTTGTTGTTGTTGTTGAGTTGTATGAGCTGTTTGTTAAACGGATGATTCTAATTTCTAACTCAGAGTGTTCTGAGGAAGGACACCTAATCCAGCTCAGTGTGAAGTGAGTTGGTGGCAGGTGGGACAGGGAGGCTCAGACGAGACTTCCCAAAGGAGAACGTGCTTGCCCTGAGCTTTCAAATCAGCTGATGGAAGGGAGCAGAACAGAAGGAAAAAGGGGTGTTTTAGGTAGCACAGAGGCTTGGACAGAGTCAGAGGTGTAGAAGGCACAGCAGATTTGGCCTGTCTGGAACATTCATTAGCCTGGGGCAGGGGAAGCAGGGAGAGGGCTGAGAAAGAAAGGCCTCAGAGGCTGTGCTGGGGGGCATGGGTTTTAATGATGCCGCCAGTGAACAATGAAAGCAGAGAAACGCACAGTCTAGTCTACCTGATAGAAGCCTCACCTGAGTGGCCTGTGCGGGAACCAGAGGAGGCATGGCCAGCACTGCTGTGCACAGCCAGGCACAAGACAGGAGGGGGCCCCAGTACACCTCGGAATCAGGCACTGCTTGTCCTGTTGTCTCGTTCAGTCGCTCAGTCGTGTCCAACTCTTTGCAACTCCACAGCCTTTCACTATTTCCCGGAGTTTGCTCAGACTCATGTCCATGGAGTCGGTGATGCCATCCAACCGTCTCATCCTCTGTCGCCTTCTTCTCTTTCCCTCCATCTTTCTCAGAATCGGGGTCTTTTCTAATGAGTTGGATCTTCACATCAGGTGGCCCAAGTATTGCAGCTTCAGCTTCAGCATCAGTCCTTCTAATGAATATTCAGGGTTGATTTCCTTTAGGATTGACCGTTTTGATCTCTTTGCTGCCCAAGGGACTCTCCAAAGTCTTCTCCAGCACCACAGTTTGAAGGCATCAATTCTTCAGCACTCAGCCTTCTTTATGGTCCAACTCTCACATCCATACATGACTGCTGGAAAAACCATATCCTTGACTAGATGGACCTTTGTCGGCAAAGCGATGTCTCTGCTTTTTAATGTGCTGTCTAGGTTTGTCGTAGCTTTTTTTCCAAGGAGCAAGCATCTTTTAATTTCAGGGCTGCAGTCACCATCTATAGTGATTTTGGAGCCCAAGAAAATAAAATCTTTCACTGTTTCCACTTTTTCCCCATCTATTTTCCATGAAGTGATGGGACCAGATGCCATGATCTTCATTTTTCAAATGTTTAACTTTAAACCAGCTTTTTCAGTCTCCTCTTTCACCCTTATCAAGAGATCCTTTAGTTTCTCTTCGATTTCTCCCATTAGGGTGGTACTCTGCATATCTGATGTTGTTGATGTTTCTCCCAGCAGTCTTGAATCCAGCTTGTGATTCATCCAGCCTGGCATTTCGCATGATGTACTCTGCATATAAGTTAAACAAGCAGGGTGACAATATTTAACCTTGACGTACTCCTTTTCCAGTTTTGAGCCCGTCCCTTGTTCCATGTCCAGTTCTATCTGTTGCTCCGTGACCTGCATACAGGTTTCTCAGGAAACACATTAGTTGGTCTGGTATTCCCATCCCTTTAAGAGTTTTTATAGTTTGTTGTATTCCATCAGTCAAAGGTTTTGCGTAGTCAGTGAAACAGAGGTAGATGTTTCTCTGGGATTCCCTTGCTCTTTCTATGATCCAACAGATGTTGGCAATTTGGTCTCTGGCTCCTCTGTCTTTTCTAAACCACCTTGTGCCTCTGGAAGGTCTTGGTTCACATACTGCTGAAGTCTAGCTTGAAGAATTTTGAGCATTACCTTGCTAGCATGTGAAATGAAGAAAATATTACAGTAGTTTGAACATTCTTTGGCATTGACCTTATTTGGGACTGGAATGAAAACTGACCTTTTCCAGTCTTGTGGCCACTGCTGAATTTTCCAAATTTTCTGACTACTGAGTGCAGCACTCTCACAGGCACTGACTGCAAATATTTAAATGTAGCAGTAGGGCCTTAGGTTCCTTAGAAGCGGAAATAAGGATTCATTGCCCACGATTTATTAAGGCAGAACCCTTAAAGGAGTGCAGGGCAGGGGTGAGGGTGCCCAGCCCCTCAGCTGAAGGTACTTCTCTGGAGAAGGTCATGGGAAGAGTCCTCAGCCACAGCAGCCCCAGGAGTCTAGCACTGGGAGCTCCAGCTGGTGAAGGAGAGGAGCCGTAGCATCGCCACAAGGCACAGCAAGCAGACGCCCTTGGGTCACACACCCGCTTGTCAGCTCTGTCCGGCTTTATCTGACTCTGGAATCTCCCTTCTCTGGAGTGACGATGCGGATTCCATGTGAGGTTGAGGTGATGTGAGCTGCTGCCTGGCGGGGTGATTATCTCCTGATGGGTGGTGTCACGATGGAGAGTATAGGACTGGCTACTCCTGGTGCTCCCTCCTGGGGACAGAGGGGTTCTTCAGTGTGACCTTGCACTGTTCACGGTTCACTTATTGTTCTAGTTGCTGTAAGACTTGGATAGTTGGTGGCATTAATTATGTAGATTTTTCTTTTTTACATTACATGGCTATGTACATTATTCTGATACATATAGTTCATAAATTAAGGTTCTTTAGAAAAGTTATGTGCAAGACATGCAATACTGGATTTATATTAATACAGTGGATCCCAGGATGTGATTAATTGGAGGAAAAAGAGTTGGATTAGGCATTTTGGCTAAAAGAAGGAGAAGTTATAACACAGAGTACACACACTTCTGGTTTGAAAGGCAACTGCAGCATGGGTGCTTGGCTCAACATGATCTGTGATAAAATATTAATGCTCCTCCCTACATTAGTGGACTTGCTGCAGCCACTGCTCGGTGAGTAAGAAGCAGTGATCCCTCACCTGTGACCTCCAGTCTTACCTCTCACCTGGGAGCCCATCAGGCCACCGCCTGCCCTCGAGGCTGATTTGCAGTCACGTGTGCTCGGTCACTCAGTGCTGTCTGACTCTGTGATCCCATGGACTGTAAAGCACCAGGCTCTTCTGTCCATGGGATTCTCCAGGCAAGAATACTGAAGTGGGTTGCCATTTCCTCCTCCAGGCGATCTTCCCAACCCAGGGATTGAACGCATGTCCCCCTGTGGCTCCTGCATTGGGAGGTGGATTTTCTACCACCAAGCCACCTGGGAAGCCCCAGTTTGCAGCTCAGCTCCTACTGTTTCCCTGCCTCTGCCCTCAGCCCCTAGCCCTCAGTGAAAACAAATTCCCCCACCTCTGCACCATCACTTCTCCGGGGGCTGCTTGTGAGGCCCAGCTCTGGGGCCAGAAATGATGCCCATGCAGATGCTGCCTCTGCAGCCAACCTCACCCAGTAGCCCTGCTCCACACCCAGAGAGCCAGCACCTCCTCCGGCCGCACTGACCACCTGTTAATGTGTCTCACAGGACAGGCACAGGCTTCTGGCACCTATGCCTCCAGCTCCTTCTTAGCCCTCTTCCTTCTCAGCCCCTCAAACTCGGTCTCTCCCTTCTTAGCTTCTTGTGAAGCACTAAAGCCCAGGATGGTTTTCTGAGGATCATCTTGCTGCAGAGAGTGGGGTGTGTCCCTCCAACAATCCTATCTTGTCTGGCACAAATGGTTTATCCCTCAGCGTGTCATCCATCTGCCCGTTCCAAATTTGTGCTTCTGATTTTATTAAACTGACCTGCTCCGTTTAGTCCACATAGTGGGGGTTCCCATGATTTATTTTTTTGTAAACATTTCAGGCTTATGGTTGCCAAGGGGGAGGAGGATGGGAGGGGATGGACTAGGAGTTTGGGGTTAGCAGATGCAAACTATTTGTAGGGAATGGATAAGCAACAAGGTCCTACTGTAAAGCACAGGGAGCTATATTCAATGTCTTGTGATAAACCATAGTAGAAAAGAAAATGAAAAAAATGTGTGTGCATAACACATTTATATATATGTATAACTGGGGGCTTCCCTGGTGGCTCAGACGGTAAAGAATCTGCCTGCAATGCAGGACACCCGGGTTCTATCCCTGGGTCCAGAAGATCCCCTGGAGAAGAGAACAGCAACCCACTGTAGTATTCTTGCCTGGAGAATTCCGTGGACTGAGGAGCCTGGCAGGCTACAGTCCATGGGGTCACAAAGAGTCAGACACAACTGAGTGACTTTCACTTTCATGTTTGAGTCACTTTGCTGTAGAGCAGAAATTAGCACAACATAGTAAATCAACTATACTTTTTTAAAATAAATTTTAAAAATTTCAGTTAGTTGCCAGCATTGAAAAATCAGAAGATTTCACATGAAATTTAGATTTCCACGTTTTGGGGTTGTTTTTTGTTTTGTTTTGTTTTGTTTTGTTTTGAAAAAAGAAAGCTCCGGAAGTACCAGGCCCAGATTCCTTTCTGATCACAATCAGCTCAGCAGGGACGGCATGGACACTGCCCCTTCAGAGGGCCATGCCTCTGCCAGGCGCCACCGTCCCCACCTCTCCCTGCTGCCTCACAGGCCAGCCTCTCCGCTCAGTGTTACCTGCCTGGCCTGTGAGGACCCTCAGTAAAGAAACTGAAAAGGAGACAACACCGTGCAGGGTCTAGATTCCCATCCAGACTCTGCTTGGTGATAGCTGCGTAGCTCTGAAAGTTGACAGCCATCGTCATTGTCGTCACCAAGGAGATTTTTGCCTAAATGATGCGCAGATGAGACCAAACAGTTTGGCTCACACTTCAACAAAGGTGGACAACTTACAGAGAAATTGCTATGAGAGGCTTGGGGTGGGGAGGCTGGCGGCCAAGCTGAAGGTGGGTTTCCAAGGCTCGGGGACTGGGCTGATGTCAGAGGGGTTGTGTGAAGCCCCCGAAACAACCTGTGAGGAACTCTGCATGAGCTGGGGAGAGGGGCCAGGGTGAGGCAGGCAGGGAGGAGTCAGGGTGTAGCTGTAGGTTCTAGGGCTAAGAGCTTCTTTCTCTTGGCATGTTTATATCTGTGTGTGTGTGTGTGTGTGTGTGTGCATTTTAAACTGTTTTCTTTTTTTATCGGATTATAGTTGATTTACAGTGTTATGTTAGTTTCAGGTGTACAGGAAAGTGATTCAGTTATACATATATATATATTTATATATTCTTCCCCCATATGGGTTATTATAAAATACTGAGTATAGTTCCCTGTGCTATATGGTAGATCTTTGTCATTTATCTATTTTATGTATAGTAGTGTGTATCTCTTACCCCCAAATTCCTAATGTATCCTCTCCACCCTCTCTTGGCGTATATATTGTTTAAAAAGTTTTATTGAGATAGAATTTGCATATCATTGTACTAATTTACAGCATACAGTTCAGTGGTTTTTAGTATGTATCAACCATCACCACAATTCTAGGCTATTTTTATTGCCTGAAAAGAACCTTCCACCTTCTCATTTCTCCCTCAAACTTCACAGCCTTAAGTAAACTCTAATTTACTTTGTGTCTCTATAAATGTGCTTATTCTGGACATTTCCTAAAAATGGAATCATATATCTTATGGTCCTTGGTGATTGACTTCTTTTACTTAGCATAATGTTTTCAGTTTGCATCCAGCTTGTAGCATGTATCAGTACTTTATTCCTTTTTAGTGCCAAATAATGTTCTACTATATGGATAAACCGTATCTTATTATCTGTTCATCAGTTGATGGGCATTGAGTTGTTTCCACTTTTTGGCTACTTTGAATAGTGCTGCTATAAACATGTATTTGTTTTTATGCAGATAAGTGTTTTCATTTCTGTTGGCTACATACCTGGAAACAGAATTGCTAGGCTATAATAGTAACTCCCTGTTTAACATTTTGAGAAGCTGCCACACTATTTTTCAAATGACCGCACCATTTTTCATTCTTATGAAAATGTCTGAGGGTTCCAATGTCATTTATATGTTTATTTGTTTTTATTTTAAAAGTTTATTGGAGTATAGTTGATTTACATTATTATGTTAGTTTCAGGTGTACAGTGAAGTGAATCAGTTATATGTATACATATATCCACTTTTAGATTCTTTTCCCATATGGGCCATTACAGACTATTGAGTAGTTTCCTGTGCTATACAGTAGGTCCGTATTAGTTATCTATTTTATATATGGGGCTTCCCTGGCTCAGATGGTAGAGAATCTGCCTGCAGTGTGGGGTGCTGCTGCTGCTGCTAAATCGCTTCAGTCGTGTCTGACTCTGTGCGACCCCATAATGGCAGCCCACCAGGCTCCCCTGTCCATGGGATTCTCCAGGCAAGAACACTGGAGTGGGTTGCCATTTCCTTCCCCAATGCACGAAAGTGAAAAGTGAAAGTGAAGTTGCTCAGTCGTGTCCAACTCTTAGCAACCCTATGGACTGCAGCCTACCAGGCTCCTCCGTCCATGGGATTCTCCAGGCAAGAGTACTGGAGTGGGGTGCCATTGCAGTGTGGGGCACCTGGGTTCAATTCGTGGGTCAGGAAGATTTCCTGGAGAAAGGAATGGCTACCCACTCCAGTATTCTTGCCTGGAGAATTCCATGGACAGAGCAGCCTGTATTCCAATGACATTTATGTGTTTAAATGTCAGAATAAAGCAATTCTTTCTATAGCTAAAGAAAAAAAAAAAATACTGCACATTATGAGGAAGGACAAAGGTGATGGGAAAACATAAATTTAGCAGAAGGTAGATTCAGAAGAATATATGTTCTCTTTATGTGTGTGTGTGTGTATATATATATATATATATATATATAAAATCAATTTAGACTAAATTGCCAGAAGTTGTAGAATTTTCATTTAATATCCCAGGTTTGCTCTCTTTGAGGTTGCTTCTGGGGAGAAGCAGGTGTGGTCTGGGTCGAGCCTTTCTGAGGATTGGGTGACACCTCAGTCACTGTCCAAAAGGTCAGGAGACAGACTTGTATCTGTTCATCAACTACGTTCTCATGGGCTGGATTTGATAGTTGTAAATTTTCCCCGCTGAGATAAAATCCCACATGGACATTTGCCAATTACCTATAAACAACTCTGGTGGTTTAAAATCTGGTGAACTGTGTTTTGACAGCTTCTGTAAATAACAAAAAGTAGCATTCCAGTTTCTATCCAACATTTATCCAACATCCAACCATGGGATGCAGAGGCCTTTCAGCTGTCTTTCACCTGCAGATGTTGAAACTGCTCTAAAACTGGGTAAGCCCAGCCATCACTTCGTTTCTTAGAGAGTGTTGTGGATCGGATACAGTGCTACTCTTCCTGCACATATAAGTAAATGAAAGCATGCTTTTGAGAGGCACTGAAATGTTACATCTTCCTGTTTCCATGACTCTAGAAAGATTCATCTTAAATCATCTTACTCTGAAATTTCCCTGGCAGTGTCTATCTCATACTGAATAACTGGCTGAAATCTGGAGCAAATCCAGTTGATTGGCTAGTTGTCCTCTCCATGTGGATCACCTGACTCTCCTAGCATCAAACTGATTTGGTTGACCAGTTGATTGGAGTGCTATAGACAAGCTTACCTGAAAGTCTCCTAGGGTCCTCTCTAGTTGTGGTACATGGCTTCTCATTGCAGTGGCTTCTCTCGTTGCAGAGCACAGGCTGTAGGCTCTCAGGCTTCAGTAGTCATAATGCATGGGCTTAGTTGCCCTGAGGTATGTGTGATCTTAGTTCCTGGACCAGGGATTGAACCCATGTCCCCTACATTGGAAGGTGGATTCTTAACCACTGGATCACCAGGGAAGTCCCAAAGAGAGCTTTCAATGGAAGGCCTAAATTTGTTTTGTTTTGTTTTCAAGTTTTTCTCACAAAATGTTGAATCCCAGACTTTTGACTACTGGAGAAAGTCATCGAAAGGCTGAAAAACAAAATTTAGGAAAGCAGTATTGACCTTTCTAGAGCTTAGCTTGAAAACTGTAATACTCTGCTTTTCTCCCTTGGATTTAGTGCAAATATGATTTGGAAAATTGCCCTTGGTTTGCATGGAACTAAGGATTGGAGCAACACTAACAGATGGTCAGTTTAGGAATGTGTGTATCACACTGAGGAAACCAGAAGGGAAAGAGACATGTGTACCCCAATGTTCATCGCAGCACTGTTTATAATAGCCAGGACATGGAAGCAACCTAGATGTCCATCAGCAGATGAATGGATAAGAAAGCTGTGGTACATATACACAATGGAGTATTACTCAGCCATTAAAAAGAATACATTTGAATCAGTTCTAATGAGGTGGATGAAACTGGAGCCTATTATACAGATTGAAGTAAGCCAGAAAGAAAAACACCAATACAGCATACTAACGCATATATATGGAATTTAGAAAGATGGTAACAATAACCCTGTGTACGAGACAGCAAAAGAGACACTGATGTATAGAACAGTCTTATGGACTCTGTGGGAGAGGGAGAGGGTGGGAAGATTTGGGAGAATGGCATTGAAACATGTAAAATATCATGTATGAAATGAGTTGCCAGTCCAGGTTCGATGCACGATACTGGATGCTTGGGGCTGGTGCACTGGGACGACCCAGAGGGATGGTATGGGGAGGGAGGAGGGAGGAGGGTTCAGGATGGGGAACACATGTATACCTGTGGCAGATTCATTTTGATATTTGGCAAAACTAATAGAATTATGTAAAGTTTAAAAATAAAATAAAATAAAATTTAAAAAAAATTTAAAAAAAAGGAATGTGTGTATCAGGGGCCATGGTAAAAGGTGGAGTACTTTTTTTTATTTAGGGCTTTCTAGTTTTTGTATGGCACCCCACTCCAATACTCTTGCCTGGAAAATCCCATGGATGGAGGAGCCAGTCAAACATGACTGAGCAACTTCACTTTCACTTTTCACTTTCATGCATTGGAGAAGGAAATGGCAACCCACTCCAGTGTTCTTGCCTGGAGAATCCCAGGGATGGGGGAGCCTGCCGTCTATGGGGTCGCACAGAGTCGGATATGACTGAAGCGACTTAACAGCCGCAGCAGCAGCAGTTTTTGTATAAATTCTTGGAATGATACATTAAATGCAATAGATACATTATATGGCTTATATGAAACTACCAACCTAGTATCATGGACTAAACAGTAAGAAACTTTAAAATATTGTTATGAAAACTATTCATGGATTAGCTCCCAGCTGTAGTATTTAAGAATACAGGATAAGGAGTTTCAGTGTCTACTCCTGGAAGAAGCAAAGGTAAATATTGGGGATGGCATGGTTTCTAGAGTGTGATTTTTTTTTTTTTTTTGGTCATGCCATGTGTCTTATGAGAGTACAGAGTCATAAGCACTGGACCACCAGAGAATTCCCTAGAATGTGATTATTTAATGCTTGTCAAAATATTTAGAGTAGCTAGCAACCAGGGACCTGCCCTGACTAAAGATTAGCAGCCCTGAATTTCGTTCCTTACCCCACATTATCTGTACCTCTAGTGAGTTGTAGATGCTATTTTCTATACAATGTATTATTTCTATTACTGTTTTCATGTTTAAGTGAAGTTATCCTTTACTTTTTAAAAGGTCTTTTGAACTGTGTGATTCCACTCAGAGCAGGTACTCAGACTCATCATGTTTAGAGACAGAGAGCAGAAGGGTGGGTACCAGAGGCTAGGGGATGGGATTACAGTTTAATGGGGACAGAGTTCCAATTTTGCAAGTGATAGAAGTTCTGGAGAAAGACAGTGGTGATGGTTGTACAACAGTGTGAATGTCCCCAGTTCCACTCAACTGTGCCCTTGCTGCTGCTGCTTAATCTCCTCAGCCATGTCCAACTCTGTGCTACCCCATGGACTGTAGCCTGGCATGCTCCCCTGTCCATGGAATTTTCCAGGCAAGAGTACTGGAGTGGGTTGCCATGCCCTCCTTGGGAACTTCCCAACCCAGGGATCAAACCTGAGTCTTCTACATTGCAGGCAGATTCTTGGAAGCCCAAACTGTACCCTTCAGTTCAGTTCAGCCGCTCAGTCGCATCCGACTCTTTGCGACCCCATGAATCGCAGCACGCCAGGCCTCCCTGTCCATCACCAACTCCCGGAGTTCACTCAGACTCACGTCCATCGAGTCAGTGATGCCATCCAGCCATCTCATCCTCTGTCGTCCCCTTCTCCTCCTGCCCCCAATCCCTCCCAGCATCAGAGTCTTTTCCAATGAGTCAACTCTTCGCATGAGGTGGCCAAAGTACTGGAGTTTCAGCTTTAGCATCATTCCTTCCAAAGAAATCCCAGGGCTGATCTCCTTTAGATTGGACTGGCTGGATCTCCTTGCAGTCCAAGGGACTCTCCAACACCACAGTTCAAAAGCATCAATTCTTCGGCGCTCAGCCTTCTTCACAGTCCAACTCTCACATCCATACATGACCACTGGAAAAACCATAGCCTTGACTAGACGAACCTTTGTTGGCAAAGTAATGTCTCTGCTTTTCAATATGCTATCTAGATTGGTCATAACTTTCCTTCCAAGGAGTAAGCGTCTTTTAATTTCATGGTTGCAGTCACCAATGGTGATTTTGGAGCCCAAAAAAATAAAGTATGACACTGTTTCCGCTGTTTCCCCATCTATTTCCCATGAAGTGATGGGACCGGATGCCATGATCTTCGTTTTCTGAATGTTGAGCTTTAAGCCAACTTTTTCACTCTCCACTTTCACTTTCATCAAGAGGCTTTTTAGTTCCTCTTCACTTTCTGCCATAAGGGTGGGAATGGGTAAATTTTATGGTATATACATTTTCTAAAAAAGGTATTTAGAAATATGAATTGGGTATATATTGTCTCTGTGAATGACGGTAACATGTCACCAGGTCACCTCTAACTTCTTCAAAATTCAGTTCCCTTCCCTACCGCCAGAGAAATATCTTAACTTCCTTAACCAAGTATGCAAGGGGACCTCATTTAATAATACTTCTGGTTGTTCCCTAGTGTTTTCAGAATTCCATCTTTTCCTAAACTACTGGGATGTGTGTAAAATTTTACCAGTGGGGAGAACTAAGTAGGGTTGGGGAAGACATTGAATTAAGGGCAAGAAGGGAACTTGACAGTCACACCAGCAAGAGAAAAAGCATCAAACCTCCCTGACTCCTTGTCTCCTTCTGGGTCTTTGCCTCTAACATTGGTCTGTGTGTGTGTGTGCTTAGTCACTTCAGTTGTGTCCAACTCTTTGCAACCCATGGACTGTAGTCCACCAGCCTCCTCTGTCCATGGGATTCTCCAGGCAAGAATACTGGAGTGGGTTGCCATTCCCTCCTCCAGGGGATCTTCCCCACCCAGGGTTTGAACCCATGTCTCTTATGTCTCCTGCATTGGCAAGTGGATCCTTTACCACCAGCACCACCTGGGAAGCCCAATACTGGTCTAAGCTGAGTCTAAAGTAAGGATGGTGTGTAATTCTGTAAAGGAAAAAAAAAAAAATTAGATGCCTGTTAAGTGACCATTTCTTTATGTAAATTTGTGTTTGTCCTTATTTAACTATGTCATTAAAGATCCTGAGTCCACTGTGCTTCTGGTTTGAGGCCCCAGTCCCAGTTAACTGTGTCTTTGAAAGTGAGATAAGCAGCATATGGCAGTTCACAGGAACATAAATTATCTGAGATTGCAAGGGCATACTTTGAAGTCAGAAACATAATTTACTCTGCATTCTTCATATCTTTTCAAATTGTGGCACATTCATCTGGGAATCTGGCTTATCGAGAAACTAATCATTTTGTCTGATTTCTTTCTATTTTGGTTGGTCATCTTCTGAATACAGCAGTTTACACCTCAGGCTTGAAGGAAACTAACTGGCCAGTCCCCAGACACCCCCACCCCTTTCTCTCTACACGCATGCCAGGACTTGAGGGGAGGTTGGTAACATTTGAGAAAAAGTCCTGGGACTTTAGAAGCCTTTCTTGATGATGGACTAATTGAAGAACTTGCCTTTCAAAAAGCTCAGCAAATAAAGCCCAAAGGGATCAGTTTTGAAGAGAAAATCAATGGGGAAGAAGCTGTAGGTGTGAACAGTGAGATGTCTTAGTTTTTTGTGGTTGTTAGAGACCGAGGAGAGAGACATAGCATGACAGTTAAGAGCTTGGGTCCTGGGGTCCTGGCTTTCACTCCCACCTTAGTCAGTTCAATCAGTCAGTCGTGACCCCATGGACTGCAGCATGCCAGGCTTCTCTGTCCATCACCAACTCCAGGAGCTTGCTTAAACTCATGTCCACTGCGTCAGTGATGCCATCCAACCATCTCATCCTCTGTCATCCCCTTCTCCTCCTGCCTTCAATCTTTCCCAGCATCAGGGTCTTTCCCAATGAGTCAGTTCTTCACATCAGGTGGCCAAAGTATTGGAGTTTCAGCTTCAGCATCAGTCCTTCCAATGAATATTCAGGACTGATTTCCTTTAGGATGGACTGGTTGGATCTCCTTGCAGTCCAAGGGACGCTCAAGAGTCTTCTCCAGCACCACAGTTCAAAAGCATCAATTCTTTGGTGCTCAGCTTTCTTTATAGTCCAACTCTCACATTCATACATAGCTACTGGAAAAACCATAGCTTTGACTAGACGGACCTTTGTTGGTAAAGCGATGTCTCTGCTTTTGAATATTCTGTCTAGGTTGGTCATAGCTTTTCTTCCAAGGAGCAGGTGTCTTTTCATTTCATGGCTGCAGTCACCATCTACAGTGATTTTGGAGCCCAAGAAAATAAAGACTGTCACTGTTTCTATTGTTTCCCCATTTATTTGCCATGAAGTGATGGGACTGGATTCCATGATCTTAGTTTTCTGAATGTTGAGTTTTAATCCGATTTTTTCACTCTCCTCATTCACTTTCATCAAGAGGCTCTTTAGTTCTTCTTCATTTTCTGCCACTGGTGGTGTTATCTGCGTATCTGAGGTTATTACTATTTCTTCCTGCAATCTTGATTCCAGCTTGTGCTTCATCCAGCCTGGCATTTCGCATGATGTACTCTGCATGTAAGTTAAATAAGCAGGGTGACAATATACAGCCTTGAGGTACTCCTTTCCCAATTTGGAACCAGTCTGTTGTTCCATGTCCCATTCTAACTGATGCTTCTTGACCTACATACAGATTTCTCAGGAGGCAGGTAAGGTGGTCTGGTATTCTGATCTCTTTAAGAATTGTCCACAGTTTGTTGTGATCCACACAGCCAAAGGCTTTGGCATAGTAAATAAAGCAGAAGTAGATGTTTTTTTGGAACTCTTTTGCTTTTTCGATTATCCAACAGATGTTGGCAATTTGATCTCTGTTTCCTCTGCCTTGTCTAAATCTAACTTGAACATCTGGAAGTTCATGGTTCACATACTGTTGAAGCCTGGCTTAAAGAATTTTGAGCATTACTTTGCTAGCATGTGAGATGAGTGCAATTGTGTGGTAGTTTGAAGATTCTTTAGCATTGCCTTTCTTTGGGACCGGAATGAAAACTGACCTTTTCCAGTCCTGTGGCCACTGCTGAATTTTCCAAATTTGCTGGTATATTGTGTGCAGCACTTTAACAGCATCATCTTTTAGGATTTGAAATAGCTCAGCTGAAATTCCATCACCTCCACCAGCTTTGTTCACCATGATGCTTTCTAAGGCCCACTTGACTTATCATTCCAGGATGTCTGGCTCTAGGTGAGTGATCACACCATCACGGTTATCTGGGTCATGAAGATCTTTTTTGTACAGTTCTTCTGTGTATTCTTGCCACCTCTTCTTAATATCTTCTGGTACTGTTAAGTCCATACCGTTTATGTCCTTTATTATGCCCATCTTTGCATGAAATGTTCCCTTGATATCTCTAATTTTCTTGAAGAGATCTCTTGTCTTTCCCATTCTATTGTTTTCCTCTGTTTCTTTGCATTGATCACTGAGGAAGGCTTCATTATGTCACCTTGCTATTCTTTGGAACTCTGCATTCAAATGGGTATATCTTTCCTTTTCTCAGCTATTTGTAAGTCCTCCTCAGACAACCATTTTGCATTTTTGCATTTCTTTTTCTTGGTGATGGTCTTGATCACTGCCTCCTATACAATGTTACAAACCTCCGTCCATATTTCTTCAGGCACTGTATCTATCAGATCTAATCCCTTGAATCTATTTGTCACTTCCACTGTATAATCGTAAGGGATTTGATTTAGGTCATATCTGAATGGTCTAGTGGTTTTCCCTACTTTCTTCAGTTTAAGTCTGAATTAGGCAATAAGGAGTTCATGATCTTAGCCCTAGTCAGCTCCTGGTCTTCTTTTTGCTGACTGCTTAGAGCTTCTCCATCTTTGGTTGCAAAGAATATAATGAATCTGATTTCGGTGTTGGCCATCTGATGATGTCCATTTGTAGAGTCTTCTCTTGTGTTGTTGGAAGAGGGTGTTTGCTATGACCAGTGCGTTCTCTTAGCAAAAATCTATTAGCCTTTGCTCTGCTTCATTCTGTACTCCAAGGCCAAACTTGCCTGTTACTCCAGGTATCTCTTGACTTCCTACTTTTGCAATCCAGTCCCCTATAATGAAAAGGACATCTTTTTTGAGTGTTAATTCTATAAGGTCTTGTAGGTCTTCATAGAACCATTCAACTTACACTTCAAGCATTAGTGGTTGGGGCTGCTGCTGCTGCTGCTAAGTCGCTTCAGTTGTGTCCGACTCTGTGCAACCCCATAGACAGCAGCCTACCAGGCTCCCCCGTCCCTGGGATTCTCCAGGCAAGAATACTGGAGTGGGTTGCCATTTCCTTCTCCAATGCATGAAAGTGAAAAGTGAAAGTGAAGTCGCTCAGTCATGTCCGACTCTTAGCGACCTCATGGACTGCAGCCTACCAGGCTCCTCCGTCCATGGGATTTTCCAGGCAAGAGTACTGGAGTGGGGTGCCATTGCCTTCTCCAGTGGTTAGGGCGTAGACTTGGATTATTGTGATATTGACTGGTTTGCCTTGGAAATAAACAGAGATCATTCTGTTGTTTTTGAGATTGTACCCAAGTACTGCATTTCGGACTCTTTGGTTGACTATGAAGGCTACTCCATTTCTTCTAAGGGATTCTTGCCCACGGTAGTAGATATAATGGTCATCGAAGTTAAATTCATCCATTCCAGTCCATTTTAGTTCACTGATTCCTAAAATGTCAGTGTTCACTCTTGCCATCTATTTTCCCACTTCCAATTTGCCTTGATTCTTGGACCTAACTTTCCAGGTTCCTATGCAATATTGTTCTTTACAGCATTGGACTTTTCTTCCATCACCAGTCACATCCACAACTGGGCATTGTTTTTGCTTTGGCTCCATCTCTTCATTTTTTCTGGAATTGTTTCTCCAGTCTTCTCCAGTAGCATATTGGGCACCTACCGACTTGGGGAGTTCATCTTTCAGTGTCATATCTTTTTGCCTTTTCATACTGTTCACAGGGTTCTCAAGCCAAGAGTGCTGAAATGGTTTGCCATTCCCTTCTCCAGTGGACCACGTTTTGTCAGAACTCTCCACCATGACCCATCTGTCTTGGGTGGCCCTACACTGCAAGGAGATCCAACCAGTCCATCCTAAAGGAGATCAGTCCTGGGTGTTCATTGGAAGGACTGATGTTAAAGCTGAAACTCCAGTACTTTGGCCACCTGTTGTGAAAAGCTGACTCATTTGAAAAGACCCTGATGCTGGGAAAGATTGAGGGCAGGAGGAGAAGGGGATGACAGAGGATAAGATGGTTGGATGGCATCACCGACTCGATGGACATGGATTTGGGTGGACTCCAGGAGTTGGTGATGGACAGGGAGGCCTAGTGCTGTGGTTCACGGGGTGGCAAAGAGTCGGACACGACAGAGCGACTGAACTGAACTGAACTGACGTGGCATGGCTTATAGTTTCCTTGAGTTAGACAAGGCTGTGGTCCATGTGATCAGTTTTCTGTGATTGTGATTTTCATTCTGTCTGCCCTCTGAGGTATAAGGATAAGAGGCTTACGGAAGCTTCCTGATGGGGAGAGACTGACTGTGGGGGAAACTGGTTCTTGGTTCTGATGGTTGGAGCCATGCTCAGTAAATTTTAATCCAATTTTCTGTTGATGGGCGGGACTATGTTCCCTCCCTGTTGTTTGACCTGAGATCAAACTATGGCAGAAGTAATGAAGATAATGGCGACCTCCTTGAAAAGGTCCTGTGCACTGCTGCACTCGGTGCCTCTGACGCTGCAGCAGGCTACTGCTGATGCATGCCTCTGCCGGAGACTTCTGGACACTCAACAGGCAAGTCTGGGTCAGTCTCTTGTGGGTCTGACTGCTCCTTTCTCCTGGGTCCTGGTGCACACAAGGTTTTGTTTCAGCCCTCCAAGAGTCTGTTTCCCTAGTCCTGGATAAGTTCTGGCGGCTCTATATTGGGTTAATAGCGACCTCCTCTAAGAGGGCTTATGCCACACTCAGGTCTGCTGTACCCAGAGCCCCTGCCCCTGTGACAGGCCACTGCTGACCTATCCTCCACAGGGGACACTCAAACACTCAAAGGCAGGTCTGGCTCAGTCTCTTTGGGGTCTCCTGGTGTGCACAAGGCTTTGTTTGAGCCCTCCAAGTGTCTCTGGCAGGTATGAGGTTTGATTCTAAATGCAATTTTGCCCCTCCTACTGTCTTGGTGGGGCTTATCCTTTGCCCTTGGACATGGAGTATCTTTTTTTGGTGTGATCCAACATCCTCCTGTCAATGGTTGTTCAGCAGTGAGTTGTAATTTTGGAATTCTCAGAGGAGAAGATGAGTGCATGTCCTTCTACTCTGCCACCTTGTGATCCTCACCATTCCAACCTCATCTCTTATTAACTGTATGTCCTTGGACAGCCCCACACTGGTCAGTTTGTTTATCTATGAAATGGGCAGAATAATAGTGCTTACCTTCTCGGTTGGCTGAGGCACAAGCACATGGCTGGGACATGTGAAAAGCTACTACTGAAAAGAGAAAACAACTTTAAAATGTCCAAGTTAAGATTCCCACCAGAAATGGGGTAAAGGCAGTCATTCACTAAAGGAGAAATGAGATGAGAAAGAGAGAATGCTGTCTGGGTCTGGTCTTTCCTTACTGCTGTGTAACAAACCACCCTATAAGCAGTGGCTTAAAGTAACAGCAGTCATTTGTTTTGCTCCTGGATCTACGTTTTGAAGGCTCCTTGATGGAGAAAGTTGCCCTGCTTTGTGCAGAGTCAGCTGAGGCTGCTTAGCCAAGCCAAGGGATCCACTTCCCAGGTTGGTCCACTCGCACGCTGCTCTTTCCTGGGCTGAGCTGGGTGCAGGGCTGGTAGCCTCGGTTCTCTCCACATGGGTCTCTCCAAAGGCTGCTTGTGCTTCCTGCCAACCTGGCAACAACGTGAACACCCAGGAGGATCGAGGGATGCCAGTCTCCTGGGTATGGCCTTAGGAAAGCAGTGCAGCATCGTTATTTCCGCTGCTCTCCAGGAGCTGAGTGGCCAGAGAGCCCAGATCCCAGGGAAGGAGACTGGGGATCCACCTCTCAATAGACAAAAAATGGGCTTGTTTTCATATTTATGTATTTATTGTTGCCTGCTTCGGCTCTTGGTTGAGATACTCAGGCTCTCAGTTGCAGCACAGAGTCTTCTCTCTAGTTATGGTGCAGGGACCCCAGAGTGCATGGGCTCTGTAGTTGAGGCCCACAGGCTCAGTTGTAGCACATGGGCTTAGCTGCCCCCCAGCATGTGGGATCTGGGACCCAGACCAGGGATCAAACCCATGTCTACTGCATTGTAAGGCAGATTCTTAACCATTGGACCACCAGGGAAGTCCCAGTATAGATGAGCTCACTCAGATTCAATTTTCTCATGAGTCTTCTGTACATTTGAAAAGGAGTGGGTCTCATGCAAATACATCATTGCTGTCCACAGCTTTGGATCTCTAAGTGATTCCTGTATCAGTGAGTAATTGACAAGGGAAAAGTCTTGCTAAATTGACATGTTTACATAGTCTACATTATGGTTTAAATTTTATATATGTCTCTGTGAAGAGGCTTCCCTTTATCTTGATGGTTACAAGTAACATGTAATAGCTGATGATTAATTTACTGTGGCCTCTGAATCGAGCATCTTGTAATAAGTTAGCATCTGTCATGCTTTTTACTGTTACTGACTCATGCTTGGGTCTGCCTGCCCGTGTGCAGCAAAGCCATCCTAATGACAGCAGGTCATGGTGAAGGAAAGTGCAGTGTCAATTACAGGCACCCAAGAAGGAGTCTAGACACCTAGTGCTTAAAAGGCCTGAACTCCTTGAAAGGTTTCAGGGAAAAGTTTTTAAAGACAGAGTGAGGAAAGAGGGTAGTGGGGTATGTGGTCAGCTCATGGACATTCTTCTGATTGGATTATGGTGAGGTTATCAGGAGTCAGCATCATTAACCTTCTGGTTCCAACCGGTCTGGAGTCTACATGCTTGTGGGTAGCATACCAGTAACTTCTCCCACCTGGTAGGAATCTCAGTATCTACAAGACAGCTCAAAGGATGTGGCCCAGAATATTATCTATAGCCCTTGAGGAGGAACTGAAGATCCTTGACTTTGTCTAATGGCTAAAGTGTTAGAATTTTGTCTTGTCTGATGGTTTTCCTTTCTTTCTCCATTTTATCATTCTGTGGTTAAATTGACTCTTTGGAACTCAGGAAAGGTCTAGGAGGCCACAGTTTTTCCACAGTGAAGAGGCAGGTAGAGGACTTGGGGGTCAGGACAGGGAGTCTATTCCAGGAAGGCCCCATACAGTCCCTCTCAGTGACATTATCAGTCAACCTTCATTCTCCAAAAAGGAGTCCAGTACTATTTATGTCAAGATGGCTCACTCAGTCCACTCTCTAAACATGGAGGTTTTTTAATTAGAGAGGAAATTTGCTTTTATGTTATCCCCAATAAGTTCACAAGATTATACATTCTCTCAAGAAATCGTTGATTACTCCTAACTAACACAATGTTAGATTTTAGGGTAAATGATGAAAATAACATCAGAGTAAAGTAGAAACAAATGTTATATAATTTACTGGAAATTAATGCAGTGTCTGGCCCTCTTCTAGCATTTATTTAGAAAAGGGACAAGAAAGAAATTTGCGTTTATATTATTTTATAATATTTACTTTCTGTGAGGGAAATTGATACTCTTTACTTATAATAGGCACAGAGTTTGTACATGATCATAAGACTGGTATTTAAAAAGTTTGAGTTGGATTTTATTAAAAATAAGTCATAAGTCTTTTCAAGTGCTTAATATATTTTTATACATAGCGTTAATGTAATTGATTAAATGTTTAAATAATAAAGTAGCAGGGATAAAAGTTGTCTTTACTTGAAGAGTATTAACTTCTATCTGCTTTAATTTTTTTAATATTATTTATTTATTTTTATTTTGGCTGTGCTGGGCCCTCGCCACAGCATGCAGGGCCCCTGCTAATTGCAGAGAGCAGGGATGGGTGGTGGGGATGGGAAGGGCAGTCTCTTTTGTGGTATATGAGCTCTTGGACACGAGGGCCTCAGCACCCACAGCATACAGACCCAGCTGCCCCATGGCATATGGAATCCTCCTGGACCAGGGATCAAACCTATGTCCCTTGCAGTGGCAGGTGAACTTCCAACCACTGGTCCACCAGGAAAGTTCTGCTTTAATATTTTAATTGGCTACTTTCTATAAATCATAGAAGAACTCTAATTCAGGCTCCTATTTGCATCTGAGGATTAATAGGCATAGGATATGTATATTTATTCATGTTTCTTCACTGCCGGTCACTTTTTATTGTATTTTAGCAATGGAATTTAGTTGAGAATTTTTAGGCCCGCAGAATCTAATGGGATTCTGTTTCTTCACATATGGAAAACTTCTAAATAACCTAAGCTTCCTATCTGCCAGAATTTCTCTTGACCCAAATTAATGTAGATCGCCCTTGATTTATGATGAGGGAAACCAGTCACATAATTTGATATTCATAGTGTTAACAGCAGCGATGAAAACCAAGTTCAGTTTTTCCACTGCCTATGTATTCCTGGCACTGCTGTGTCTCCTGAATCAAGCCACTTGGAATTTTGTGCCCTTAAGGAATTGTTTGTTTTTCCGACTGATTAATGCATCAGGAACTTGGCTTCATGTAATCATCATTAAACAAATACTCTGACACCTTTTCTATGGGAATTATCAGAGCTTTGAAGTTAGCTACAGATTGGGTAAATATAAAAAGCACTACCAGTTTTTGTTTGTTTGTTTTAGTTCAGGAAAATGTAAACATTCAACTTTTAGCAGAGGATCTCTGAGCAGCTGCTGGGGTAGCTCTGAGCAGACCCCTGGGGATACTGACTGGAGGCCCATACAGCCCAGGTGGCTTGTGAGTCACTGACCTAATCTTCAGGGACCAGGTTCGGGCAGTGGCATTCATCATCTTGAAAGACACGTAATTTGTAATGTTAGTTTTATCTACCCAGTGCTGTAAAATACCTGAAGCTCAGTGGGGCCTAAGTGTCTGTTAGGTTGAATTGCCTCGAAAAACGTAATGACTTTTAGGTACCCTGTATTTCAGAATTAGAAAGCATCTCATACAGTTAAGATGGATGAACTGATACTTCTAGTAGAGCCTGATTTAGGACAGAATTTATGAGTTGGTTAAAAAAATAAAAAAGCTATGAAGTATTCATCTCACTGTTGGCTGAAGTGATTATTCTGTATAATGATCCTTATCTTGAATTTATATTAATGGATGTAATTGAAAACATTAATATCTAAAATTTACAAGTTAATAAGAGAAAAGAATAATGCAGTAGAAAAATGGGCAAAGAATACACACAGGCAATTCATAGAAGAGGAAATCCAATGGGTAAAATGAGTAGGGTCAGCCTCAAAGAAATGAAAATAAAGTGACGTACTATTTCACCCTCATCAAGTTGGAAGAAGTTACAATGTCTGAGAATCCTGTGTTGGTAATCAGATGCTGCTTTTGGGAGGATAAATTGGTTCGAGTGCTTCAGAGGGCACTTAGGCCATACCTAGAAAAGCTGATAATTTCACTTTACTGCTAACCAGTAATTCCATTTCTCAGTCACAGCTAGAGCAGCTCTGGTCCACATGCATAAGGAGTCCCCCAAAGGACTGTCATCACCACCCTGAAGTAGTGAAAAGGCACAGACAACCCATACGCCTTTCAGCACGAGAGCAGAGAGAGAAAGATGATGTCGACTAACAACAAACTACTTATCGCTGGTTAAAACAAATGAACAGAACTTCACATGTCATCATGGATCAATCTCAAAAGCATAATGCTGGGCAAAACTAGCACGTTTTAGAACAGTATAATGGAAAACAAGTGATAAATAGGATACATTTTATGGGTACATACATATGTGGTGATATTTCTAAAATCCATGGGAATGATGGTGAATACAGGTAGAGGTCACCACTGGGGAGGCAAGAAGGAGCAGAGGACCAGGGAGAGGTAGACAGGGAGCTTCAACTGTTCTGCATGTTTTATATCTGTTAAAATAAGACATTGGTTTACCCAAAGCAGAAGATTTTATAGAGTTTGGTAGTGGATAAAGGGATCTTTCTTTTATTACTTTCAATATTTTCTTTATATTTAGAATATTTCCAAATAATGAATTTAAGGCCAAGTAAAAATACTCCTGGCATCATTTTTCAAACCGTATTTGAAATCTACTGTATCCCCAAAACAACTGCAAAAGGGTCATTTCACTTTGCCATTAGGATAGGCTCAGGGCTCTGTGAGACGTGCCCCTGCCACAGCACCCAGAATGTGCTGTCCGCTAGCTGTCACCCGTGAATGAGCGTGTGAGGGTTGACTCTCCTCATGGTTGTGGCTGTTTATTACATAACCTGAGTATTCGTTGATACCAAAAGAGGTAGTTATAAAGAAAAATAATATTTTACAGTTTTCTTCTTCTTCTTCTTTTTTTTGCAGCAAAAGCTACGTGATTCCTTTGTGGTGCAGTTGCCCTGTGGATTTCGAGTTTCATGTCACTGTGGTTCATCCTCATCAGGCCTTTACTGTGGAGCCAACATCAGGTAAGGAGAATTCATTCTCAAGTTGCCGATTTCCTGAGAGTTCTCAGATTGAAGATGACTTGGAAAGTAGGTCTCAAGTTATGAAAGAGAATAAGCCACATTTGAATGTGTTATTTTCAAATGTGTAACAGTAACAGACTTTACATCTGATAATGTAAATCAGAACCGGAAACTTGGGAGTAAACACAGTTTGGGATAATCTATATCATGCAGATAATTTATACTTTATATTCAGGTCACTTGCACCCCAGAGTCAAAACTTGAAATCAGGAGTTAATCCATTCTAATTCTAGTTTTAACTCCTGGTACTTACATGGTTTCATAGTCACCTTTAATACAGGCTCAAATAAAATGGGAATATTATATCTACTCAAGCCTTCAGAATCTTAGTGAAGGGTCTAAGGAATTTTTCTCACATGTGGCACGGACCATCTGTCTTTGCATGCCCCAAAGGATGTAAACCCCAAAAATGCTCAGGACCTCTGAGAATGAAATCTCCACCTGAACTGACTTCTGCTTCCCAGTTTCTCTCTTGATGTTTAGGTTTGGGATTTAAATATCCACCCATTGTGGCCTGCTGTGAATCCTAAAATAGTTTTGTTTTTGTTTTGTGTTTTTTCAGATTTATTGAGGTATAATGACATGTATATGATATGGATATAATTTTATACATAAAATTATAAGCTTTTTAAGTATATAATGTGATGATTTGATGTGTGTACACATCGTGAAAGGATTCTGTCATTGAGTTAATGAATATCCATCACCTCACAGAGCTGCCTTTTTTATTGGTGAAACATTTAAGTTCTACTCTCTCAGCAAATTTCAAGTAGTCACCTTGTTTTATGTTAAAGCCTCAGACCTCATTCATTCTATAATTGAAAGTTTGTACCCTTTTACCAAATTCTCCTTACCACCAACCCCCCACCCCCAGCCCCTGGTAACCATTTTTCAACTCTCTATTTCTCAGAATTAGACTTTATTTCTTCTGAATGTGTGTGTAAATGATACCTTACAGTATCTGTCTTTGGCTTATTTTACTTGCCATAATGCCACCCAAATTCATACATGTTGTCACAAATGGCAGGATTACCTTCTTCTTTAACACTGAATAATATTGCATTTTATATATATATATATATATATATATGTATGTATGTATGTATATGCCACATCTTCTTTATCCTTTCATCTGTCAATGGACACAGAGTATTTTCATTCCCTTGGATATTGTGAATAATGCTGCAGTGAACGTGGGAGTACATCTATCTCTTCAAAATAATGATTTCATTCCCTTTGCATATATACCCAGATGTGAGATTGCTGGATCATATGAGAATTCCTTAGGTTTCGAGGAAACCTCCGTACTGTTTTTCATAGTGACTGCACCAGCTTGCATTTCTAGCACTGCACAAGTGTTCCCTTTTTTCTACCTTCTTGCCAGGATTTGTTATTTCTTTGATAATAGCCATTCTAACAGGTGTGAAATAATAATCTCATTTTGTTTGCATTTTCCTGATGATTAGTGATGTTGAACATGTACCTGGTGGACATTTGTTTATCTTCTTTGGAAAAGTGTCTGTTTGGGTCCTTTACTTATTTGAAAAAGTTGGGTTATCTTGGTGTTTTGTTATTGAGTTATATGATATCCTTGTGTATCTTGGGTATTCCTGCCCTATTGGATATGTGGTTTACAAGTATTTCCTTCCCTTCCATAGGTCATCTTTTCATTTTGTTGATGTCTTCTTTTGTTGCACAGAACTTGGTGTTGTTGAACTTGGTGTAGTTTCATGTGTTTTTGCTTTTGTAGCCTTTGCTTTTGGTATCAAATTCCCAAAATCATTGTCAAGACCAATGTCAAGGAGCTTTTTTCTTTGTTTTCTTCTAGGAATTATATTGTCAGTTCTTACATTCAAGTCTTTAATCCATTTTGAAATCATTTTTTTAATCTTTAAATTTTTTATTGAAATATAGTTGATTTACAGTGTTGTGTTACTTTTAGGTATACAGCAAAGTGATTCAGTTATATATATACAAAATATAGTCACTTTTTAGATTATTTTCCCTGGAAGATTGTTATTACAAGATATTGAGTAAAGTTCCCTGTGCTATACAGTAGGTCTTTGTTGCTTATCCATTTTATGTAGAGTATCTGTTAATCCCAAACTCCAAATTAATCCTCCCTCCTGAATTTTACTTTTGTATGTGGTGTAAGATAGTGGTTCAGTTTTATTCTTTAGCATGTGGCTGTTCAGTCCTCCCAACACTTTACTGAAGAGGTTGTCCTTGCCCTTTTGTATATTCTAGGATCCTTTGTTGCCAATTAATTGACCATATATGCATGAGTTTATTCCTGGGCTTTCTTTTTATTGTGTCTATTTAGAACGATGGATGTTAATTAAACCCATTGTGGTGATTATTTCACAAATACGGAAGTCAAACCATCATGCTTCATACCTTAAATTTATACAGAGATGTATGTTGATTATTTCCCAATAAAACTGGAAAAAATTTATTTCAAGGCATTTTATTCTTTTTGTTGCAATTGTAAATGGAATTGTTTTTTCATTTCATTTTCTCATAGTTTGTTGTTGGTGTATAGAAACACAACTGATTTTTCTATATTGATTTTGTATCCTGCAACTTTACTTTCATTAATTCTATTAATAGTGGGTGTTTTGGTGGAGTCTTTAGGGTTTTATGTATTTTTCTGAAGCACAGCACTTAGGATCTGAGAAGATAAAAGAGCTCTGGGACTGGGTGTCTGCCTTAGGGGCTTGCAGACTAGTTGGAAGACTGGTAAATTTGCAGAGTGACAGTTCGGGTGGTACCTGAGGACTGCAGGGTATCTGTGAGGGAAGGTGGTGGAGGCTTCTGCAGATGGAGAATCAGGAGGAGTTTTCTGTAACATGTGGGCTGACATAGGCTTTGAAGTTTTGTTTATTGAGCTGGGAACACAGTAACAAGCAGGCATCTGCTTTTGTGAGACTTAACTAGGGGAGGCAGATGACAGAGAGGTAATCCAGAAGACTGGAAGCTAAAGGAAGATCTGGAGGAAGGGCTTCCAATCTGGGGAACAGCAAGTGCCAAGGCATGGGGTCCAGAGTGCCAGTGTCTGGGGACTGGAGCAGCAGCCCCACGCCTCATCCAGGCCTCTGCTTCAGCATCTCCTCACCTGAGACCTGATGTTCACCATGTCTCAAATAGCTCCTTGTGTGTCACTTGCTTCCCCTTGGCCTACTCTGTGTTCATGACATGACTTGAGAGTTTATATTCACTGGCTTATTTCTTTTTATTTGCCATCCTGGCCAGCATGTAAACTCCGTGAGCTCTGGGGCTTTGTGTGTGTGTGTGTGTGTGTGTGTGTGTGTTTGGGCTGCGCCATATGGCATGTGTGATCTTAGTTCCCTGACTAGGGATAGATCCTGCACCCCTTGCATTGGCAGGCAGAGCCTTAATCACTGGATCACCAGGGAAGTCCCCTGGGACTTTGCTTTGTTTACTGTTGTGTTTCAAGTGCCTAAAACAGTGCCTGTCACCTAGTAAGTGCTCAGTGAATGTCTGATGGCTGAATGAAAGGACCGTGAGGTTGGCATAGAGAGCAAGGCAGAGGGTGGTCCAAGATTCAGAGGGACCCCAGATGGGAAGGAGGGGGATTGCCAGGCAAGGCCTCTGTGTGGACCAGAGGAGTCCACCTAGAGAGCAAACCAGAGAGCCTTCAGTGGAAGTCAGAAATGGTAGCCCTTCTCACACCTAGCATATCAATTTTATTTTCCTCCTTGCCTTTTATTTTCCTTTTCATGTTTGTTGAGCACTTAATTACATTCCAAGCCCTGTTGGCACCAGAGACACAAAGGAGAAATAAACATCATGTGACATTTGCCTTTTGAGAGAACAGTTGTCTATCCTGAAGATATAAAATGAGAGAATCAAATTACACAAAAATATAGGGAACCAAATTATTTGGACACAAACTTTTACATGTGTTCCTTCATTTTCCTTGTGGCTCACAGCATGAACATTGATATCTGGGAATTATTAATAATGGCTTAAAGGTTATGGTTCTGGGAATTCACTTCTGACTCAGTAATGCTGACTCATAGTGTATGTTTATATAACTGGTACAATCAAGTTATGAGTATAAAGGATTAAGGTAGTAGTTGGTAAATAAGATCAATGTGAACATGCAGAGGTTGATTCACATGTATTTAATGAAAAGACTATGATACTAGAAATACTTGTGCTTCTCATGGGAAGAATATATATGTGTGTGAGAGTCAGCCTCTTTGCTTGGACTTGGCAGGAAGAAAAAGCATCACGTTTTCTCATGTCTTTCCTCCCAGGAATAATCCCGGCGAATGGGAAGATGAATGTGACAGTGAAGTTTACCCCGTTTCAGTATGGGATGGCACAGATAAAAGTGCAGCTGTGGGTTTCACAGTTCAACTCGCAACCGTACGAGTGTGTCTTCACCGGGACATGCTACCCCAATGTGGCTTTAAAGTACGGCTCACTTCTGTTTTCCTTCAAACCCCAATTCTTCCTTTCATCCATTCCATTGTTTCTTTCTTGTAGCAGAATGCCATCAAAACCTTACTTAATATGCCTGGAACTAATATACAGTTACATGTCAATTCTGTCTCAATTAAGAAACTTACTTAAATGGTGAACCTTCATAAAATACCCTTTAAAATATAACAGTGATGCAGAGAATATCTCTGTGCTTGTAGCAGTAGTTTCTGCCGAGAGAGAAGAGCTGACTGAGAAAAGAGATTTTGGTGAGGATACTTTCTTTTACTGATTACTATCAGTGCGCTGTTTGAATTGTTGGCCACATGTGTGTATTAGCGTCTATTCAAAAATTCAAGTCATAAAGCCAGAACCACATAGCTATATTCTAAGTTTCAATATAATATTATAATGAGTGGAGTGCCTGCCCTGTGCAGTGTCCACTGCAAAGCCCCACAGGAAATGGTCCGCACTCTAAAGATGCTGAAGACAGGAGCCGAAATAAGTCAAGTATAACAAGTGCCTTTGACATAAGGCAGAAATGGAAACATGCTGGGTGGGAGCTTTTCTTAAAGCACCCTCAGCATTCAAGTCAGAGTAAAGATGTGAAATGGGTTTAAGTTTTAAACCCATGGGTTTAACTATAACCAGTTAGCCCTGAACTTCCATTTCCAGTGAATGTGAGCTTGTATTTTTATATCCAAATATATCTAGTTAATAAGGTGTTTTCTAACTTGCATGATGTTTATAGAAGTGAAAAGGAAAAAATTTCACAGTATAAATCCTAATCTTGAAAAATCCTTATAAATATTTTGAAAATGATGAAGGCAAAGGTTGATTTTCCTCCTCTCCCCTTCACACATACATTCACGTCACATATTAACATCATTAGACATATTAAAAGTGGAATAACAACCCACTATCAAAACAAGAACTCCATGATTTATTATATATTTATATTATTATTTTCTTTCTCAGAAGCCAAAGTAGCTTGAGTCAACTGTAGAATGTTAGTGTGACCTGCTGAACCCAAATCTTGCAAGTTCCTGTAGTAAAACTAAAGTAGTTCAGCCAATAAAGAGGTAACATTGGACATAAAAGAAAAACAGTCCTCATTTTCCTGGTGTCAGTTAACTGACTGAGAAGAATGCTGTTTGCAGCTCACAACATGCGCCACAACACACAGACGACCTCCTCAGAGGTGTCACTTGAGTGGGACTTTGACATGTCTGCTGCTGCTGCTGCTGCTAAGTCACCTCAGTCGTGTCCGACTCTGTGTGACCCCATAGACGGCAGCCCACCAGGCTGCCCCATCCCTGGGATTCTCCAGGCAAGAACACTGGAGTGGGTTGCCATTTCCTTCTCCAATGCATGAAAGTGAAAAGTGAAAGTGAAGTCACTCAGTCGTGTCCAACTCTTAGCGGCCCCATGGACTGCAGCCTACCAGGGTCCTCCGTCCATGGTATTTTCCAGGCAAGAGTACTGGAGTGGGGTGCCATTGCCTTCTCCATTGACATGTCTACCCCTCCATAGACACGTTCTTAAACACAGTGGCACATTGCATGGCAGAAGCTCCAAGCAGGAACAGATGCACACCTTTTCTAAACTATGTTTTGGTTTCCCATCTGGAGTTTAATATCTGATCTAGAACACTCTTGATGTTTTCAAGGACCATGTCTCAAGACCTGCCTGTCTCCCCAGGCTTCAGGTAGTGCTGGAACACAGATATTCCACCAGGAAGGGGAAAAATGATCCAGCTGCAGTGTTCTCTGAAGATTTCACAGGTGCTTTTTTCTGTTTCAGAGTTGGATGTGTGATGAACTCACATCCAATTGGCACTGCCAATTCCATGTAACTCTTGGTTTCTTGCTTTCTCATATCCCTTCATTTCCATCGTCAACACTAGTAGTTCAATTCAGTTCAGTCACTCAGTGTGTCCGACTCTTGCAACCACATGAATTGCAGCACTCGAGGCCTCCCTGTCCTTCACCAACTCCCGGAATTCACCCAAACTCATGTCCATCGAGTCAGTGATGTCATCCAGCCATCTCATCCTCTGTCATCCCCTTCTCCTCCTGCCCCCAATCCCTCCCAGCATCAGAGTCTTTTCCAATGAGTCAACTCTTCGCATGAGGTGGCCAAAGTATTGGAGTTTCAGCTTTAGCGTCATTCCTTCCAAAGAACACCCAGGACTGATCACCTTTAGAATGGACTGGCTGGATCTCCTTGCAGTCCAAGGGACTCTCAAGAGTCTTCTCCAACACCACAGTTCAAAAGCATCAATTCTTCGACACTCAGCTTTCTTCACAGTCCAACTTTCACATCCATACATGACCACTGGAAAAACCATAGCCTTGACTAGACGGACCTTTGTTGGCAAAGTAATGTCTCTCCTTTTGAATATGCTATCTAGGTTGGTCATAACTTTCCTTCCAAGGAATAAGCGTCTTTTAATTTCATGGCTGCAATCACCATCTGCAGTGATTTTGGAGCCCCCCAAAAGTAAAGTCTGACACTGTTTCCACTGTTTCCCCATCTATTTCCCATGAAGTGATGGGACCAGATGCCATGATCTTCATTTTCTGAATTGTGAGCTTTAAGCCAACTTTTTCACTCTCCTCTTTCACTTTCATCAAGAGGCTTTTTAGTTCCTCTTCACTTTCTGCCATAAGGGTGGTGTCATCTGCATATCTGAGATAACTGATATTTCTCCCGGCAATCTTGATTCCAGCTTGTGTTCCTTCCAGCCCAGCATTTCTCACGATGTACTCTGCATATAAGTTAAATAAGCAGGGTGACAATATACAGCCTTGACGTACTCCTTTTCCTATTTGGAACCAGTCTGTTCCATGTCCAGTTCTAACTGTTGCTTCCTGACCTACATATAGGTTTCTCAAGACGCAGGTCAGGTGGTCTGGTATTCCCATCTCTTTCAGAATTTTCCACAGTTTATTGTGATCCACACAGTCAAAGGCTTTGGCATAGTCAGTAAAGCAGAAATAGATGTTTTTTCTGGAACCCGCTTGCTTTTTGAATGATCCAGCGGATGTTGGCAATTTTATCTCTGGTTCCTCTGCCTTTTCTAAAACCAGCTTGAACATCAGGAAGTTCACAGTTGACGTATTGCTGAAGCCTGGCTTGGAGAACTTTGAGCATTACTTTACTAGCATGTGAGATGAGCGCAATTGTGCGGTAGTTTGAGCATTCTTTGGCATGGCCTTTCTTTGGGATTGGAATGAAAACTGACCTTTTCCAGTCCTGTGGCCACTGCTGAGTTTTCCAAATTTGCTGGCATATTGAGTGTAGCGCTTTCACAGCATCATCTTCCAGGATTTGAAATAGCTCAACTGGAATTCCATCACCTCCACTAGCTATCTGGGGAGGGCTTATAAATAGCTGTGAAAAGAAGAGAAATGAAAAGCAAAGGAGAAAAAGAAAGATATAAGCATCTGAATGCAGAGTTCCAAAGAATAGCAAGAAGAGATAAGAAAGCCTTCCTCAGTGATCAATGCAAAGAAATAGAGGAAAACAACAGAATGGGAAAGACTAGAGATCTCTTCAAGACAATTAGAGATACCAAGGGAACATTTCATGAGAAGATGGGCTCAATAAAGGACAGAAATGGTATGGACCTAACAGAAGCAGAAGATATTAAGAAGAGGTGGCAAGAATACACAGAAGAACTGTACAAAAAAGATCTTCACGACCAAGATAACCACGATGGTGTGATCACTCACCTAGAGCCAGACATCCTGGAATGAGAAGTCAAGCGGGCCTTAGAAAACATCACTACGAACACTAGTAGTTAGACTTCTTAAAGAGACTGTTTTCTTTTTTTCTGATTGAAATGTAATTGACTTAACACCGTTGTGTTAATTTCTGCTGTTCAGCAATGTGACTGTTATATGCATATATACATATACATACATATATATATATATTCTTATTCATATTCTTTTCCATATGGTTTATCACAGGATGTTGAATACAGTTCCCTGTGCTCTACAGTAGGAACTTATTGTTCACCCATCCTATATATAATAATTTGCATCTGTGAATCCCAAACTCCTAATACTTCCCTCCCCCATCCTTCTCCTCCTTGGCAACCAGAAGTCTGTTCTCTTTGCCTGTGAGTCTATTTTGTAGATAAGTTTGTTTGTGTCATATTTTAGATTCCATATATATAAGTGATCTTATGGTATTTGTCTTTCTCTTTCTGACTTACTTCACTTAGTATGGTAATCTCTAGGTCCATGCATGTTGTTGGGCATTATTTTGTTCATTTTGTGGCTGAATAGTATTCCACTGTATATATGTACCACATCTTCTTTGTCCATTCATCTGTTGATGGACATTTAGGTTGTTTCTGGCTATTGTCCTGGTTATTGTAAATGTGTTGCTATGAACATAGGGGTGCATGTATCTTTTAGAATTATGGTTTTCTCTGGATACATGCCCAGGAGGGGGATTGCAGGATCATATGGTAGCTCTAGTTTTAGTTTTTTAAGGAACCCCCATGCTGTTCTCCATAATAACTGCACCAACTTACATTCCCATTAACAGTGTAGAAGGTTCCATCTCAAGGAGACTGGTTCTTTTTAACATCCTCAAGTATTCTGGGTTGTTTCCCAAATGTGTATGGCAGAGGTGGTGTCAGAGCTCTGCTCTGTTGAGATGTGAACACCAGGCCACAGCTCACCAAGCATCTCATCCTTGCACCTCACAGCGTGTCCATCAGTATGCATCCCTCCCACCCAGGGACAGGTTCTCCCATGCCTGGGACCTTTCAGGACTCTCACACTGGCCTTACTGAATCTGGGACTGCAGGCCTATAACCTGTGTTATGCAGGGCAGCTGGATCAGTAGGTGCTCAACCAAAGCAAATGGAGTGTCAGAATGCCTAGACGGCAGCAATTTCTCATCTTCTCTCTGAAGGGTCACCGTCAGGTGTCATCCCACAAAACTTGTGCTTGAGGAAATGCTTTCATGGGCAGCATTTATGAGCATAGCCTGGTTCTACTACCCCTCATGACAAATAAACAGCTTCTGCAGACATGGAAGCAGCCCTGTCTATACCTATCCATGTTCAAAGTAGTTTTAATTTATAGAAAAGATCTCAAACATTAGCCTGAATCACTTTAATTGGAGGATAATTGCTTTACAATGCTGTGTTGCTTTCTGCTATACAACAGCATGAATCAACCATAAGTATACATATGTCCTGTCCCTCTTGAACCTCCCTGCCATGCCCACATCCCATCCCAACCCTCTAGGTTGTCACAGAGCACTGTGTTGAGCTCCCTGTGTTATACAGCAACTTCACGCTATTTTACATATGGTATCTATTTTACATATGGTAATGAATATGTTTCAGTGCTACTCTCTCAATTCATCCCACCCTCTCCTTTGCCCACTGTAGCCACAAGTCTCTTCTCTATATCTACGTCTCTATTCCTGCCCTGCAAATAGGTTTATCAATACCATTTTTCTAGGTTTCATATATATGCGTTAATATTCAATATTTGTTTTTCTCTTCCTTACTTACTTCACTCTGTATCCACCTCCCTAAAACTGACTCAAATTTGCTCCTTTTTATGGCTGAGTAGTATTCCATTGTATATATTACCACAACTTATTTATCCCTTCATCTGTTGGTGGACATCTAGATTGCTGCCATGTCCTGGATATTGTAAATAGTGCTACAGTGAATATTGGGGTACCTGTATTTTTTGAATTATGGTTTTCTCAGGGTATATGCCCAGTAATGGGATTGCTGGGTCATATGGTAGATTTATTTCTAGCTTTTTTTTTTAAGGAATCTCCATACTGTTCTTCAAAGTGGCTGTATCAATTTATATCCCTACCAACAGTGCAAGAGGGATCCCTTTTCTCCACACCCTCTCCAGCGTTTATTGTTTGTCGATTTTTTGATGATGGCCATTCTGACTAGTGTGAGATAATACCTCACTGTAGTTCTGATTCACATTTCTCTAATAATGAGTGATGTTGAGCATTTTTTTCATGTGTTTATTGGCCATCTGTATGTCTTCTTTGGAGCAAAGTCTGTTTAAGTCTTCTGCCCCTTTTTTGATAGAGAGAGAGTTGCATGAGCTGCAACAGGTTGTGTATTTTGGAGACTAATTCTTTATTATTGCAATTATTTTCTCCCACTGTGAGTGTAGTCTTTTCATCTTGTTTGTAGTTTCCTTTGCTGTGCAAAAACTTGTAAGTTTAATTAGGTCTCATTTGTTTATTTTTCTTTTTATTTCCATTACCCTAGGAGGTGGGTCAAAGAGGATCTTGCTGTGATATATGTCAAAGAATGTTCTGCCTATATTTTCCTCTAAGCATTTTATAGTTGCTGGCTTTACCTTTACGTCTTTCATCCATTTTGAGTTTATTTTTGTATATGGTGTTAGGAAGTGTTCTAACTTCATTCTTTTACATGTAGCTGCCCAGTTTTCCCCAGCACCACTTATTGAAGAGCCTGTCTGTTCTCTATTGTATATTCTTGCCTTCTTTGTCAAAGATAAGGTGCTTATAGGTGTGTGGGTTTATCTCTGGGCTTTCTATCTTATTCTGTTGTTCTGTATTTCTGTTTTAATGTCAGTAGCATACTGTTTCGATGACTGTAGCTTTGTAGTATAGTCTGAAGTCAGGGAGTTTAATTCCTCCAACTCCATTTTTCTTTCTTAATATGGCTTTGGCTATTTAGGATCTTTTGTGTTTCCATACAAACTGTGAAATTTTTTGTTTTAGTTCTGTGAAAAATGCCATTGGTAATTTGATAGGGATTGTACTGAATCTGTAGATTGCTTTGCATAGTATAGTCATTTTTACAATATTATGAATAACTTTTTAAAAACATTTTGGTACAAACAGTAGACATAATTATTCTTTTACACATAAATCAATGTAAAAGTTAAGTGTGGTAAATAAATTTAGCCATGGAAAACCAATAGCTTAGGAATGAATTATGCTGGATGCCAGGAGCATTTTTCAGCATGTCCTATTTTCTACTTACTATGTTCTTTGAGAATGTAAGGATAATAGCCATTGCCCCACTGTTTATTTATGATTATGCTCTGGCATCCTGACCTTGTGTTTATTTTCATAAACCACTGTTTTAGCACCCAAGTTGATTTTGAGTTTTGTTGTCATTTTTCAGTCGCTAAGTTGTCTCCAACTCTTTGTGACCCTATGAACTATAGCAAGCCAGGTTCCTCTATCCTCCACTATCTCCCAGAGTTTGCTCAAATTCATGTCTATTGAATCAGTGATGCTGTCTAACCATGTCATCCTCTGATGGCCCCTTCCCTTGAAATCTTCATCTTTCCCAGCATCAGGGTCTTTTCCAGTGAATTGGCTCTTCACATCAGGTGTGTCCAAAGCATTGGGGCTTCAACTTCAGCATCAGTCCTTCCAATGAATATTCAGGGTTTATTTCCTTTAGGATTGACTGGTTTGATCTCCTTGCTGTCCAAAGGACTCTCAAGAGTCTTCTCCAACACCACAGATTGAAAGCATCAGTTCTTTTGGTGATCAGCCTTCTTTATGGTCCAACTCTCACATCCATACATGACAGCTAAAAAAATCATAGTTTACATATAGTATTTAATGGACTATAAGTCATGATATTATTGGAAAGAACTAAAATTCAGAGCCTTGAGTTGTTGCATTACATACTAATTTAATATCTGTTTTCAACTCTAGGTTGGAAGAATTTGAAAGAGTAAATACTCTTTCTAAGAAAGTAGTTGTTCCTCCAGAAAAGGCAATGACACGTGTACCTTTCCCCCAATTGCCAGCAAAAGCAAAGCTTCCAAAGATTAAGGTAAAGTGGGCATTACGGTTATCACAACAGAAAGAACAACAGAAAGGCCAAATAGTGACTTTTCTCTCCTGATTTGGTCTCAGGAAATCGAATATCACAACTTGAGATTTCCAGTAGATTTATTGAATCCATTTGCTGTGGCAACTGTTTTAAACCAAGAACCAGGAAAATTAAAGATTAAAGAATTGAGAGAAGGTAAGCAATGAATCCACCATAAATCAGCTCTGCTGCTACTGCTGCTAAGTCGCTTCAGTCGTGTCCGACTCTGTGCGACCCCATAGACGGCAGCCCAACAGGCTCCCCCATCCCTGGAATTCTCCAGACAAGAACACTGGAGTGGGTTGCCATTTCCTTCTCCAATGTATGAAAGTGAAAAGTGAAAGTGAAAGTGAAGTCGCTCAGTCATATCCGACAGCGACCCCATGGACTGCAGCCCACCAGGCTCCGTCCATGGGATTTGCCAGGCAAGAGTACTGGAGTGGGGTGCCAGTGCCTTCTCCAAATCAGCTCTGGGCAGAATCTAAAGGAGTTATTGCTTCTCATATTTACTGCTTATGAGCAGCAGCAACAAAACTCAGTTAGAGCCCTGTTACATTTTGCCGTTTGAAATGTTTTTCTCCCGGCCAGTGATTCTGATTTGATTACTGGTGTAATCATTGTTTGCTCCTGCCCTCAGTTTTGGACCAAGGCACTGAGATTTCAAAAACAAGACAAATGAAAGAAGCGCTCTTTGAACAGAAAGTCAGACAGGACACTTGTGAAGAGATTGAAAATCACCTGAAGTGGTAAGTGTCCCATGATTATTCACATCAAGTGATGGTATTTTTGGCAAATGGCTTTTTATCCATGAGACACAATGAATGAATGAATGGAATAACTTTTCATGCCCTTTGAAACATTTGATTATTTTCTCCCCTTTAATGGACTTTGTTTCAGAGTGAAGTTTCTATCAGGAGTAAATCAATGTGACCACACCATGCACTTTCCTAAGTGTGACCAGCACAGAACCAAAGTGCACCCCCTCACGCCAGGACACCCCCTCCCTGGGGTGACTCGGGGACCCTGAATCTTGCCCGACTTTCTCTCACCCCACCCAAGCCCCCTGTGTCCTGGGCTCTGAGCTCCAGGGGCCATCTGGGGAGCCCGGCAGTGCATGTGGGGTGGGAGAGGCTCCTAGTGATGCAGGTCTTTACCAGACCATGCAAGACATATCTACATGTACAGACTCAGCTGAAGTAACTGTGGAAACTCAAAAACTGAGTTCAAAAAGAGACTCCTGGAAAGTTTGGTTAGGTGGCCACCCTGTCACAGCCCTGCTTCCTCACTGCCCAGACAGAGAACTCACTGCATGCTCTGGGGCCAGCCCAGGTGTTCGCACCCTGCCACCTCTCATGAGAAACAACCCCTTTTATGAATTCACAGAACCTTGTGTGAGTCTGTACTCAGGGTCTGGCCTCAGTTGAATGGAGAGTATGCCAGGTTACCCAGGACCATTTGAGAAAAAACTCTTTCCCTATTGTAAAAAAATAAAATGGCATGTTATCACTGTAAAAAACTTGAAAACATTTTTTAAGTGTAGAAAAGGAAAAAGAATCACTATAATGCAGTGACCACTGTTAACCCTGGTGTTTTTCCTTCCTTCTGTGCTGCTTTGTAACAGGCTTGAAATCATATCCTAAATTAAATTTTGATCATGTATTATTCACTTAATATTTTATCCCAACATTTTGTTGAAAGATTTTAAACCATCCAGTGAGACCCACACACACTGATGTCTGGTCATCAGTTGTTAGCACTGTGCCTCGCACACAAGCGCAAATGCACACTCAACACACACATCTTTCATCTCCCTGAGCCATTTGGAAGTGACTGCAGGTACCGGTAACCATGAGGCCTCACCTCTAAAGGCTTTAGCTCCTAAGAACAAGGACATTCTCCAGCATCACCATAATTACTTCTAAGAAGTTTAACATTGATACCACATTAAATCATCAGCCTATATGCAAATTTACCCAGTTGTCCCCATAATGCTTCTATACCAGGGACGTTTTGGTTTTTGAAAAGGGGAACCCAAGGTCCAATCAAAGATCATATGGTTTGTATTTAGTTTTTTTTATCTCTTTAGTCTCCTTTAAAACAGTTCTCCAGAACTTTTACTATATACTTTTTTTTTTGGCACTCAGCCTATGAGATCTTATTTCCCTGACCAGGGATTGAACTTGGGCCCTTGGCAGTGAAAGTGCCAGGACCTAACCACTGGACCACCAGGGAATTCCACTACTGTATGCTTTGAATGTGTGTCAGACTCCACAATGGGTACATTACATATGAGAGGTTGTTTTTCTTTAATTAATTGGTTTTTTTAATTAATTTTTTTGGGGGGTCATTGCTACATGCAGGCTTTCTCTAGTTGTGAGGAGCAGGGACCACCCTCTAGTCGTGAGGCACTGGCTTCTCACTGCAGTGGCTTCTCTTGTTGCGGAGCACAGGCTCTAGGTTCATGGGCTCAGTAGCTGTGGTTCATGGGCTCCAGGGTGCTGGCTCAGTAGTTGTGGCGCATGAGCTTTGTTGCTCCACAGCATGTGGAATCCTCCCAGACCAGGGATTGAACTCATGTCCCCATATTGGCAAGTGGACTACTATCCACTGTAACACCAGGGAAGTCCCCCAGAGTTTTTTCTAAAGCGGGATGAAATTCACATCACATGAAATGAACCATTTTCGCTATTTTAATGTGTACAACCCCAGAAGTTCTTAGTATGTTCACAGTGTTGTACAACCATCAGTACTTAGTTCCAGAACTTTTACATCCCTGCCAAAAAGAATCCTATAAGCATGAAGCAGTCATCCCCCCATCCTCCTGTTTCCCCTACCCCTGGCAACCACTCAACCACTGTTTGTCTCTGGTATTGCCCCTTCTGGACATTTCATATGAATGTAGTCATATAATATGTGACCTTTAGTAACTGGCTTCTTCACTGGGCTTCCCTGGTGGCTTAAACAGTAAAGAATCTGCCTGTAATGCAGGAGACCCAGATTCAAGACCTCGGTCGGAAAGATTCCCTGGAGGAGAGAATGGCTACCCACTCCAGTATTCTTTCCTGGAGAATTCCATGGACAGAGGAGCGTGGCAAGCTATAGTTCAAAGGGTCACAAAGAGTCGGACACGACTGAGCCACTAACACTTTCACTTTGTTCACTAAACATGTTTTCAAAGTTCATCCATGTCACAGCATCTGTCAGTACTTCATTTATTTTTATGGGGAATAAGGTTTTGTTTTATCAACATTCTACACTGTGTTTATTCATCAGTTCGTGGACATTTGGGAGGTTTCCAGTTTTGGGCTATTTGAAATAATGCTGCTGTGAACATTTATATACAAGTTTTTGTGTGAACTTACCTTTTCAGTGCTCTTGGGTGTATACATAGGAGAGGAATTACTGGATCTCAGGATAATTCACCTATAATTTTTTGAGAACAGCCAGTCTGTGTTCTACATAACTACACCATTTTACATTCCAGTTTCTCCACATCCTTGGCAACTCCTGTTATTTTCCTTTGTTATGATTGCTATCATCATCTTTGTCAATGATCATAGCCATCCAAATAGGTATGATGTAGTCCATCACTGTGGCTCTGATTTGCATTTTGACCCTTACTCCATAGAAGGAAAGTTATGACCAACCTAGATAGCATATTAAAAAGCAGAGACATTACTTTGCCAACAAAGGTCCATCTAGTCAAGGCTATGGTTTGTCCAGTAGTCATGTGTGGATGTGAGAGTTGGACTGTGAAGAAAGCTGAGCGCCGAAAAATTGATGCTTTTGAACTGTGGTGTTGGTGAAGACTCTTGAGAGTCCATTGGACTGCAAGGAGATCCAACCAGTCCATCCTAGAGGAGACCAGTCCTGGGTGTTCATTGGAAGGACTAATGCTGAAGCTGAAACTCCAATACTTTGGCCACCTGATGTGAAGAGTAGACTCATTGGAAAAGACCCTGATACTGGGAAGGATTGGGTGCAGGAGGGGAAGGGGACAACAGAGGATGAGATGGCTGGATGGCATCACCAACTCGATGGACATGAGTTTGGGTAGGCTCTGGGAGTTGGTGATGGACAGGGAGGCCTGGCGTGCTGTGATTCATGGGGTAGCAAAGAGTTGGACACGACTGAGCAACTGAACTGAACTGAATGATGAATGAGATTGAGTGTCCAGGTCTCTTTATTCATAAATATTTTGGCATGTGTCACTGGAAGACAAGCTTCCCTGTGGGGAGCATGTTGTTCACTCTACTTGTGTTGCTGGCATCTGCAACTTCTCTCTTCTTTGGTGTGCTCTCCTGCATCAGCTCTGCAGTTCAGCTGAGATGCTCCATCCTGAAATCGATTGTGGTATTCTGATGGGTTCTGGAAATTGTTTTTGGTTTTTTTTCTCCCCAGGCAGGTGCACCTCGGTAAGGATCATATGTCCTTTAAATTTAAAAAAGACATTTATGAGGAGCGGCAAAGAGTAAACAACAAATACAAGGTCAGAATCACTGCTAATCTGATATCATTTATTTCACTAAATATTTTTAATTCCTGCTATATGCAAGATGTCACAGCCGAAGGAAAAAAAAAATCTTACAGTTAAGTTGGAAGGAGAGGCTGATAACATGCCCACAGTTAGCAATGAATTGAGGCTGGCCATACCTGTCACTGGAAACATCCTCTAAGTAGTGTAGAGATTCAAGGGACAGCGAGAGAGGACTCATCTAACTAGAAAGCTTCCTAGGAGACACAGTATGGTTTTGAAAAGTAGTAAATAAGAAACAGACATCCAATTCAGAGGCAGGGAATGGCTCCAATTCAGGCTGAAATGCTGGGCGTGATCTACAGTGCATGGAAATAAGAGACACCCAGAGACAGCAGCCAGGAGCCACACCAGAGCCAGGTCCAAACTAAAGCTGGAGGCCCAGGCCCACAGCAGGAAGCTGAGCAAAGCAAGATGGATGGAGGATTCAGATCAAGTGGGCATGAGAGCCCAATGGCACAGACACTCAAGGATGGCGACTTCTTGCTCAAGGGAGATGGTCAGTAATGTTCACTTCTGAGATGTTCATTATAAATAAGTAGAGTCTGAATAAAGATACAAGAAGTCTCTCTCTTTTCTTCTTACAACACCTTTACCAATCCCTTTTTAAAACTGCCTATTTTATTTGACTTGTGGTGGAAGAGAGTTAGGTCTCTCCCTACAAAATCTGTGTTTTGAACCTGAGATCCACAGTCTCAAACTCCACATGTGTTTGAGATCAGCTGTGTTCATATAAGAGCTGAACTTATATGAGTTCATATAAGAGCTCACCACCTGCTGACAACCATAGATGTCTCTCATTTCTGTTTTGTTTTGTTTTTTATTTTACTGAAGTATAGTTGATTTTGTTGAGGTTCAGTCACTCAGTCGGGTCTGATTCTTTGTGACCCCATGGACTACAACATGCCAGCAGGCTTCCCTATCCTTCACTGTCTCCCAGAGTTTGCTCAAGCTGATGTCCATTGAATTGGTGATGCCATCCAACCGTCTCATTCTCTGTCACCCCTTCTCCTCCTGCCTTCAGTCTTTCCCAGCATCAGTGTCTTTTCTAATGAGTCAGCTCTTCACATCTGGTGGCCAAAGTGTTGGCGCTTCAGCTTCAGCACTAGTCCTTCCAGTGGGATATGCATACTCCAGTGGAGTATGCAGGATTGATTTCCTTTAAGATTAACTGGCTTTATCTCCTTGCTGTCCAAGGGACTGTCAAGAGTATTCTCCAACCCCACAGTTCAAAAACATTCATTCTTAAGCACTCAGCCTTTATGGGCCAACTCTCACGTTTGTACATGACTACTGGAAAAACTATACCTTTGAGTATACAAACCTTTTTGGCCAAGTGATGGGTCTGCTTTTTAATACACTGTCTAGGTTTGTATAGCTTTCCTTCCAAGGAGCAATCGTCTTTTAATTTAAATGTCCACAGTGATTTTTGAACCCAAGAAAATAAAGTCTGTCACTGTTTCCATTTTTTCCCCATCTATTTGCTATGAAGTGATAGGACCGGATGCCATGATCTTTGTTTTCTGAATGTTGAGTTCTAAGCCAGCTTTCTCACTCTCCTCTTTCAGCTTCATCAAAAGGCTCCTCTTTGCTTTCTTGCATTAGGGTAGTGTTATCTGCATATTTGAGATTATTGATATTTCTACCTGCAGTCTTAATTCCAGTTTGTGCTTCATCCAGCCTGGCATTTCGCATGATGTACTCTGCATAGAAGTTAAATAAACAGGGTGACAATATACAGCCTTGACGTACTGCCTTCCCAATTTTGAACCAGTCCCTTGTTTCACATCTGGTTCTAACTGTTGCTTCTTCACCTGCATAGAGGTTTCTTAAGAGGCAGCTAAGGTGTTCTGGTATTCCCATCTTTTTAAGAATTTTTCAGTTTTGTGATCCACACAGTCAAAGGCTTTAGCATAGTCAATGAAGCAGAAGTAGATGTTTTTCTGGAATTCTCTTGCTTTTTCTGTGATCCAGTGGATGGTGGCAATTTGATCTCTGGCTCTTCTACCTTTTCTAAATCTAGCTTGTACATCTGGAAGTTCTTGGTTCACATATTGTTGAAGCCTCACTAGCATGTGAAATGAGTGCAATTGTGCACTAGTTTGAACATTCTTTGGCATTTCCCTTCTTTGAGATTGGATTGAGAACCAACACTGAGTGGCCTCAGTCCTGTGGCCACTGCTGAGTTTTCCAAATTTGCCGGCATATTGAGCGCAGCACTTTAACAGCATCATCTTTTAGGATTTGAAATAGCTCAGCTGAAATTCCATCACCTTTACTAGCTTTGTCTGTAGTTATTGTTCCTAAGGCCCACTTGACTTCTTACTCCAGGTTTCAGGATATCTGCTTCTAGATGAGTGACCACACCATCCTGGCTATCCAGGTCATTAAGACCTTTTTTGTACAGTTCTTCTGTGTGTTCTTGCCACCTCTTCTTAATATCTTTTGCTTCGGTTAGGTCCATATGTTTCTGTCCTTTATTGTGCCCATCCTAGCATGAAATATTCCCTTGGTATCTCTAATTTTCTTGAAGAGATCTCGTCTTTCTTATTCTGTTGTTTTCCTCATTTCTTTGCATTGTTCACTTCAGAAAGCCTTCTTATCTCTCCTTGCTATTCTTTGGAATGCTGCATTCAGATGGATATATCTTTCCTTTTCTCCTTTGCCTTCACTTCTCTTCTTTTCTCAGCTATTTGTAAGGCTCATATTAGTTTCAGGTATACAGTACAGTGATTCAGTTATACACACACACACGTATATGTATGTATATTCTTTTTCAGATTCTTTTCCCTTATATGTTATGACAAAATACTCTATAGCTCAAAATACAGTGTAGCTCCCTGTGCCATACAGTAGGTCCTCTTATTTCCAAATAAGGTGTTAATGTGATGGTTGGAATAGATTTCTTGAAGTTCAATCTTTATTTATTAATTTTTAATTTTTATTTTATATTGGAATTGTGCTTCTCTGGTGGCTCAGTGGTAAAGAATCTCCCTGCCAATGCAGGAGATGGCAGGTTCCATCCCTGGGTCAGGAAGATCCTCTGGAAAAGGAAATGGCAACCCACTCCAGTATTCTTGCCTGGGAAATTCCATGAACAGAAGAGCTTGGCAGGCTGTAGTCCATTGGGGTTGCGAAAGAGTCAGACATAACTTATCGACTAAACAACAACAACATAGTTGATTAGCAGTGTTGCGTTAGTTTCAGGTGTGTGACACAGTGATTCAGTTATCATTGTTGTTCAGTTGCTAAGTTGTTGTTCAGCCACTAAGTTGTGTCCAACTCTTTCGGACTCCATAGACTGCAGCACGCCAGACTCCCTTGTCCTTCGCTAGCTCCCAGAGTTTGCTCAAATTCATGTCCATTGAATCAGTGATGCCATCCAATCATCATGTCCTCTGGCACCCCCTTCTCTTCCTGCCCTCAGTCTTTCCCAGAATCAGAATCTTTTCCAATGAGTCAGCTCTTCACATCAGGTATCCAAAGTATTTGAGCTTCAGCTTCAGCAGCAGTCTTTCCAATGAATATTCAGGGTTGATTTCCTTTACGATTGACTGGTTTGGTCTCCTTGAAGTCTTAAAGTACTCTTAAGAGTCTTCTCCAGCACCACAGTTCAAAAGCATCAATTCTTTAATGCTCAGCCTTCTTAATGGTCCACTCACATCTGCACATGACTGCTGGAAAAACCATAGCTTTGACTGTATGGACCTTTGTCAGCAAAATAATGTCTCTGGTTTTTAATATGCTGTCTAGGTTTGTAATAGCTTTTCTTCCAAGGAGCAAGCATTTTTAATTTCATGACTGCAGTCACCATCCACAGTGATTTTGGAGCCCAAGAAAATAAAGTCTGTCACTGTTTCCACTTTTTCACCTTCTATTTGCCATGAAGTGATGGGACCAGATGCCATGATTTTCATTTTTTCTGTGTTGAGTTTTAAGCCAGCTTTTTCACGCTCCTCTTTCACCTTCATCAAAAGGCTCTTTAGTTCCTCTTCACTTTCTGCCATTAGAGTGGTATCATCTGCATTCAGTTATACATATATGTATATCTATTTTTATCAAATACTTTTCCCATTTAAGCTATTACAGAATATTGAGCAGAGTTCCCTGATCTATACAGTAGGTCCTTGTTGGTTATCCATTTTAAATATAGTAGTGTGTGTATCCCAATCAATTTAGTCTTAAAAATGACTGTGGACAGTGTAGCTGAGAACCAAACTAATTTTAGAAGCTAATTAACAAATAGTAAAGCCCACAGAGAAGCAAAAACTAACACATTTTTGCAGTGTGTATGGTCCTTTTTACTGTGGAAGCAGGTATGTGCAGACACTGACCAAGCCAAGCCAGCCTTCCTGGGAACAACCTGGAAGTGCCTAGTGTGGAACAGGGGAGATTACTCGGGCCAGGAGGACACAAGTAGTAGGGGAAGGGGGGCAATCTGGGGGACTCTTAATCCAGGGACAAGACAGACCCCCAACCTCCGCCACCCAGGGTAAGGGGAGAGATCACATGCCTGTGTTAAACCTGATACTTGGTTAATTAGCTCTAAGGAGCTTAAAACTTTACTGGGACGTTAAATTTCTTTTAAATGAAATCTCTACACCCCCATGGTGACACAGTTTCCTAGAATCCTTTCTGTGAATTTTAAATGCTTCAAATAATTTCCAGAGACTATTGTAAAGATCCCCTGGAGGAGGAAACGGCAATTCACTTCAGTATTCTTGCCTGGAAAATTCCATGGAGAGAGGAGCCTGGCGGGCTACAGCCCATGGGGTCCCAAAGAGTCAGACACGACTGACTGTGCGTGTGACTGCACAGAAGCGTGTGCGTACACACACACACACACACACACACACACACACACTAATTTTAATAAGAAGGTGTTGGGTTTGTGCTTCTAATAAAACTTTCCGTATTTAAACAGTAGGTGTACTTGCAAAGATCATTTTAACCACCCCTCCCAGAGGGAACATCATGGATGGATTAGACCAACTGCTTAATGTGTTTCTACCCGTTTTAAAGAGAAATAACAGTTGTAGTTGGATGCATCTATATTCAATTTTAACATTTTCAATGATTGAAAACCCCAGCTAGATAGAGGAGATCCTGTTTTGTATGAGGAATTCCAGCGATGCAAGACAGAAGTTCACCCCAAACGGATTTTACACGACCTGAAAGAAGTGAGTAACTTTTCTTTATTTGGATTCTAATTGTCAGCAGCTCTTTATATGCTTATTTTTTAAGCATATAAGCAATTTTCTAGAAATCCTCTTACCAAGAGATTTTTAACAATTTTTAACTTGTTTACCTTTTCACAGAGTGTTTTTTTTTCAACATGCCCACAAGTCAGGCATCAATTTGAGGTTATTGGCAACTTATACAGGCACCTCCTTCCCACACTCTGCTTTCTCCTCTTGGTCTCCGTTTTTTTTTTCCCCTTTGCTGTCCAAGGGCTTCCCTGGTGGCTCAGATGGTAAAGTGTCTGCCAGCAACGCGGGAGGCCCAGGTTCCATCCCTGGGTTGGGAAGATCCCCTAGAGAAGGAAATGGCAACCCACTCCAGTACTCTTGCCTGGAAAATTTCATGAATGGAGGAGCCTGGTAGGCTACAGTCCATGGGGTCGCAAAGAGTAGGACACGCCTGAGCGACTTCACTTTGCTGTCCACGCCCCTGTCTGCATGCTGATCCTCAGGGTGGGTCCCTGGGTGGGTTCCTTGCCCCCTCCCTCCCTTTGTCAAACAAGACAGGAAGTCAGACGCCAGAGCACTGGCTCCAGTTCCACCACGGATATGGGATCCGGGAGGAGCTCTTTCAGCCTTGGTGCCGCAGTGTCCTCAACTGTGAAGTGGGGACAGCAGCCCCCGTCAGAGTTTCTTCTGTCATGTGACAGTTTCTGGTTAAAAACCTCAATTTTTAATTTTTGTTTATTCTTTAAATTTTATTTTATTGAAGTATAATTGATTTAAAAGTATAATTGATTTTATAAATCAATTTATAATTGATTTATAATTGATTGTGTTAGTTTCTGCTGTACAGCACAATGATTCAGTTATGTATGTATATGTGTGTGTGTGTGTGTGTGTATATATATATATACATTCTTTTTCCATTATGTTTTATCAGAGGATATTGAATATAGTTCCCTGTGCTATACAGTGGGACCTGTTGTCTATCCCAATTTTTAATTTTAACAATGGAAAGATTCTTCTCCATCTCCCACCTCCATCATTCTCACTTTTCTCTTCTGGATCTGTCAAATCTGAACTATTTTCACCTTTTTCCTTCTCCCCCACATGTCATCTGGCCCCAAAGTCTTGCCAGTCACTCTTCCATGAGGCCACCCCGAGGTCCACCGTCACACCCTGTCACACCTCAGCCTCGGCTTATTCAGCAGATCCGACTTCTCTTCCATGGCCCACTGCCCGGGCCAATGAGGGGCTGATCCATTTCCGATGACTCTGTCTTCACATTGTTTCTCTGTTCAAGAACCTGCAGCGCCAGAGGCTCTGGTGGCCTCTCGACACCCCAGGCACCCTTTCCTTCCCAGCCAGTTACTGGTGTTCATGCACATGTGCACATGGTGTGCAGGCTCTAGTAAGGACCACACAGTCTGGCTCCCCATTCCAAGGCATCCCATCCCCCATCACAAGGGACTGATTTCCATGTGACTTCATTCTTTCCCAGGGCCACATGTGTCTGTTCGATCTTGCCTATCTAGACTGTACATTTCTTTCTTTCTCTCTCTCTTTTTTGATGTAATATTCACAATTTTCCAAAAAGAAAACTCACCAAATGAGGAAAACAGAAACTTTTGTAAACTGATAAATTGCTTTTTTAAAAAAAATTGCAGTAAAAGTCTTTCCAATTGGTGAAAAGTTAGAAGTATTTTATGTACAAGGCAGCATAAGTTCTTTTATTCAGTATTGTGTTAGAGATTCTATATAGTGTAAGAATGATAAGAAAAAGATATAATAAAAGTCATAAATATTGGAGAGAAAGATCTTTGATTTCATATGATATAATTGACTATGATTATAGAAAATCTAAAAGAATCTATTGCCAGAATAATTCGTCTTACTGAATTTGTGAGAGAGCTTGACAATTGCATATAAAATCATTGTACAATATGTATGTATTTTCATATACAAGAAAGAAAATGTTAACATATAATTTAATAAACATGTAATTTATAATAGCAAGCAAGTACCTAGAAGCAAATCTAACAATTACAAAGCTTTACACTAAAACAGCAACAAAGATCTAAATAAGTTGAAAGATTTTTACAGACGTTTCATGGAAGAGGATAAACATTGCAAAGATGTCACCTCTTTCTAATTGATCTATAGATTTAATGCAATCCAGTTAATATCTCAATAGACTTTCTCATGGAATTTTATAAACTCTTTAAGTACATATACATGTATATATACACAACATGAACATGAGTATTATCATGTAGATATGTGTGTGTGTATATTTGTAAGCCACCAGCTTACCTGGTGGCTCAGCGGTAAAGAATCACCTGCAGTGCAGGAGACGCAGGAGATGTGGGTTTGATCCCCAGGTCTGGAAGATCCCCTGGAGAAGTAAATGTCAATCCACTCAAGTATTCTTGCCTGGAAAATCCCATGGACAGAGGAGCCTAGGGGGCTACAGTCCATAGGGTTGCAGAGTTGGACACGACTGAGTGACTGAGCACTCACGTACACATAGGAAAGAGAAAAGGCTTGAGAATTTTTTTAACTTAAAATAACTAAACTGGGGGAGAGGACTGCCTCTGAAGGAGACAAAGTCTATGAAAAAGTCAGATCACTAAGGCAGTGTGGTGCTGGCATACGGATGAGACCAAAGAGAAAGCCAGAAACAGATCTGCATTATATATATGTGACATTGAGTCACTAGAAAAATGAGACTAGACTACATTTCTTAAAACCCAAATCCTGTCTTTCTTTTGGTTCCTAACCCAAGAAGTAGTTCCTATAATGCTGTGTGCACCAAAGTGCTTAATAAATGCTCATTAAATGGAAGAACAAATAACTTGATTTGAGATCAAACTCTGAAACATTTTTATTAAATAATTATGCATGGAGTTAAAATTTACATCTAAGATGGACCGATATTTTGTGTTCACAGAAAATCCAAGAATTTCATCCTAATTTTGATCCACTCGTTAATAATACTTGGGTCAACAGATTCCGAGCACAGAGACGGTTTCAACAAGCAGCTCGCAAGGTAAGTCTCAGCACCACGTTGAAGTTTCCCTGTGTTTAACAATGGGAAATTGAGCAATGAGTTTTTTATAACAACTTTATTGAGATGCAATTCACATGCCATAAAATTCACTCCTATACGGTATACAATTCTCTAGTTTTTTGTGTAGTGCAGAGTGGTACAGAGACCTTCCCTAGTGGTTCAGTGGTAAAGAATCTGCCTGCAATGCAGGAGCCACAGGAGATGCAGATTCGATCCCTGGATCAGGAAGATCCCTTGGAGAAGGAAATGGCAACCCATGCCAGTATTCTTGCCTGGGAAATCCAACGGACAGAAGAGCCTGGTGGGATCTAGTCCATAGGATCATAAACAGTTGAACACAGCTGAAGTGACTTAGCACACAGAGTGGTGCAGCCATCACCACTATCCAATTTTCAGTTCAGTTCAGTTCAGTCACTCAGTCATGTCCGACTCTTTGCGACCCTATGGACTGCAGCACAGCAGGCTTCACTGTCCATCACCAACTCCCGGAGTTTACTCAAACTCATGTCCATTGAGCTGGTGATGCCATCCAACCATCTCCTCCTCTGCCATCCCCTTCTCCTCCTGCCCTCAATCTTTCCTAGCATCAGGGTCTTTTCTCAGTCAGTTCTTCACATCAGGTGGCCAAAGTATTGGAGTTTCAGCTTCAGCATCAGTCCTTTCAATGAATAATCAGGACTAATTTCCTTTAGGATGAACTGGTTGGATCTCCTAGCCGTCCAAGGGACTCTCAAGAGTCTTCTCCAACACCACAGTTCAAAAGCATCAGTTCTTTGGCCTTCAGCTTTCTTTATAGTCCAACTCTCACAGCCATACATGACTACTGGAAAAACCATAGCTTTGACTAGATGGACCTTTGTTGGCAAATTAATGTCTCTGCTTTGTAATATGCTGTCTAGGTTGGTCATAACTTTTCTTCCAAGGAGCAAGTGTCTTTTAATTTCATGGCTGCAGTCACCATCGACAGTGATTTTGGAGCCCCAAAAAATAAAGTCTGTCACTGTTTCCATTGTTTCTCCATCTATTTGCCATTAAGGGATGGGCTGGATGCCACGATCTTAGTTTTCTGAATGTCAAGTTTTTTTTTTTTTTAATGTCAAGTTTTAAGCCAACTTTTTCACTGTCCTTTTTCACTTTCAAGAGGCTCTTTAGTTCTTCTTCGATTTCTGCCATAAAGGTGGTGTCATCTGCATATCTGAAGCTATTGATATTTCTCCTGGCAATCTTGATTCAAGCTTGTGATTCATCCTGTCCAGCATTTCTCATGATGTACTCTGCATATAAGTTAAATAACCTGGGTGACAATATACAGCCTTGATGTATATTGATGTATCTCCTTTCCTGATTTGAAACCAGTCTGTTGTTCCATGTCCAGTTCTAACTGCTGCTTCTTAACCTACATACAGATTTCTCAGGAGGCAAGTAAGATGGTCTGGTGTTCCCATCTCTTTAAGAATTTTCCACAGTTTGTTGTGATCCACATAGTCAAAGGCTTTGGCATAGTCAATAAAGCAGAAGTAGGTGTTTTTCTGGAACTCTCTTGCTTTTTGGATGATCCAGCAGATGTTGGCAGTTTGATCTCTGGTTCTCTGCCTTTTCTATAACCAGCTTGAACATCTGGAAGTTCACGGTTCTTATACTGTTGAAGCCTGGCTTGGAGAATTTTGAGCATTACTTTGCTAGCGTGTGAGATGAGTGCAATTGTGCAATAGTTTGAGCATTCTTTGACATGGCCCTTCTTTGGGATTGGAATGAAAACGGGCCTTTTCCAGTCCTGTAGCCACTGCTGAGTTTTCCAAATTTGCTGGAAGATTGAGTGCAGCACTTTGATAGCATCATCTTTTAGGATTTGAAATAGCTCAACTGGCATTCCATCACCTCCACTAGCTTTGTTCCTAGTGATGTTTCCTAAGGCCCACTTGACTTCACATTCCAGGATGTCTGGGTCTAGGTAAGTGATCACACCATCTTGATTATCTGGGTCATGAAGATCTTTTTTGTATAGTTCTTTTGTGTATTCTTGCCACCTCTTCTTATTATCTTCTGCTTCTATTAGTTCCATACCATTTCTTTCCTTTTTTGTGCCCATCTTTGCATGAAAAGTTCCCTTGGTATCTCTAATTTTCTTGAGATCTCTAGTCTTTTCCATCCTATTATTTTCCTCTATGTCTTTGCATTGATCACTGAGGAAGGTTTTATTATCTCTCCTTGCTATTCTTTGGAACTCTGCATTCAAATGTGTATATCTTTCCTTTTCTCCTTTGCCTTTCTCTTCTCTTCTTTTCATAGCTATTTGTAAGGCCTCCTCAAACAACCATTTTGCCTTTTTGCATTTCTTTCTCTTGGGGATGGTCTTGATCACTGCTTCCTATACAATGTCACTAACCTCTGTCCATAGTTCTTCAGGCACTCTGTCTATCAGATCTAATCCCTTGAATCTATTTGTCACTTCTACTGTTAATCGTAAGGGATTTGATTTAGGTCCGATTTTAGGACATTTTTATCACTGGCTAAAGAAACCCTGTTCCCCTCAATAGTCACTCTAGCCCTCCAGTCACTGTCCACTTTCTGTCTATGTGGATTTTCATATTCTGGACATTTCATATGTGTAAAATCATATAGTACACAGCCTTTTGTAACTAGCTTCTCTCACTTAACATCTTTTCAAGGTTCGTATGTGTAAAATCATATAGTACACAGTCTTTTGTAACTAGCTTCTCTCACTTAACATCTTTTCAAGGTTCATCCGTGGTGCAGCAGGTTTCAGTACCTCATTCCTTTTTCAGGATGAATTGTGTTTAGTCATATGGAAATACCACACTCTTTTTTTCTAGTTATTGGTTGAAACATTGCAGCTGTACCTGTTTTTGGCTATTGTGATGGGAATAGGATGTCACAAACATTTATGTACAAGTTTGTGGACATATCTTCAGTTCCTGTGGTGTGTCCATCTAGGAGTTGCATTAATGGGCCATATGGAAACTCTAGAACCATAGGATGCTGGTTAGTTATTCCTAGAGAGCATCATGGGGTGTTCTGGTGGGATATGGGCTCTGACATCCAGGCTGCAGCTCTGCTTTCAAGGTGTGTCCTCTCACCACCTGGCTTCTTCACCCTTACATTGGTCTCCAGCCAGCACATTTCCCGTGATCAGGAACAAATGAAGATCTGTTAGTCTCTAAGGTCAGTAAAGGGTGTGAGTGACCCCTGGTCTGGCTACCTACTCCCCTCCCCAGCTGCCCCATCCTCTGTGTGATCCTAGACCTCATCTGCTTCCTAAACATCAGCTCCTTATCTACTCCTCCTCACTGTTCACTCAGAATGCCAGTCCATCTCACCTCCCTCTGTTCACAGCTGGCCTTCAGGCAGCTCAGCCTACCCCTCCTCCAACAAACTGTCCTGTAAGCCTCAGCACTTAGCCATCTTGGGGGGCCCTCTTGCATCTTATGCTGCCTGTCGACCTCTGGGGTGTGGCTGCCTGGGGAGCAGAATCCACCCTCCAGGAGGGAAGCAGTGGTGAAGACTTGGGCTCTGGCCTGGGCTTCTTGCCCTCCGTTGCTGGTGCTACTTCTTTTTCTGCATGCATGCCTAGTTGCTTCAGTCTTGTCTGATTCTTTTCAACCCTATGGACTGTAGCCCGCCAAGCTCCTCTGTCCATGGGATTCTCCAGGCAAGAATACTGGAGTGGGTTGCCATGCCCTCCTCCATGGGATCTTCCTGACCCAGGGATCGAACCCAGCTCTCTTACATCTCCTGCTTTGACAGGCAGTTTCTTTACCACTAGTGCCACCTTTACTCCAGTATAGCTTTTTTAATTTTTTATTTTGCAAACTATACTTATTTATTTATTTATTATTAATTTTTGAAATTTATTTCTGGCTGGGCTGGGTCTTTGTTGCTTTGTGAGGGTTTTCTCTAGTTGCAGTGAGCAGGGGCTACCCTCTTTTGGAGTACACGAGCTTCTCATTATGCTGGCTTCTTTTGTTGTAGAGCACAGGCTCTAGATCTGGGATTCAGTAGTTGCAGTGTAGGGGCTCTCAGGTATTCAGGCTTCGCAGTTGCAGCATAGGGGCTCAGTGGTTGTGGCTCGTGGGTTCTCTAGCACGGGCTCAGTAGTTGTGGTGCACGGGCTTAGTTGCTCCGTGGCATGTGGAATCTTTCTGAACCAGGGATCGAACCCCTCTCTCCTGCACTGACAGGTAGATTCTTATCTACTGCACCACTGGGGAGTCCAAGTACAATTGATTTACAATGTCGTGTTGATTTGTGCTGTACTGGAAAGTGATTCAGTTACACATACATATGTATTCTTGCTCATATTCTTTTCCATACGGTTTTTCACAGACTATTGAATATAGTTCCCTATACTATACAGTAGGACCTTTTTGTATATCCATTCTGTATATAATAGTTTGCATCTGCTAATCCCAAACTCCCAATCACCCGTCCCCCAACCCCCTCCCCCTTGGCAACTACCAGTCTGTTCTCTGTGTCTGAGTCTGTTTCTGTTTCATAGATAAGTTCATTTGTGTCATAATTCAGATTCTACATATAAGTGGTATCATATGATATTTGTCTTTCTGTGTCTGACTTACTTCACTTAGTATGATAATCTCTAAATCCATCTGTATTGCTGCAAATGACATCATTTTACTCTTTTTATGGCTGAGTAGTATTCCATTGTATATATGTACCACATCTTCTTTACCCGTTAATCTTTCTGAAGACTTTTAGGTTGTTTCTGTTCAGCTCTTGTAAATAGTGCTGCTGTGAACATAGGGATGCATGTGTCTTTTCAAATTAGAGTTTTCTCCAGATATCTGCCCAGGAGTGGGATTGCTGGATCATATGATACCTCTATTTATAGTTTTTTGAGGATTTCCATATTGTTCTCCACAGTGGCTGCACCAGTTTCCATTCCCATCTTGGTGCTACTTCTCATGAGCTTTTCAGTCTTGGCAAAGTTCCATGACCTTTGTCCTCTGTCTCCTCATCTGTCACTGAGGACACCAGTGAGAGCTGTCTCAGGGCTGTCAGGAAAGTTAGGTGAGTCAACACATAGAAGAGACTCCCACAGTTTACATTGTGGGTATCTTCCAGGCAGTGCTTGCAGCCTGGGCTGAAACTAGTCCTGGTGGATAGAGCAGAGCTCACTGCATCAGTGACCTGCACCCCGACCTCCCAGGCCCTGTAACCGGTGTCCCTGCTAGGGCTTTGTCTAGGTGGCTCTGTGCCCATGGAGAACAGAGGTGGCCACAAGACACTTACTGCTAGCAGGACTCCCACCACTACCCCAGCCACTTGCTCTGGACCAGCCCGCCTGGCTCAGCAGTTGTGTGTCTGGCTTTGAGTGGCATTTCAGTCTTTTCTGCACACTTCCCAGAAGGTATTGTCACTTAGATATAAAAACCTGTCCCCAGCCTCATGGCTCTGCCATCTCCTCGGCTCAGCCACACCCCGTCATCTCTCACCTGGACCACTTCAGTCCAGGCCTCCCTAAGCCTGGATAAGATTGGACCTCTCCCCAGGGAAACCCTCCAAAAGCCCCCATTGCAACTGGAATAAAATGCATAACTTCTATCACAATGACAAGGCCATCCTGGGTTTCTCTCTGTCCTTTAAGCTTGTCTCCTTTGTTTCCGAGTCAGGATCTTTGCACCTGCTACTTCCTCTGCTTAGAGCTTTCTTTCCAGGGCCGCTGTCTCCTCATTGTTCAAGTCTTAGATCAAACTTAACCTTGGAGAGGCCATCCTTACATCCCTCACAAGAGGCCAGACACCCCACCCCCAGCCCCTCAGTCATGCCCTCATGTGTTCACTCTTTTTTATTTTATTTATGGTATTTATCCTGTCTATTGTCATCCTGTTATACATACAGACACACGCACAGAACATCAGCTCTGTGTAGGCAAAGCATCCATTTCTCCACACTATGTCTGCAGTTCCTTGAGCAGGACTATCCGCAGAGTGGCTGTGTCATAATATTCCATAAATGACAAAGTCTGTCCCCAGATGGAAAGGAGCATGATCTGTGACATCAGCAGGCCCCCAACTCGATGTGCAGGGAGCACAGCTCCAGCAGCATCTGCTCTGGATGCAAAGCCTGGGAGCGTACAGCCAGCATTGCCCCAACCCACTGCCGGGCTAATACAGACTCAGTTTATCCTTCAATTCTGATAATAACACAACAGCAGTGTCACTAAGATTCACCCTGGAACTTGTCACTCTTTCCACTCTGGAAATTTGAGAAAACTGAAGCTCGTAAACTGGGTGGGTCAAGGCCCGGTAACAGCCTGGTCTCTGTATCCAGGCGGGTCTGCACTGCCCGGACCTTGGCACCTGCAGCCTTGTCTAAGGCAGCGTGTAATGTCCTGGGAATTCCCAGGTGGGCTCAGCTCCTGGTTGCGGTTGTGGAAAGTGAGCTGAATTGAATGCCAAAGTGAGCACTGATTAATAATGTGAAATCATTATTCTTTCTAATTCCAGGTCCTGATTCATCGCCGCTTGCTTACTATGCTGAATGCCGTCCGTAACATACAGAAAGACATCATCGTGAAAAGGTTCACTCAGGAAAGACAGTCCATGGCACAAGGTAGAGCAGCTGCCAACAGCTGTGTTTCATCAGCATACGCCCTAAGCAGGGGGCTTCTCTGTGATGAAGTTAGCTTTCATAAATCACATATACTGGATTTTTTTAAATTATTGAAGTATAATTGATTTACAGTGCTGTGTTAATTCTGCTGTACAGCAAAGTGATTCTGTTATACATAAATATACACTTTTTAGAAAACTGTTTTCCATTGTGGTTTATCACAGGATAGTGAATATAGTTCCCTGTGCTATATAATAGGACCTTGTTTATCCATTCGGCACACATAGTTCGCTTCTGCTAACTCCAAACTCCCATTCCATCTCTCCCCACACCTGCAAGGTCCTCTGCACCTTGTCAACCACACGTCTTTTCTCTTTCTGCTTTGTAGATAAGTTCATGTGTCATATTTTAGATTCAACATATAAGTATATATATGGTATTTGTCTTCCTCTTTCTTACTTACTTAGTGATAATCTCCAAGTACATCCATGTTGCTGCAAGTGGCATTTTTATTCTTTTTTGTGGCTGAGTAATATTCCATTATATATATATATATATATATATATATATATATATATATGCCATATTTTCTTGATCCATTCATGTGTCAATGGACATTTAGATTGCATCCATGTCTTAACTGTTGTAAATGGTGCTGCTATGAACATAGCACATTTTATTACATTTTAATTATTCTTTTTTCCTCCTATATTATTTAATCTCTGATACTGACATTTCTAATAAACTCTTTAAAAAAATCATAAAATTTACCTGTGAGTTAAATGCGGACACCTGTAAAATGACTTTATATGTTTCTTTAATTTAATCTTTTTCTTTGCTGACAAGGACAAAGAATATTCATCAGAGATGCTTTCATTAAGAATTACAGTTTTAGGGGAACTTCTGATTCAAGATAGGCAGAGTAGAATGATATGCACTCATCTCCTTTTGCGAGAACACCAAAATCACAACTAGCTGTTGAACAGCCATTGAGAGGAGAACACTGGAACCCACCAAAAAAACATAACCTGTGTCCAAAGACAGAGAAGAAGCTGCATCGAGATGGTAGGAGGGGCACAATCATAATAAAATCAAATTCCATACCCACTGGGTGGGCAACCCACAGACTGGAGAAAAATAATACCAAAGAGGCTCTTGCTCTCTTATGAAGTTTCTGAACCCCATTTCAGGCTTCCAGCCTGGGGATCCTACAAAGGGACTGAATCCCCAGGGAATCTGACCCTGAAGGCCAGTGGGATTTGATTATAGGACTTCCACAAGACTTCGGGGAACAGACTCGAGTCTTGGAGGGCACAAACAAAATTTTGCACACACCAAGACCCAGAGGAGAGGAGCAGTGACCCCACAAGAGACTGAACCAAACTATTATTAGTGTTGGAGGGCCTCCTGTGGAGGTGTGGGTAGGCAGGGGCTCACCACAGGGACGGGGCACTGGCAGCAGCAGTCTGGGAAGGCCCCCCGTGGCATAAACCCTCTTGGAGTTCACTACTAACCCTACCATGTAACTCAGTGGGTAAAGAATCCACCTGCAATGCAGGAGACCTGGGTTCAATCCCTGGGTTGGGAAGATCCTCTGGAGAAGAAAATGGCTACCCACTCTAGTATTCTGGCCTGAAGAATTCCATGGACTGTATAGTCCATGGGATCACAGAGTCTGTCAGACTGAGTGACTTTCATTTTCACTTTCAAAAAAAGAGCCTCTAGACCCCAAGGCTGGGTTGCCTCAGGCCAAACAACTAACAGGGAGGGATTGTTAGTTGGATTAAAGTTTTAAAGTTTTACTAAGCAAGGGCCTGCCCACCAGAGCAACACTTGGCTTTTCCTGCCCTCTCCTTCCCATCAAGAAGCTTACAGAAACCTCTTAGCCTCCTTCATCAAAGGACAGACAGAAGAATCAAGAAGAACCACAATCCCATAGCAGCTAGAACAAAAATCACATTACAGAAAGCTAATCAGGATGAAAAAGCAGAGAGTTACGTCCCAGATGAAGGGACAAAATAGAACTCCAGAAAAACAACTAAATGGAGATAGCAACCTTTCAGAAAAAGAATTCAGAATAATGATAGTAAAGATGATCCAGGATTTTGGAAACAGAATGGAGAAGATGTAAGAAATGTTTACCAAAGACCTACAAGAACTAAAGAACAAATAAACAGAGATGAACACTAGAAGGAATCAATGGCAGAATAACTGAGACAGAAGAACAGATAAGTGACCTGGAGGACAGAATGGTGGAAATCACTGACAGAGCAGAATATAGAAAAAAAGAATGAAAAGAAATGAAGACAGTCTAAGAGACCTCTGGGGAAACATTAAATGCACCAGCATTCACATTACAGGGGAGAAGAGAGAAAGAAAGGACCCAAGAAAATATTTGAAGATAATAGATGAAAAGTTCCCTAACATAGGAAATAGTCAACCAAGTCCAGGAAGCAGAGTTCCAGGCAGGATGAACACAAGGAGGAAAAAGATACATAGTAATCAAAGTGACAAAAATTAAAGACAAAAGAATAAAAGCAACAAGGGAAAAAGGACAAATAACATACATACAAGGGAACCCCCATCAGGTTATCAGCTGATTTCTCAACAGAGACTCTATGAGCCAGAAGGGAATGGCATGATATACTTAAAGTGATAAAAGGGAAGAATCTACAACCAAGAATACTCTACCCAGCAAGACTTTCCTTCAGACTTGATGGAGAAGTCAAAAACTTTCCAGACAAGCAAAAGTTAAGAGAATTTAGCACCACCAAACCAGCTTTACAACAAAAGCTAAAGGAACTTCTCTAGGCATGAAACACGAGAAGGAAAAGACCTACAGAAAATAAACCCAAAACAATTAAGAAAATGGTAATAGGACCATTGAAGTGAAGTGAAGTCGCTCAGTCATGTCTGACTCTTTGTGACCCCATGGACTGTAGCCTACAAGGCTCCTCTGTCCATGGAATTTTCCAGGCCAAGAGTACTGGAGTGGGTTGCCATTTCCTTCTCCAGGGAATCTTCCCAAGCCAGGGATTGAACCTGGGTCGCCTGCATTGCAGGCAGATGCTTTACCATCTGAGCCACCAAGGAATTGAGAAATATCAGTAACCTCAGATATGCAGATGACACCACCCTTATGGCAGAAAGCAAAGACGAATTAAAGGGCCTCTTGGCATCCAGTCCCATCACTTCATGGCAAATAGATGGGGAAACAACTAGAAACAGTGGTGGATTTTATTTTCTTGGGCTCCAAAATCACTGCAAATGGTGACTGCAGCCATGAAATTAAAAGACGCTTTCTCCTTGGAAGAAAAGCAATGACAAACCTAGACAGCATATTAAAAAGCAGAGACATTGCTTTGCCTATTGCCAGGAGAAATATCAGTAACGTCAGATATGCAGATGACACCACCCTTATGGCGGAAAGTGAAGAGGAACTAAAAAGCCTCTTGATGAACGTGAAAGAGGAGAGTGAAAAAGTTGGCTTAAAGCTCAACATTCAGAAAATGAAGATCATGGCATCTGGTCCCATCCCTTCATGGCAAATAGATGGGGAAATAGTGGAAACAGTGTCAGACTTTTATTTTGGGGGGCTCCAAAATCACTGCAGATGGTGACTGCAGCCATGAAATTAAAAGATGCTTACTCCTTGGAAGGGAAGTTATGACCAACCTAGATAGCATATTCAAAAGCAGAGACATTACTTTGACAACAAAGGTCTGTCTAGTCAAGGCTATGGTTTTTCCAGTGGTCATGTATGGATGTGAGAGTTAGACTGTGAAGAAGGCTGAACACCAAAGAATTGATGCTTTTGAACTGTGGTGTTGGAGAAGACTCTTGAGAGTCCCTTGGACTGCAAGGAGATCCAACCAGTCCATTCTAAAGGAGATCAGTCCTGGGTGTTCTTTGGAAGGAATGATGCTAAAGCTGAAACTCCAGTACTTTGGCCACCTCATGCAAAGAGTTGACTCATTGGAAAAGACTCTGATGCTGGGAGGGATTGGGGGCAGAAGGAGAAGGGGACGACAGAGGATGAGATGGCTGGATGACATCACCAACTTGATGGATGTGAGTTTGAGTGAACTCCGGGAGTTGGTGATGGACAGGGAGGCCTGGCATGCGGCAATTCATGGGATCACAAAGAGTGGGACATGACTGAGCGACTGAACTGAACTGGACTGAACAATGGTCCGTATAGTCAAAGCTATGGTTTTTTCCATAAAGAGTTGGACCATAAAGAAGACTGAGCACTGAAGAACTCATGCCTTCAAACTGTGGTGCTGGAGAAGACTCTGCCGAGTCCCTTGGACAACAAGGAGACCAAACCAGTCAATCCTGAGGAAAATCAACCCTGAATATTCATTAGAAGGACTGATGCTGAAGCTGAAGCTCTAGTACTTTGACCACATGATGTGAAGAGCTAACTCATTGGAAAAAACCCTGATGCTGGGAAAGATGGAAAGCAGGAGGATACAGGAATGACAGAGGATGAGATGGCTGGATGGCATCTCCAAGTTGGGCATGTCCAAACTCAGTGGACATGAGTTTGAGCAAACTCTGGGAGATGGTGAAGGACAGGGAGCCTGGCATGCTACAGTCCATGGGGTTGCAAGAAGCTGAACACAACTGAGAGACTGAACAACAACAACAACAATAGGATCATATGTATCCATAATTACCTTCAATGTAAATAGATTAAATTCACCAACCAGAAGACATAGACTGACTGGGCATATCAAAACATGTGCATGTATGCACTTCTGTTTACCACATCACCCTGGTTGACCCCCATACTTTATGTAATGATTTTATATTGTTAGGTTAATCATGTTCCCATTATGGCTTGTAATTATTTATCTTTTATTTTTGGTTTGGCTATTGATTGTGAAAACTGATAAACATCTATTACCATTATTATTATGTAACTATTACTCACTTAATGCCATTGTATTATGATTAGTCAACAGGAAAAATAGAGTTGTATAGCACCAAAGCTATCAGCTACCATTTAATAGAAAAACCAGTAATCACTTTTTAAAATTGTCTTGGAATTTTTTGAAAAATACAAATGCCTAGGTATTGCTTTTGTTCTCCAAAGCTCCAGATACATTTCTAATGAGCAGCCATGTTTAAAAACAACTCTCCTATATGATGATCTTTTATCTAGTTTGTTTCACTTTTTCTGTTTCATATTCAGCACTCCCATTTCGTTTAGTTTATGTGTTCCAGTTTCTCCATCACTTTTTTTTTTGATCTTCTTTCTCAGCCTTTATCAAGAATAGTAGAAAAGCTTTTATATACATATATATAATAGTATGTATAATATATATATTAGAAATCTTATGAATTTTTGCCTAACTTAAAAATTTATGACATTTTGATTCCAGTTGTTTGACTTAATGTGAATAGAATGCTGGATTTCTAATTTAAAAAAATAGATATGCAACAAGCAACAAAGGTTTATTATATAGCACAGGGAACTAGTCAATATCTTGTAATAACCTATAATGGAAAATAATCTCAATGATAATATATGTGCATATGTATAACTGGATCACCTTGCTGGGCACCTGAAATGTAAGTCAATTATGCTTCAATATAATATACATATTAAGAAAAAGTTCTATGTAAAATAGCCTCAGAATGCAAAATAACCCATTAAATAAATACCAACAGTAGTATTAAAAAAAAGAATTATGGTGTTTTGGAAGTAAAAGTAAAATTTTTTTAAAAATTGGAGGAGTTGAGGTAAAAAACAAATGAGAAACTAAGAACAAGACTACACACATACATATGTACGCACATACATGTTGTTTTTTAAATGGCCTGTGGCCAAGCCCCAGTAACTGGTATGTAGAAAATACACAGCTAAAAAGATGGTGGTTTCACAAAAGTGCCTTGAGACTCTCCAGAAGTGCTGTTCTGTTTTTCACCCGCAGACAAGAGCTTCAAATACCACCTGGGGCGAGTCAGTAAGGACGCCAGCCGGTTCTCTGTGTCTCCCCAGGAAGTACTGCCCTTTGCCTTTCCATCCTACAGCCCTCCCCAGGACTCCAACGAACTGGTGGGTGCATGGAGGCTGCAGGTAGGGCTGGGCGCAGTCAGGGGGCGACAGGCCGGTACCAAGGGGAGCCGCACCTGGTTGGTCTCTGTCCCTCTGCCTCCTCCCAGGAGGCTCCTGAGGGAGACCTGTGCCCAGGTGATTATGATGAATGGGAAACCAGGAAGCACCTGCTGCCACCTACCTGTCCCCTGAGACACCTGTGCAGAGCTTGCTGGCCCCAATCTGCCCAAGCTGGAGACCGCTGAGCCCCCTGGACTGCCGGGAAATGGGGTCTGAGGGCTGAATAGCAAACAGAGGACCAGGAGGACCTAGCCTGGACCTGGGAGGCAGGCCCAGCTCAGCCAAGCCCTCTGCTGTGTGGAAACTGCAGAGGTTGGGAGTGGGTGGCCCCAGCATCTAACAGTCCAATCTCAGACTCACAAGTCCATCCCTGCTTCCCTCTTGGCAAGAAGTTGGACAGTTTATCAAATGATGCATTGTAATTCAGGTGGTGGCTACACCACGAGGCAGGCAGGACTTTCTCAAGTTCTATCAATTTAATTAATCTTCAAATTTAATAGGTTTCTTCTCTTGCAGCTGAGAAGGAAACTGAGACACAAGGGCACAGAGCCTGTAATAAAATGCTGCCTGAGTTCCCCAAGTTCACAGGTTTAGCAATAAAAAATGTGTTTAAATCAATGTTGAAAGGGCACAAGCAAAACAATTTTCTAGTTTCAAAGAATGAAGTTGCCATGCACATCCTGTAAAGTGGGTTAAGCATTGCAGGTCAACCTAGTCAAGAGGTACAGGACTGACTTTAGAAATTTCATGTGTTTTCTGGATTAGATAATTCAATGACTTAAAAGCTCAGAATATTTGGTTCCTGCACACATGCATGCTAAGTCACTTCAGTTGTGTCTGACTCTTTGCGACCTCATGGACTGCAGCCCACCAGGCTTCTCAGTCCATGGGATTCTCCAGGCAAGAATATTGGAGTGGGTTGCCATCCCCTTCTCCAGGGGATCTTCCTGACCCAGGGATCAAACCCTCGTCTCTTATGTCTCCTGCATTGGCAGCTGGATTCTTTATCACTAGTGCCACCTGTACAGCCCTATTTAGTTTCTAGAAAATGATAAATCTGTGATTTTCAAGCAATAAGAATTATCTGACAGTCAATAATTAATGGGTGGAGAGGGTGCTGCTGCTGCTGCTGCTGCTAAGTCGCTTCAGTCGTGTCTGACTCTGTACGACCCCATAGACGGCAGCCCACCAGGCTCCCCTGTCCCTGGGATTCTCCAGGCAAGAATACTGGAGTGGGTTGCCATTTCCTTCTCCAATGCATGAAAGTGAAAAGTGAAGTTGCTCAGTTGTGCCCGACTCTTAGCGACCCCATGGACTGCAGTCTACCAGGCTCCTCCATCCAAGGGATTTTCCAGGAAAGAGTACTGGAGTGGGGTGCCATTGCCTTCTCTGGGTGGAGAGGGTGTCAAGGATGAAAAGAGATTATCACTGTGCTGTGGAACCTATTTTTTTTTTTAATAATTCAAAGCTTTTTATTTCATTTGGTACTTGAGTTCTACAGCAACTTCTCTGCTTCTCAGGGTTGATAAAAAACAGAATGCTTGGCATCCCTGTTCATAAAGATTTTTGTAATTCATTCCATACATATGGTATTTCACTATTCTAAGAACAGTATTTTAAATACAGCATCTCTGAAATTGGGAAATGTCTTATAATTATTGGTGTCATATTTACACTGCATCATACCAGATTAATGACAGTGTCTTAGATTAGGTGAGATATAGTATTTATTGTGGAGAAGGCAATGGCACCCCACTCCAGTATTCTTGCCTGGAAAATCCCAGGGACAGTGGAGCCTGGTGGGCTGCCGTCATGGGGTCGCACAGAGTCGGACACGACTGAAACGACTTAGCAGTAGCAGCAGTATTTATTGAGTGCCTGTCACAGGCTGGACACTGCTCTGGGTTCTGTGAGTGATGCTGCACATCCCCCTGCAGGACATGTATTAGGTGGTGCTTTGGGGATTAGCATCCTTGGAAGGGAAGGGAATGGAATGGGCAGAGGAGAAATAAGACTACAGCCCTTTGATGAAGTCCTCACTGATGTCACAAGGGGCTCTGGGCCTGGCACAGGGCGAGGACCACCTTTGTACCTTTGCTTCAGCCTGTCTTTGGAGGCAGCTGCCCCAGTGAGCACATGGCCTCGAGTGAGATAGCGCCCTTCAGCCACAGCTGCCCCTGAGGGCTGACCCCTGAGGGTTGTTTCTGTCAATAGGACTCAGGACTCACTCCTCAGGTCTGAAGGGTATTCTGGGCAACAAGTGCAGCCTCCACAACAGGGGAAAATAAAAGACACACCCTGAGAGACAAGGGTGTGGGGGTGGGCAGTGGCCACACTGCCTCCATTCCCTGCATGTCAAGTATCAACTGTAGTCAGGTATCAGCCTTGGTTGCAGGAAGAGTTATTTAGAGAGAAGAGCTGTCCACTTAATGTTCAAAATGTAGAGAAACAGAAGTATAGCTGCCTTTGCTCAATGTTGATCATGTGTCACCTTTTTGAATTTTCACATTTTAGGCTCCTGGTGGCCTTGGACCTGTCCCAATTAAATCTTCAGAAATTCAAGTCAAGCAGCCCCATTCCTTCTTCAATCTGCAGGTCAGACCTGTAAAATGGTTTCGTTAATTGGGTTTCTTATGTCCTAAACAAAATGTTCTTGACTCTGAATTGCTCTAATTCATTTGTTTTGTTCTATTACAGATTATAATGAATAACATACAGTGTTTATTTCCCTGCTGTTATCTTATGTGATGTGTGAGGTGTAACAGATTCTCTTCTCCTGATGTGGTTTGTGGAAACCAGGATCTTTATTCTGTGGATATACCATATAGGATGCAAACCTGAACTCAGTGAAGCTCTGAGCCATGCCATGCTGGGCCACCCAAGACGGATGGATCATAGTGAAGAGTTCTGACAAAATGTGGTCCACTGGAGGAAGAAATGGCAAACCACACCAGGATTCTTGCTGCAATAACCCCATGAACAGTATGAAAAGGCAAGATGATATGACACCGGAAGATCAGCCCCCCAGGTTGGAAGATGTCCAGTATGCTACTGGGGAAGAGTGGAGGGCAATCAATAGTAGCTACAGAAAAGATGAAGTGACTGGGCCAAAGCAGAAACAATGCTCAGTTGTGGATGTGTCTGGTGGTGAAAGTAAAGTCCAAAGCTGTAAAGAACAATATTGCCTAGGAACCTGGAATGTTAGGTCCATGAATCAAGGTAAATTGGATGTGGTCAAGCAGGAGGTGGCAAGAGTGAACATTGACATCTTAGGAATCAGTGAACTAAAATGGACGGGAATGGGTGAATTTGATTCAGATGACAATTATATCTACTACTGTGGACAAGAATCCCTTAGAAGAAATGGAGTAACCCTCAGAGTCAACAAAAGAGTCCAAAATGTGGTACTTGGGTGCAGTCTCGAAAATGACGAAAATAACAGAATGATCTCAGTTCATTTCCAAGGCAAACCATTCAATATCACAGTAATCCAAGTCTGTGCCCCAACCACTGATGCCAAAGAAGCTGAAGTTGAATGGTTCTATGAAGACCTACAAGACCGTCTAGAACTAACACCAAAAACAGATGTCCCTGTCATCCTAGAGGGTAGGAATGCCAAAGTAGGAAATCAAGAGATACCTGGAGTAACAGGCAAGTTTGGCCTTGGAGTACAAAATGAATCAGAGCAAAGGCTAACCGAGTTTTGTCAAGAGAACACATTGGTCATTGCAAGCACCGTTTTCCAATAGCACAAGAGATGACTCTACACATGGACATCACCAGATGGTCAATACTGAATTCAGAATGATTATATTCTTTTCAATAGAAGATGAGCAGCTTCTATTATTAGTATAACTTAAATCAAATCCCTTATGATTATACAGTGGAAGTAATGAATAGATTTAAATGATTAGATGTGGTAGACAGAATGCCTAAAGACCTATGGACAGAGGTTGATAACATTGTACAGGAGGCAGTGACCAAAGCCATCCCATAGAAAAAGAAATGCAAGAAGGAAAAATGGTTGTCTGAGGAGGCTTTACAAATAGCTGAGAAAAGAAGAGAAGTGAAAAAGCAAGGGAAAAAAGGAAAGATATACCCAACTGAATACAGAGTTCCAGAGAATAGCAAGGAGAGATAAGAAAGCCTTCCTAAGTGAACAATGCAAAGAAACAGGAAAACTATAGGATGGGAAAGACTAGAGATCTCTTTGGGAAAACTGGAGATATCAAGGAAAGAGTTCATGCAAAGATGGGCACAATAAAGGACAGAAATGGCAAGGAATTAACAGAAACAGAAGACATTAAGAAGAGGTGGCAAGAATACACAGAAGAACTGTACAAAAAACGTCTTAATGACCTGGATAATCACAAGGGTGTGGTCACTTACCTAGAGCCAGACATCCTGGAGTGTGAAGTCAAATGGGCCTTAGGAAGCCTTACTACAAACAAAGCTAATTGAGGTGACGGAATTCCAGCTGAGCTATTTCAAATCCTTAACAATGATGCTGTTAAAGTGCTGCACTCAATATGCCAGCAAATTTGGAAAATTCAGCAGTGTCCACACAGCACTGGAAAAGGTCAGTTTTCATTCCAATCCCAAAAAGGGCAATGCCAAAGAATGTTCAAACTACTGTACAATTGTGCTCATTTTGCATGCTAGTAAAGTTATGCTCAAAATCCTTCAGGCTCGGCTTCAGCAGTATGTGAACTGAGAACTTCCAGATGTTACAGACTGGGTTTAGAAAAGGCAGAGGGGCCAGAGATCAAATTGTCAACATTCACTGGATCCTAGAGAAAGCAAGGAAATTCCAGAAAAACATCTACCTCCGTTTCATCAACCACACTAAAGTCTTTGACTGTGTGGATCATAACAAACTATGGAAAGCTCTTAAAGAGCTTACCTGTCTCCTGAGAAATTGTATGTGGGTCAAGAAGCAAGTTACCAGACCATTTTACCTGTCTCCTGAGAAATTGCATGTGGGTCAAGAAGCAACAGTTAGAATCCTGTATGGAGCAACTGATTAAAAAAGGAGTATGACAGGGCTGTCTGCTGTCACCCTGTTTGTTTAACCTATTTTCTGAGCGCATCATGAGAAATGCCGGCCTGGATGAGTTACAAGCTGGAATCAAGATAGGCGGGAGAAACATCAACAACCTTAGATATGCGTGCGGATGATACCACTCTGATGGCAAAAAGTGAAGAGGAACTAAAGAGCCTCTTGATGAAGGTGAAAAAGGAGAGTGAAAAAAGCTGGCTTAAAACTCAACATTCAAAAAACAAAGATCATGGCATCTGGTCCCATCACTTAATGGCAAATAGATAGGGGGAAAACGAAGACAGTGACAAACTTTATCTTCTTGGCCTCTAAAATCACTGCAGGTGGTGACTGCAGCCATGAAATTAAAAGATTCTTGCTCCTCGAAAGAAAAGCTGTGACAAACCTAGACAATGTGTTAAAAATCAGAGACATCATTTTGCCGACAAAGGAGCATATAGTCAAAGCTATTATTTTTCCAGTAGTCATGTACAGATGTGAGAGTTGGACCATAAAGAAGACTGAGCGCCAAAAAATTGATGCCTTTGAACTATGGTGCTGGAGAAGACTCTGGAGAGTCCCTTGGACAGCAAGGAGGTCAAACCAGTCAATCCTGAAGGAAATCAACCCTGAGTATTCTTTGGAAGGACTGATGCTGAAGCTGAAGCTCCAATACTTTGGCCACCTGATGGGAAAACCTGACTCATTTGAAAAGACCCTGTTGTTGGGAAAGATTGAAGACAGGAGGAGAAGAGGGTGACAGAGGATGAAATGGTTAAATAGAATCATCAACTCAATGGCCATGAATTTGAGTAAACACTGGGAGCTAGTGAAGGATAGGGAAGCCTGGTGTGCTGCAGTCCATGGGGTTGCAAAGAGTTGGACACGATTTAGCAACTGAACAACCACCACCACATGCATACCTGAAGCTACTTGAAATGCATATGTTAGAAATTAGAAGAAAAGGTGTAAGTGAACAAAAGTCAGTTAGTTTTCGTTGAGTTGTATGACCACTTTTGTTTTTGAAAATATGCGTATTTATTTTTCTCATTTTTTAAGTATAATTGATTTACAATATCTTGTTAGTGTCAGGTGTACAGCACAGTTATTCAGTTATACACATATATATACTTATATTCTTTTTGAGACTCTTCCCTTATGGTAGTGGTGGTTTAGTCAATAAGTCATGTCTGACTCTTGTGATCCTATGGACTATAGCTCACCAGGCTCCTCTGTCCATGGGAATTCCCAGGCAAGAATACTGGCATGAGTTGCCATTTCCTTCTCCAGAGGATCTTCCTGATCCAGGTGTCAAAACCGGGTCTCCTGCACTGCAGGCAGATTCTTTACTGACGGAGCCAGCAAGGAAGCCTGTTTTCTCTTAGAGGTTCTTACAAAATATTGAGTATCGTTCCGTGTCCTGTACCATAGGTCCTTGTAAAATATGCATGTTTTAAATTGACAAACCAGTGTTCAGTGTATCTATAGGTAACTATGAACCCTTCTGTGTGTTGGGACCCAGAACAGGGCCAGGACTGTGTTAACAGGGCTGGCCCAAACTGACCAGGGCCCTAGGGCTGGGAAGTGCCTCTCAAGGGCTATGAGTTCCTGTCTATCCTCCCCCAGGTTCCTCAGCTATACAAGATCAAGAGGTACCAGCCGGTCTCTGTGCAGGAGTCTTCAGCCAGCTACAGACCTCAGAAGCTTGCTCGGGCCCTGAGGCAAGGAGCTGAGGTAACACGTCCCACCTTTGGGAGAGGAACCACCCCCACCTTTTCCTCCCTGCCCAGGCCTCGAGACTAATGCGCTGCCCTTGGTCCTGGCCCAGGACGAAGCCACCATGGTCATCACCCTGCCCAAGCAGGATTCCTCGCCCCAGCTGCCCGGTGAGACCTCCGTCCTGAGCATAAAACTCCCCGAGGCCTTGGCCCAAGCTCCAGATTATGACCCGCTTTATATTTTTGTAAGTGCCATCAGCAGAAGTCATGGTTCCCTGTCTCTTTGTTTTAGCAGTTACTTCATAAGAAAACAAAAGCAAATAGAAAACAAGCTTGTTTATGGTTACCAAAGGGGAAAGGGAGGTAGGGTAAACTAGGAGTGTGAGATTAGCAAGTACTTCTAACTGCGCATGAAACAGATAAACAATAAGGTCCTACTGTATCAGGGAACTGTATCCCCTATAACGGAAAAGAATCTGGAATATATATATATAAAATGATCGCTTTGCAGAACACCTAAAACTGACACAATATTGTAAATCAACTATACTTCATTAAAAAAAAAAAAAAAAAGATGTTGAAAAAAAGAAGACAGAAGCACCAATTGGGAATATTTTTCTCTCTTTGGAATTTCAGGGATTAAACAACATCTCACTTTTGAAATTGCTGGCCAGACTTTATTGCTTGGAGAATATCAATGTTTCTTTTAACAACTCCAGCATTTATTTTTTAAGACAATAGCTTTATGGCAGTTTCCAATTATCTGTAATATGCTCATATGTATTTTTGTGTTTATTTTAAGCATAGTTTCCATATAACATTATATAAATTTATGTACAGGTATACAATACAGTGATTCACAAGTTTTAAAGGTAAAATATATGTATATATTTTTTAAAAAGAAAACACAACAGAAAAAAGTAAAGTCACCCCAAACTCCATCCTGAAGCTTTAGTTGATCCCTTAACCCATCTTTCGGCACCATGTCCCTGCCACACCAATCCCTGACTCCCTTTATTTTTTTAATGCTTTATTGGCCCAAAGTACACATTTTATTTTTATTTTTTTTATTTTAATTGGAGGCTAATTACAATATTGTGGTGGTTTTTGCCATACATTCACATGAATCAGCCATGGGTATACATGTGTTCCCCATCCTGAACCTCTCTCCAACCTCCCTTCTCATCCCATCCCTCAGGGTCATCCCAGTACACCAGGCCTGAGCACCCTGTCTCATGCATCAAACCTGAACTGGCAATCTATTTCACATATGATAATATACATGTTTCAATGCTATTCTCTCAAATCATCCCACCCTCGCCTTCTCCCACAGAGTCCAAAAGTCTGTTCTTTATATCTGTGTCTCTTTCGCTGTCTCACATATAGGGTCATTGTCACCATCTTTCTAAATTCCATATATATGCATTAATATACTGTATTGGTGTTTTTCTTTCTGACTTACTTCATTCTGTATAATAGCCTCCAGTTTCATCCACCTCACTGGAACTGATTCAAATGCATTCTTTTTAATAGCTGAGTAATATTGCATTGTGTATATGTATCACAGCTTTCTTATCCATTCATCTGCCAATGGACATCTAGGTTGCTTCCATGTCCTGGCTATTGTAAACAGTGCTGCAGTGAATATTGGGGTACATGTGTCACTTTCAATTCTGGTTTCCTCAGTCATATGCCCAGCAGTGGGATTTGTGGGTCGTATGGCAGTTCTATTTCCAGTTTTTTAAGGAATCTCCATGCTGTTCTCCATAGTGGCTATACTAGTTTGCATTCCCACCAACAGTGTAAGAGGGTTCCTTTTTCTCCACACCCTCTCCAGCATTTATTGTTTGTAGACTTTTTGATAGCAGCCATTCTGACCAGCATGAGATGGTACCTCACTGTGGTTTTGATTTGCATTTCTCTGATAATGAGTGATGTTGACCATCTTTTTATGTTTTGTTAGCCATCTGTATGTCTTCTTTGGAGAAATGTCTGTTTAGTTCTTTGGCCCATTTTTTGACTGGGTTGCTTGTTTTTCTGGAATTGAGCTGCAAGAGTTACTTGTATATTTTTGAGATTAATTCTTTGTCGGCTGCTTCATTTGCTATTATTTTCTTCCATTCTGAAGGCTGTCTTTTCACCTTGCTTATAGTTTCCTTTGTTATGCAAAAGCTTTTAAGTTTAATTAGGTCCCATTTGTTTATTTTTGCTTTTATTTCCATTACTCTGGGAGGTGGGTCATAGAGGATCCTGCTATGATTTATGTCAGAGTGTTTTGTCTATATTTTCCTCTAGGAGTTGTATAGTTTCTAGTCTTACATTTAGATCTTTAATCCATTTTGAGTTTATTTTTGTGTATGGTGTTAGAAAGTGTTCTAGTTTCATTCTTTTACAAGTGGTTGACCAGTTTTCCCAGAACCACTTGTTAAAGAGATTGTCTTTTCTCCATTGTATATCCTTGCCTCCTTTGTCAAAGATAAGGTATCCATAGGTGCATGGATTTATCTCTGGGCTTTCTATTTTGTTCCATTGATCTATGTTTCTGTCTTTCTGCCAGTACCATACTGTCTTGATGACTGTAGCTTTGTAGTAGAGCCTGAAGTCAGGCAGGTTGATTCCTCCAGTTCCATTCTTCTTTCTCAAGATTGCTCTGGCTATTCGAGGTTTTTTGTATTTCCATACAAATTGTGAAATTATTTGTTCTAGTTCTCTGAAAACTACCGTTGGTAGCTTGATAGGGATTGCATTGAATCTATAGATTGCTTTGGGTCATATACTCATTTTCACTATGTTGATTCTTCCAATCCATGAAGATGGTATATTTTCTCCATCTATTTGTGTCATCCTTGATTTCTTTCATCATTGTTTTATAATTTTCTATATATAGGTCTTTTGTTTCTTTAGGTAGATTTATTCCTAAGTATTTTATTCTTTTTGTTGTAATGGTGAATGGAATTGTTTCCTCAATTTCTCTTTCTGTTTTCCATTGTTAGTGTATAGGAATGCAAGGGATTTCTATGTGTTAATTTTATATCCTGAAGCTTTACTATATTCATTGATTAGCTCTAGTAATTTTCTGGTGGAGTCTTTCGGGTTTTCTATGTAGAGGATCATGTCATCTGCAAACAGTGAGAGTGTTACTTCTTTTCCAATCTGGATTCCTTTTATTTCTTTTTCTTCTCTGATTGCTGTGGCTAAAATTTCCAAAACTATGTTGAATAGTAGTGGTGAGTGTGGGCATATTTGTCTTGTTCCTGACTTTGGGGAAATGCTTTCAATTTTTCACCATTGAGGATAATGTTTGCTGTGGGTTTATCATATACAGCTTTGACTATGTTGAGGTATGTTCCTTCTATGCCTGCTTTCTGCAGGGTTTTTATCATAAATGGATGTTGAATTTTGTCAAAGGCTTTCTCTGCATCTATTGAGATAATCATATAGCTTTTATCTTTCAATTTGTTAATGTGGTGTATCACATTGATTGATTTGTGAATATTGAAGAATCCTTGCATCCCTGGGATAAAACCCACTTGGTCATGATGTATGATCTTTTTAATATGTTGTTGGATTCTGTTTACTAGGATTTTGTTAAGGATTTTTGCATCTATGTTCATCAGTGATATTAGCCTGTAGTTTTCTTTTTTGTGGCATCTTTGTCTGGTTTTGGTATTAGGGTGATGATGGCCTCATAGAATGAGTTTGGAAGTTTACCTTCCTCTGCAAGTTTCTGGAAGAGTTTGAGTAGGATAGGTGTTAGCTCTTCTTTAAATTTTTGGTAGAATTCAGCTGTGAAGCCATCTGATCCTGTTGGAAGATTTCTGATTATGGTTTCGATTTCTGTGCTTGTGAGGGGTCTGTTAAGATTTTCTAATTCTTCCTGGTTCAGTTTTGGAAATCCATTTCTTCCAAGTTGTCCATTTTATTGGCATATAGTTGCTGCTAGTAGTCTCTTACAATCCTTTGTATTTCTGTGTTGTCTGTTGTGATTTCTCCATTTTAATTTCTAATTTTGTGGATTTGATTCTTCTCCCTTTTTTTCTTGATGAGTCTGGCTGATGGTTTGTCTATTTTATTTATCTTATCAAAGAACCAGCTTTTAGCTTTGTTGATTTTGGCTATGATCTCCTTTGTTTCTTTTACATTTATTTCTGCACTAATTTTTATGATTTCTTTCCTTCTACTAACCCTCAGTTCGGTTCAGTTCAGTTCAGTCTCTCAGTCCTGTCTGACTCTTTGCGACCCCATGAATCGCAGCATGCCAGGCCTCCATGTCCATCACCAACTCCCAGAGTTCACTCAGACTCACGTCCATCAAGTCATGATGCCATCCAGCCATCTCATCCTCTGTCATCCCCTTCTCCTCCTGCCCCCAATCCCTCCCAGAATCAGAATCTTTTCCAATGAGTCAACTCTTCGCATGAGGTGGCCAAAGTACTGGAGTTTCAGCTTTAGCATCATTCTTTCCAAAAAAATCCCAGGGCTGATTTCCTTCAGAATGGACTGGTTGGATCTCCTTGCAGTCCAAGGGACTCTCAAGAGTCTTCTCCAACACCACAGTTCAAAAGCATCAATTCTTCAGCTCTCAGCTTTCTTCACAGTCCAACTCTCGCATCCATACATGACCACTGGAAAAACCATAGCCTTGACTAGACGGACCTTTGTTGGCAAAGTAATGTCTCTGCTTTTCAATATGCTGTCTAGGTTGGTCATAACTTTTCTTCCAAGGAGTAAGCATCTTTTAATTTCATGGCTGCAGTCACCATCTGCAGTGATTTTGGAGCCCAAAAAAATATCCTGGGGTGCTTCATTTCTTCTTTTTCTAGTTGCTTTAGGTGTAGAGTTAGGTTATTTATTTGATTTTTCTCCTGTTTCTTGAGGTAGGCTTGTATTACTATGAATCTTCCCCTTAGCATTACTTTTACTGAATCCCATAGGTTTTGGGTTGTTGTGTTTTCATTTTCATTGGTTTATATGTATATTTTGATTTCTTTTTTGATTTCTTCTGTGATTTATTGGTTATTCAGAAGTGTGTTGTTTAGCCTCCATATGTTTGTATTTTTAACAGTTTTTTTTTTCCTGTAGTTGACATCTAATCTTACTGCATTGTGATAAAAAAAGATGCTTGAGATGATTTCAGTTTTTTTGAATTTACCAAGGCTAGATTTATGGCCCAGGATGTGATCTGTCCTGGAGAAGTTTCCGTGTGCACTTGAGAAAAAGGTGAAATTCATTGTTTTAGGGTGAAATGTCCTATGGATATCAATTAGGTCTAACTGGTCCATTGTGTTATTTAAAGTGTGTGTTTCCTTGCTAATTTTCTGTTTAGTTGATCTATCCATAGGTGTGAGTGGGGTATTAAAGTCTCCCACTATTATTGTGTTATTGTTACTTTCCCCTTTCATACTTGTTAGCATTTGCCTTACAAATTGCGGTGCTCCTATGTTGGTGGTATATATATTTATAATTGTTATATCTTCTTCTTGGATTGATCCTTTGATCGTTATGTAGTGTCCTTCTTTGTCTCTTTTCACAGACTTTATTTCAAAGTCTATTTTATCTGATATGAATATTGCTACTCCTGCTTTCTTTTGGTCTCCATTTGCATGAAATATCCTTTTCCAGCCCTTCACTTTCAGTCTGTTTGTGTCCCTTGTTTTGAGGTGGGTCTCTTGTAGACAGCATATATAGGGGTCTTGTTTTTGTATCCATTCAGCCAGTCTTTGTCTTTTGGTTGGGGCATTCAACCCATTTGCATTTAAGGTAATTATTGATAAATATGATCTCGTCGCCATTTACTTTGTTGTTTGGGGTTTGAGTTTATAAACCTTTTCTGTGTTTCCTGTCTAGAGGAGATCCTTTAGCATTTGTTGAAGAGCTGGTTTGGTGGTGCTGAATTCTCCGAGCTTTTGCTTGTCTGTAAAACTTTTGATTTCTCCTTCATATTTGAATGAGATCCTTGCTGGGTCCAGTGATTTGGGTTGTAGGTTTTTCTCTTTCGTCACTTTAAGTATGTCCTGCCATTCCCTTTTGGCTTGAAGAGTTTCTATTGAAAGGTCAGCTGTTATCCTTATGGGGATCCCCTTGTGAGTTATTTGTTGTTTTTCCCTTGCTGCTTTTAATATTTGTTCTTTGTGTTTGATCTTCATTAATTTGATTAATATATGTCTTGGGGTGTTTTGCCTTGGGTTTATCCTGTTTGGGACTCTCTGGGTTTCTTGGACTTGGGTGGCTATTTCCTTCCCCATTTTAGGGAAGTTTTCAACTATTATATCCTCAAGTATTTCCTCATGGCCCTTCTTTTTGTCTTCTTCTTCTGGGACAACTATGATTCAAATGTTGGGGCATTTAACATTGTCCCAGAGGTCTCTGAGGTTGTCCTCACTTCTTTTAATTCTTTTTTCTTTTTTCCTCTCTTGGGGCATTTAACATTGTCCCAGAGGTCTCTGAGGTTGTTCTCACTTATTTTAATTCTTTTTTCTTTTTTCCTCTCTTCATTTATTTCCACCATTCTATCTTCCATCTCACTTATCCTATCTTCTGCCTCAGTTAGTCTACTGTTGGTTCCCTCCAGAGTGCTATTGATCTCAGTTATTGCATTATTCATTATTGATTGACTCTTTTTTATTTCTTCTAGGTCCTTGTTAAACTTTTCTTGCATCTTCTGAATCCTTGTCTCCAGACTATTTATCTGTAACTCCATTTTGTTTTCAAGATTTTGGATCATTTTTACTATCATTATTCTGAATTCTTTTTCAGGTAGACTCCCTATCTCCTCCTCTTTTGTTTGGTTTGGTGGGCTTTTATCATATTCGTTTGCCTGCTGAATATTTCTCTGCCTTTCATCTTATTTAAGTTGCTGTGTTTGGGGTGGTCTTTCTGTATGCTGGAAGTTTGTGGTTCCTCCTTATTGTGGAGGTTCCTCCCTGTGGGTGGAATTGGACAAGTGGTTTGTCAAGGTTTCCTGGTTAGGGAAACTTGCATTGGTGTTCTAGTGGGTGGAGCTGGATCTCTTCTCTTTGGAATCCAATGAAGTGTCCAGTAGTGAGTTTTGAGGTGTCTATGGGTTTGGTGTGACTTTTGGCTGCCTGTATTTTTGTGCTCAGGGTTATGTTCCTGCATTGTTGGAGAATTATCATGGTATGTCTTGCTCTGAAACTTGTTGGCTCTTGGGTGGAGCTTGTTTTCAGTGTAGGTATGGAGGCTTTTGGATGAGCTCTTGTTGATTAATGTTCCCTGGAGCCTGACTCCCTTTTTAATACCGAATTAAGTCCAAGCTCCTGACAATGTGAGGCTGAGCCAATTCTCCCCACTCCACTGCATGTGTCCCGGCCAGCTTGTGTGTTCCCCCATCACCTGCCCTCAGGGGCGTCCCCCTTCCTCCTTATACTTGTAGATATGTAAACAGTTGGAAACGACTGAAGCGACTGAAGTGGCATGCAAACCCCAAGTATAATGAGCAAAGCATTATGGTGGAGTGCTTGAGTGATATCTGTGCATTGTCTCCAGGGGGAGAGGAGGCATCCAGGGCAGCGTGGACTCCACATGACTACAGTACAGGTTTCATAAAGGCACATCATTAAAGCAAAATAAAAGGCCATTATGAACTCTGAGTAAAAGTCAGACAGGAAATCTGAGGAGGTTCTATGTAAGTGCAGAATCATCAGTAAAATGTCACCATAGTTGCCCTGATTATGGTCTGTTTTGTAAGAACACACACACACATGCAGAATGAAGAAGGACCTTAGATACTGCTGAGAAAGTCTCCCCTGGGAGAATCTGTGTCTCTGATGTGGCAGAGGTGCTGGTGGTCACACCAAGGGCAGATGGGATGCAAACCTGCCTGGTTCCTGGCTGTTGGCCTCAGTGCTCCTCTTCCTAGCTCTGCTGCTTTCATCCGAAGAGCTGTGATACCTGTGTTTTTGCCACTAGGGGGCATGTTCTGGTAGTCTTGTGGCAGAATGGAGGGGCAGTTCCTCAAAGAGGAACTCAGAGGTATAACCAGTAATGCTGAAGAAGCTGGAGTTGAATGGTCCTATGAAGACCTACAAAACCTTCTAGAACTAACACCAAAAACAGATGTCCCTTTCATCCTAGAGGGTAGGAATGCCAAAGTAGGAAATCAAGAGATACCTGGAGTAACAGGCATGTTTGGCCTTGGAGTACAAAATGAAGCAGAGCAAAGGCTAATAGAGTTTTGCCAAGAGAACGCACTGGTCATACAAACACCCTCTTCCAACAACACAAGAGAAGATTCTACACTTGGACATCACCAAATGGTCAATACCAAAATCAGATTGATTATATTCTTTGCAGCCAAAGATAGAGAAGCTTTATACAGTCAGCAAAAACAAAACCAGGAGCTGACTGTGGCTTATCATAAATTCCTTATTGCAAAATTCAGACTTAGCATGAAGAAAGTAGGGAAAACCACTAGACCATTCAGATATGACCTAAATCAAATCTCTTACGATTATACAGTGAAAGTTACAAATAGATTCAAGGGATTAGATTTTATAGACAGAGTGCCTGAAGAACTGTGGCCAGAGGTTCATGACATTCTACAGGAAGCAATGATCAAGAACATCCCCAAGAAAAAGAAATGCAAAAAGGCAAAATGGTTGTCTGAGGAGGCCTTACAGATAGCTGAGAAAAGAAGAGAAGCTAAAGGCAAAGGAGAAAAGGAAAGATATACCCATTTGAATGCAGAGTTCCAAAGAATAGCAAGGAGACATAAGAAAGCCTTCCTCAGTGATCAATGCAAAGAAATAGAGGAAAACAATAGAATGGGAAAGACTAGAGATCTCATCGAGAAAATTAGAGATACCAAGGGCACATTTCATGCAAAGATATGCACAATAAAGGACAGAAACAGTATGGACCTAACAGAAGCAGAAGATAATAAGAAGAGGTGGCAAGAATACCCAGAAGAACTATACAAAAAAGATCTTCCTGACCCAGATAATGACGATGGTGTGATCACTCACCTAGAGCCAGACATCCTGGAATAAGAAGTCAAGTGGGCCTTAGAAAGCACCACTACAAACAAAGCTAGTGGAGGTGATGGAATACCAGCTGAGCTATTTCAAATCATAAAAGATGATGCTGTTAAAGTGCTGCACTCAATATGTCAGAGAATTTGGAAAACTCAGTGGTGGCCATAGGACTCAAAAGATCAGTTTTCATTCCAGTCCCAAAGAAAGGCAATGCCAAAGAAGCTTCAAACTACCGCACAATTGTACTCATCTCACATACTAACAAAGTAATGCTCAAAATTCTCCAAACCAGTCTTCAACGGTACGTGAACCATGAACTTCCAGATGTTCAAGCTGGATTTAGAAAAAGCAGAGGAACCAGAGATCATATTGCCAAATCCACTGGATGATCAAAAAAGCAAGAGAGTTCCAGAAAAACATCTATTTCTGCTTTATTGACTATGCCAAAGCCTTCGACTGTGTGGATCACAACAAACTGTGTAAAATTCTTAAAAAGATGGGAACATCAGACCATCTTACCTGCACCCTGAGAAATCTGTATGCAGGTCAAGAAGCAGCAGTTAGAACTGGGCATGGAACAACAGACTGGTTTCAAATCAGGAAAGGAGTACATCAAGGCTGTATGTCACCCAGGTTATTTAACTTATATGCAGAGTACATCATGCAAAATGTTTTGGGCTGGATGAAGCACAAGCTGGAATCAAGATTGTAGGGAGAAATATCAATAGCCTCAGATATGCAGATGATTCCGTCCTTATGGCAGAGAGCAAAGAAGAACTAAAGAACCTCTTGATGAAAGTGAAAGAGGACAGTGAAAAAGTTGGCTTAAAACTCAGCATTCAGAAAACTAAGATCATAGCATCTGGTTCCATCACTTCATGGCAAATAGATGGGGAAACAGTGGAAACAGTGACAGACTATTTTCTTCGGCTCCAAAATCACTGCAGATGGTGACTGCAGCCATGAAATTAAAAGACGCTTGCCCTTTGGAAGAAAAGCTACGACCAATCTATAGAGCGTATTAAAAAGCAGAGACATTACTTTGCTGACAAAGGTCCGTCTAGTTAAAGCTATGGTTTATCCAGTAGTCATGTATGGATGTGAGAGTTGGACTATAAAGAAAGCTGAGTGCTGAAGAATTGTTATTTTTGAGCTGTGGTGTTGGATAAGACTCTTGAGAGTCCCTTGCAAGGAGATCCAACCAGTCCATCCTAAAGGAAATCAGTCCTGAATATTCGTTAGAAGGACTGATGCTAAAGCTGAAACTCCAATACTTTGGCCACCTCATGCAGAGAACTGACTCATTGGGAAAGACCCTGATACTGGGAAAGATTGAAAGCAGGAGGAAAAGGGGACAACAGAGGATGAGATGGTTGGATGGCATCTCCAACTGAATGGACATGAGTCTGAGTAAGCTCCGGGAGTTGGTGATGGACAGGGAAGCCTGGAGTGTTGTGGTCCATGGGGTCACAGAGTCTGACACGACTGAGTGACTGAACTGAACTGAACGTCACAGGACATTTAGCTCAGTGATTTCCAGACTTCATTTGGCACCAGAACCCTCTCATCGGCTGAAGTTCTACATAGAAAGGCTGGGCTGGCAGTGGGAGAGGGGCTTTCCTGAGAAGGGTATCCCAGCAAAACCCCTTGATCTCCATGGTAAGGTTTGGACACCACTCTCTTGTCCCCTAGACCCACCCGCTACCACCTCCCTCACCACTCTGCAAGTAGAAAGAGACCAGTTTTGCAGACATAACATATATCAACATATACCAAGTTCTGTACTTTAAGTGCATGCAGTTTATTGTATATCAATTGTACATCAATATGGCTATAAAAGAAAGAATTTGGAAACCCTAAGAAACAAACATAAAAGGCAATGTTGTTGTTCAGTCACTCAGTCGTATCCGACTCTTTGTGACCCCATGGACTGCAGCACACGAGGCTTCCCTGTCCTTCTCCATCTCCTGAAGTTTGCTCAAACTCATATCTGTTAAGTTGATGATGCCATCCAACCATCTCATCCTCTGTCACCCACTTCCCCTCCTGTCTTCAGTCTTTCTCAGCATCGGGATCTTTTCCAGTGAATTGGCTCTTCACATCAGGTGGCCAAAGTATTGGAACTTCAGCTTCAGCATCAGTCCTTCCAATGAACATTCAGAGTTTATTTCCTTTAGGATTGACTGGTTTGATCTCCTTGCTGTCCAAGAGACTCTCAAGAGTCTTCTCCAGTACCACAATTCGAAAGCATCAATTCTTTGGTGCTCAACCTTCTTTATCGTCTAACTCTCACATCCATACACAACTACCGGAGAAACCATAGCTTTGACTGGATGGACCTTTGTCAGCAATAAATAGTGGTTATAACAAGGAAAGCTCTACAGTAAGTCTTGGGATGATATCTGTGCATTATCTACAGGGCCCAGAGGAGGCATCCAGGACAGGATAGACTCCATGTGCCGACAGTACAGGTTTCATAAAGGCACATCATTAAAACAAAATAAAAAGCCATTATAAACTCTAAGGGGGAGAGTCAACTAAAAATTGATATGTGTTCCAAATAGGATACCAACTAATATTTGGCATGATTTTTAAGACTTGATGGAAAATTTAAAAATATTAATAGAGTCCATCTTGCTTTGATATTAGAACTTCCCTCTGTCACTGACCCAGAGGTCGTGATAGTGAACCTTCACCCAAAAGCTATAATCCAAGCCTGTGCTTGGCCTGGCAGAGAAACATAATGACACAGTTAAGACAAAATAAATGCTCTTTACTATTGGGTTGGCCAAAAAGTTCATCCCATCTTTGGAGTGATTGTTCACAGAGTGCGGAAGTGGTGCAAGCTGAGCCACTTGCTTTGTCTCCTAACCTTGGCTCCTCCTGTTATGTGCTTGCACCCAGGTGTACTTAAGGGAACCTGCACAGGAATAGGAAACGTCCCCTATCTCCCCACCCCCACCTGCTTTACTCTGCATCCTCAACCTCCCTGGCTTTCTCTCGCCAGGGCCCCCATCTTTCACCTTGTTTATTTCCGGCCCTGCAGTTGCTATCTGGGTCAGATTTGGGAGCCAGTGTTTGCATTTGCCCCTGTCTCAGCCCCCACCCCCTATGGCACATTGAAGAATGGGAAAAGAACTGCTCTGTACACATAGGTATCTCCTGCCTCTTCCCTCAGCTGCAGAGCTCATTGAGATGTGGTTGCTGGGGCCCTGCCGACTCCCTCAGGGGGCATCATTGCCTCCCTGCCCTCCTGCTGCCTTTACAGTCATGAGTTCAGGCAAGAGCCCGCTTGCTCGGCATCTTTCTCCTCAGCCCTGGCTGTAGGTCAGCCTCCCTGAACTAACAGAGGACTGCCTTCCCAGCATTTGTGGCTGGAACACATTCATCACATCTACCACAATCAAATTCTGCTGTCACACCTCCCTGGCCTGGCTGCATCATCTTTAATTTGTGGGGGACGTTTATATCTCGACAGTGAGATTGGGTTTCCATCAGTCATATGGTGATTTGTGTGTGTGTTTTAAAAAAATTACTCAGACAAAAAGAACAGAATCTCAGTGGTTCTTAAACATCTGAATTAACCATTAGGGAGCTGAAAGCTATGTTGTTTGGGACAAGAGCAGGATTTTTATCGGATAAGCCCCAGAAGGAACATTAAAAGGCTCCATGTTTTTGTATATTTTGATATAATTGCTCTGTACCTCCATTAGTCCCACTGGAAAATTAGTAAAAAACAGGATCTCCCTTAAAGCCAGATACTACATCCAAATGGAGCCTTCCTGAATTAAAGACATCACCAAAACAATGTTAAATGTTGACATTTCCTGATATATCAAATGCCACCCTCTCCTTTATCTTCTCTTTAAACTAGTTTTAAAAAAGCTGTTTTTCCTTTCCAAAACCAGAAGCTCATTTGCTTTTTAAAATCAGTTTGCTTATTTACAGTTAGGACTGATCAAATTTAGAAACAAATACCTTAAGCTGTGGTTTCATTTGTGCTGGTTTCCATGGGAGCCTAGTAAATCCATGTGATATGTGATGCTCAGTCAGAAAAGTGACATCTGTGAGTGACCATGACCACAGCCCATCTGAAACCACCTCTACTCTCCTGCTTCTCTTTCCCAGACAAGCTGCCATGGATTCAGAGTGTCCGTACTGGTGGGAGCCATGGGGAAGCTCAGCTGATGTCTGTCCTGTGCCCGAGGTGAAAGCTAGTCAGCAAAAGAGACTCCTTTTTTTTCTCTCTCCCTCTTCTGCAGAATCCCAGCCCGGGATTGTTTGCTGTGAAGCACCCTCTGACTTACGTGGAAACCTTGATCGATTACCACCTGTGCTCCCACCCCAAGTACAAGTTCACCAAGGAGTGCCACTGCGGCTCCAGCATCCCCCTCACCCAGAAGCAATTTCTCCATCACACGGTAAAGCCGTCCCAGGTTCAGCAGCAGAACTGGCCCTGGGCTGCAGGGACCAGGGGGTGGGGGACAAGGAAGTGAGGGGTCACAGCTGGAACTGGGAATAAGAGAGTTTGCAGCCACAGCTGCAGAACAAGGATAGTAACCATGGCACAGGGGCACTGGCATGCCCCAGCCCTAGAGCAGGGCAGGTGGGTTCACCACACCACCCCTGTCTGCCTGTGCCCACTTCCCAGGCTTCACATTGCCCCCTTTCAACATTCTTTTTCTCTTTTCCTTTGAAGGCTATGCCTAATATTCATTTTATTCCCACTGTGACCATGTAAGAGAAGTCACATGGTGGTCACAATCCTGGGGTCTGACGCTCTCTCTCTTTGGTCCCTAACAAGGAGAAAAAGGTCAGAAGGGGCAAGGTGGTGATGTGACAAACACACAGTGAGAAAGAGGCTCTCCAGAGTCCCTTCTTCCCTGGATAACCAGCCTGACCTCAGTTTCCAGCAGCGTCTCCTGCGGGTGACCCTCAGCCCTTCCACATTCGACAAAACCCCACCTTAGGTCATCATCTTGGCTCTACTCCCGCCAGCCCCACTTCACACCTCTTCCCACATCACTTTCCTGCCTCTTGGGTGTACAATTCAAGCAATGACCCATGTGGTCCTCACTCCCTTCTCCTTCATCATCCCTGAGTCCAGCCACCCTGGGTCCCACCAGTCTGCCTTACACACCACGTGACTCCCTCTCTTCCACCTGGGTGCCAACACCACACCACTACCACCCCTTACCCCCCCCGCAGAAGCCTTCCTGCCATTCAAATCTTATCCAGTCCTTCTTCACTTTGAAAGCCCTCCATGGTCCCTGCTGCCCATGGGAGGAGCTCCAAGCTCATGAGCTTGGCCCATGAGACCCTTCACAACCAGCCTGCCTTCCTGGCCACATTTTCTGTCAACCCCCATCACACTCCCTGCACTCAGTGACCCCTGATCACACCCCCCTTGGCATCTCAGTGCACTTGCACACACTCACCGCCCCCCATCCCCACTGCCTGGAAGAGCCTTTGATGAACTGACCCATGCTCTCTAAATGTTGCATTAGCATCACATTCACAGTAATCAAAACAGATCGAGAGGCCTGACCTGCCCCTCCACACCAGGACCCTTGCTTCTCTGCCTCATAAGTCAGGGCATGAACCTCTCCTTCCTCCTGCTTTAATTCCTGCTGCTTCATTGAACACTATTTGCTGGAGCAGTTGTCTTTTTTAGCCTCAGAAAAATTCTATTAAGCTTAAATGATAAATTTTGCAGTTCAACTTTTAACACTGAAAATTAGCCAGCTGAGTGAAATTAAAGTGCTTCCTGGACTTTACCTGTGGTCCCCCTGTGCTGGCTCTATTACAGGACATAATACCTGGAGTGATGACCTGGAAGAGGTTCCAGAGCCTGGTGTTCTTATCCCTGCCCGAAACTTCTAAGACAGAGGTGTTGCCGAGGTAAGCCCAGCTCATGTTGCCTCAGAGGGGTATGTGTGCCCCTCAGATTACAGAGATTGTGACCCCGAAAGTTGCCTGCCAGTAAAATATCAAATCATACTTTTGGTGCATGAGGGAAGTTCGGTAGTCAGAGGGATATGATGATGTGTAACTGATTTTCATCTCTTTATCTTGAGATAAACTTTATTTTTTTTTAACTTTTATTGACATCTAGTTGATTTACAATGGAGAAGGCAATGGCACCCCACTCCAGTACTCTTGCCTGGAAAATCCCATGGATGGAGGAGCCTGGAAGGCTACAGTCCATGGGATCGCAGAGGGTCGGACACGACTGAGCGACTTCACTTTCACTTTTCACTTTCATGCATTGGAGAAGGAAATGGCAACCCACTCCAGTGTTCTTGCCTGGAGAATCCCAGGAACAGGGGAGCCTGGTGGGCTGCTGTCTCTGGGGTCGCACAGAGTCGGACACGACTGAAGCGACTTAGCAGCAGCAGCAGTTGATTTACAATGCTATGTTAGTTTCAGATTTACAGCAAAATGACTCAGATATGCATGTATAGGTATGTGTATCTATGTAGATATATATAGGTAAATTCTTTTTTTACATTCTTTTCAATTATTGATTACTACAAGATACTGAGTATAGTTCCCTGTGCTATATAGAAGGTCCTTGTTGGTTATTTATTTTATATATACTAGTGTGTATATGTTAATCCTAATCTTCTAATTTATCCCTACCCCCTACTTTTGTCCTTTAGTAACCATAAGTTTGTTTTCTATGTTTGTGAGTCTATTTTTGTTTTATAAATAATTTCATTTATATCATTTTTAGATTTCACATACAAGTAATATCATATGATATTTGTCTTGCACTTAGTATGATCATCTCAAGGTCCATTCGTGTTGCTGCAGATGGCGTTATTTCATTCTTTTTTATGGCTGAGTAATATTCCATGGTATATATCTACAATATCTTCTTTATCCATTTCTCTGTTGATGGACACTTAGGTGGCTTCCATGTCTTGGCTATTGTAAACAGTGCTACTATGAGCTTTGAAGTACACATATCTTTTCTAATTGTGTTTTTTTTCTAGATATTTGCCCAGTTGTGGGATTGTAGGATCATATCATAGCTCTTGAGATAAACTTTAAAAAAAATTAATGTCACAGGGCTTCCCTATATTCCAGGGATTAGGAATCCTCCCGCCAATGCAGGGACACAGGTTTGATCCCTGATCTGGGGTGATTGCATCTGCTGAGGGACAGCTGAACCCATGTGCCACAACTACTGAGCCTGAACCCTGGAGCCCGTGCTCTGTCCACAACAAGAGAAACCACTGCAACAAAAAGCCCATGCGCTGCAGCTAGAGAATAACCCCCACTCGCCACAACTGGAGAAAGCCCATGTGCAGCAACAAAGACCTGGCACAGCCAAAAACAAATAAATAAATAAATAATTGGGGTTTTTTAGAAAAAAATTAATGTCATGGTGGATCATTGACCATATTTCAATAAAAGTAGACAACCAGTCCACATAATTCAACTGAAATAATCATGGTTCATTTTCAGCATTTTAGAATTGCCATGATCTACCCCCTCCATATCCACACCAAAGGATCCAGGTCTCTCCATGCCCTAGCCTGGCCATTCACCGGGAGGCCCCACAGCTGTCATCCGAGACAGAGCAGGTAGATGAGAATAGTGTTAGACCAAAGAAGGAGGAAATTTAGACTAAGCACAATCTTGCTGATTTGCTTAACTAGCACCTCTTCAAAGCCCTAAGATCAAACAACTAGCTGATGCCTTTTCCTTTAGATGCAGCCTGGTCAGTGACCTGCTCCTGAGACCTGGAATTTACTTATTTGGTCCATTGTCCTTACAAACATATTAAATGAGTTGCTGGTGAGCAAACGTGACTAGTATCCCAACACAATGACCATCAGCAGTGACCTATTGCTCAAACCCTTTGATCTGGAGTGAGGCCCACCCCAAGGGGGCAAAGCCCCACCACGGCCCCAGGAGTAGTCAGCTCTGCCTGGGCCTAAGCACTGCCACCAACCAGGGTCAGTGGGTACTTATACCCTGACTTCTGCCAGCGTGTCCTGGTTCCTCGCCATCATCAGAATTCTCCTAGGTCCTCAGGAGCCGTGCAACCTCAGCCACACTCTCTGATCAGCTTTTTGGGCCAAGTCCTCTCATCCTGAACCCAGGCTGATCAGACCTGCTCAGCCTTGACATTTTCGTTTTAGTAGAAGTAGGAGGAGACTTCCCTGTTGGTCCAGTGGTTAAGAATCTGCCTTCCAGTGCAGGAGACATGGGTTCGATCCCTGCTCTGGGAGCTTGGATCCCACCTGCCACGGGGCAACTATGCCAGTGACGGGGCAACTATGCCGGTGACCAGGCAACTATGCCGGTGCGCTGAAACTCTTGAGCCCATGCCCACAAGTGGAGGGTCTGTGCACCACAAGGAAAGATCCCGCATGACACAACTAAGATGCAACACAGCCAAATAACAAATAAATATATATTTTTTTTAGGTAGGAAAGCTCACCCCAATGTGCACCAACCCCATATGCACTGTCACCCACATATCCCCAGGGATTCAAGAAGGCAATTGAAATCCAGTTTGTGACCCTGGAACCCTTACCTTTACTTTTTCCTCCACTGCCAGCAGAAAAGCTCTTCCTGAATTAATCGAAATCCAGGCTTTTCCACGTGCTGTTCCTTTTGGGTCATTTTTTTTCAGTGTGTCTCTACCGCCCTCCTTTGCCTGGAGATGAGCATGAGAGCAAGCAGAGGATGTGGGCCATGGCCGGGGCTCAGAAATGTTAGTTCCTTTTCTGTGAATTCATATTACTGAACCAAACTTGGGTCCGCTCACCCGTGCACAGCAAAGCCAGTCTACTGACACAAGGTTGTGATGGAAGTGAAAGTTGCTCAGTTGTGTCCCCATGGACTGTAGCCCGCCAGGCTCCTCTGTCTATGGGATTCTCCAGGCAAGAATACTGGAGTGAGTTGCCATTCCCTTCTCCAGGGAATCTTCCCAACCCAGGGATCGAACCCAGTGGTCCAGGCTCCCACCTTCTTCCACCCCTTCCTCAGGGGATCGAACCCAGGGATCGAATCCTGCATTGCAGGCGGATTCTTTACTATCTGCGCCACCAGGGAAGCCCCAAGAAAGTATTGCAAGCACCAAACAAGGAGAACAAGGCAGCTAAAGTTCAAAAAGCCCAATTCCCCTTGGCTTTCAGGGAAGCATTTTTAAAGCCCAGGTAAGGGAGGGGGATTGCAGGGTGTGTGATCAGTTCACCATACATAGGTCTCTGATTAGGTGATGGTGAGGTTACAGGAGGATGTCATGTTGTCAGTTCTCAGGTTGCCATAGGTCTGGGGGCTCAGTGGTCACGGTCATCAAATAGTTAACTTCTTGCATTTGGTCGGGGTTTGGCATCTGTAACTCAGGAATGTGCATCAGATACTGTTATCTGGGCATTTCAGAGTGGAGCTATAGCAGAGGACCTAGATAGGGGTCTGTAGCTCACCACTAGCCAGTCAGAAGAAAGTCACACACTCTGCAGCCCTCACCCCAAGTTTTGCCTTTAAAAACTTCCCCCTGAAAACATTCGGGCCATTCTGAAGGTTTGGGCACAAGCCACCCCCTTCTCCTTACTGGATCCTGCAGTAAACCTTCCTCTGCTTTAGACTCTGGCATTTTGGGTTGCTTGGCCTCACTATGCATTGGGTACATGAACTTGTATTTGGTAATATTAGCATATTTCTAAGACCTGAAATCTCCAGAACCTAGGGCTGGAGGGAACAACCTTACAGAGAGAAGGACACTCTGGTGTCTGAGAGACCCAATAGCCCTGTCACCCACTCTGCATCCTTGGGCGAGTCACCCATCCCTGAAGCCCTTGAGCAATGCTTTCCTTGTCTGTGGAATGGGGACCTGAAGGAGTCCCTACGGAGCACTCATCAGGACTCACGTGGTGCCTCCAGCACTGTCCTTAATAACTCTTCCCACTCCTGCCGTCCCCCACCCACTACACCTTGCAGTCACTCTGCTGCCACGAGATGGCGATGACCCTCCATCATCTGGACTCAGATCCTCATTTTGCTGAGGAGTAAAGGCACTTCAGAACAGACCCCAGTCATCAGGGAACCAAGCACAGCTGCGTGGCACCCTCCCCTAGACAGAGCATGTAAAATGAGAAATGGTGGGGAGTGCAGACGGCCAGGGTCCACCAGCTGTCAGCAAGCACGGGTCTCAAGAATTAAGACAAAAACATCCTGTTTTGTTTTTTTTTTCCAAAGCTGTGTCCTTGGAAAAATCTCCTGAGGCTATTCTTTCAAAAGGCACTCAGAGTGCAGTTACTTTGGGCTTGAATTAACCATGAATTAAACATGAATTCCACATGAATTAAAGAAAACTCTCCAACTAGGAGTTGTTACCTCCAGCTTCTGTGCTGAGGTACAGAAGCTTGAGCACTCTCCAGCTTGAGTGCTCTGTTGGGCCAGTTTGTTTCAAAATAAAGCATAATTGCATGACAGATTATAAAATCAAGAGAGGATTCTTTATCTCTTCATCATGTATTTCCATGATGTAAGACACTAGCTCATGTTTTTGTTTCTAAAAGACTTACAGAATAATAATGGTATTCCTTTTTAACTTCCCACAGACCCACTAATGATACTTCAACTTGCAGTCATTGTGCTTGAATAGATTACCTGTTTCTTAGCTGGTATTTCCCCTGTATTTTTGCCCCTGAGAGTTATCTGTTTTTTATTAAACCATGCAATGTTATTTAATGTTTATTTATTCCAAGTCATTTTTGCATTCATTATAATCAAAACAGCTCACTTGGGTTCTTTGCTCCTTAATAAATTCAGAGAGAATTTATTCAGAGAGTCACAGAGTCTCTGTGACTCCCATGAAATCTGAGTCAGCATCAATGAAGAAATTACCTATTAATAATCCAGAAGTGCCAGACTTTGGGATTTCATAGATGGGTGAAGTGTCCAGAAGAATCTTAGGAACTGACTCAGGGTTGTCAGAGTTTTACTTTTCCAAGAAAGGCATGAAACAAAACAAAGCAAAATATACCACTCAAACACCCACTGTCACCACCCTTTCAATTCCAGAGGAACGCATTAACACATAGAAAAGTAAGAATTTAAAAATTAGATGAGTTTGGTCTCATGAAAAACCTTTAGTTGTTGCTATTCTGTCTTCCAGACCAGCCTGGCCTTGGAAGAGTGGTCCAGGCTCCCACCTTCTTCCACCCCTTCCTCAGATACATGCACTTGGAGATCTCAGTGGGACTGTCAGTTAGAACCTGCATTCTTTGTCATTAAGTCAGTAAATAAGGTTAATCTCTGGGTGGTGGAGGCCAGGTCCCTTTTGCTGAGGAATGGTATTAGAGACCAAAATCTGGGTTCCTGGTGCACACATTGCCCCTGGAGGTGGAGGGGGGTTGTTTCTTGGCCTCCTCAGCAGACAATCCAGAGTGTGGGGAAGTGCATGTATATACACATACTTTCACACATATGTACATAGCCATAAAAAAATGCATGACCACATACATCTATACACATATGCACATATACATGTGCACATACACACTTGTACACACCTATCCCCATTTTGGAAATCATGAATCTACGCTGGTGCTTATAATCCCAGCCCACACTCATGGAGTTGCTTAGTTATCTGTCTGTTCTTCCTCTGTGAGAACCCTGGCTTCCTAAGACATTTACTCGCTCAGTTTTATAGAGTGTTAAAAATAGTTTCAGAATGACTTCACCTATAACCACTTTAATAAACAAGCATAGTAAATAGAGCTCAAGATTTATTTGAAGTTTTCTCCCTATCCCCATTCTATCCAGGATGTGGATATATAGTCAAATACTATATTTATAAGTTACTTGGATTACTCCTTTTCTCTTTAAGTATTTTTTTATTGAAGTATAATTGATTGACAAAGTTTTAGGTGTACAGCAAAGATTATATTCTTTTCCAAATTCTTTTTTCTATTATAGGTTATTACAGGATATTGACTAGAAGTCCTTCCTTTTCTTCTTTGTTTTTCTTTCTTTCCCTTCCTCTTTCTCTCTTTTTTCCCCTCCACTGTGCTTATGGAATTCATATGAAATTTTATGTGTTTCAGTTTGCTTTCAGTTTAGGGGCATTTCCTCCCTTTCGTTAGAGAAGGAAAGGGCAACCCACTCCAGTATTCTTGCCTGGAGAATCCCATGGACAGAGGAGCCTGGCAGGCTACAGCCCCTGGGGTCACAAAGAGTCAGACACAGCTGAGCAACTCTCACTCACTCACTCCTCCCTTTCATATTGATTTAATTTTATTTTTTGAATATGTAGAACATTAACACACTAACCAAATTCGAAGCTACACAAAAAGTCAAACTCAGACACGTGTCACTCCATCCCACCTCCCTTCTGCCCTTGTTGGTAGCCAGCTCGGTCTAACACCGTTCCCATGTTTCTCTTCATAATGCTAAACAGAATATATGTATTTTTCATGTTTCCCCTCTTCCTTACTCAAAAAGTGGCACACTGGATAAGCTCTTCTGTATCTTGCTGTTTTCACTTATAACATCCCCTGAAAATCACTCCATATTAGTTGATAAAGATCCTCCTCACTCTTTTTTACAGCTGTAAAAATCATGGGCCGTAGTTGCATTCAACCAAGCCCTATGCTTGGTGGGCCAGGCACATTTTTGCTTATTAAACAAGAAGAAACTTATTTCCAAGACATGTCTGCACACACCAAGGAGGCTTCAATTAATCCCCCTGGTGTCCCACCCCTGCCACCTGCAGGGCCAGTAAGAAGGTCAGTTTCCTGCCATGGGTCATTTTTTACTCTTTTTTTATGAGACAGCACTCTTCCCAGCTTCTCAAAGCTTATTCCAGAAAATTATTAAAAATGTATATCCATTTGTGACTCTTTCCCTATTCCCTTTGCTGTTGTGTGTTAGTTTTTATTCCTCTAATAGCATTTGAGAGGTTTGTGAGAAGGACTTGAGACCAAAAAAACTTTTTAAAGGTGAGTGTTTATTCCACCAACTTGAAACAGAAATATTCTGTCAACCTTAAAATTAACAAACTGTTTTTTCCTCCCCATCTCAGTGCTTTTAATGTCCTCAATACCCAGTAAGTTTTATGTGAAAGTCTAAAATTATAATACCAAACAATATATAAGGAGGTGGGGAGGAGGTCTGAACCTGAATAAACAACTAAGGAAGAGTATAAATGTGGGAAAAAATATTAAGAAGAAAAAGTAAACTATCTAGCTGCCCCAGCCCACCTCCACCCCCAGGAAATAAAGTAAGTGTAGATACTACACATTTGAAAATTCTTTTTCTAAGCTCTTGGAAATATCTTTTTAGCACCTTTCTCTTGGATTTGACCAGTACCCATCACAGCCTGCAATGCAGGAGACCCAGGTTCAATCTCTGGGTCAGGAAGATCCCTTAGAGTAGAAAATGGCAACCCACTCCAGTATTCTTGCCTGGAGAATTCCATGGACAGAGGAGCCTGGCAGGCTACAGGCCATGGGGTCACAAAGAGTCGGACACGACTGAGCGATGAATACTTTCACTTTTTACTTTCATCATCATCACCCACCCCCCGCCTTTACCTCTAGGGAGACATGGGTGGGTTTCCAGGGTTGAAGAGGACAGGATGGTAGCATAAAATACCAAAGGTAAAATAAAAGTGCTTTAGAAGATTGTATAAAGACCGTGAGACTACTAATGTGGCCACATGTCCTTGGCTGCTCTGTGATTTTTCCACAGCTGTGATTCCTTCAACTTAGTCATGCTGCCTGTCGACGTCCCTGCCGTTCTTGACGCCTTGCCGGAAGAAGACAGGATAGAGACAGTTGAACGGTACTTTTTTACCTGCGGTCTCACTGTCTATGTTCCAGAAACATGCCAGGTGCTCTGAGAGATTTCTAAGGAGCCCACGGCGCCTGAGCTTGCAGCCCCGCCAAGACACGGCTGACGCCCAGCCACACCCTCAGCAGATAAGATGCTGGATTCGTGGTGGAGAATACTAGTCTCAGGTCTCAAACTGGCTGACCTTTCAGTGCTGCAGGTGCTCAGGGAGGGGCGAGCAGAGTGGGTGCTAAGTGGGCTTCCAAGGCTGCAGAGTCGCCTGCACTTGGGTTAGTATTCAAAGGGCACGTAGGATTTGAAGGGGCAAAAGAAATATAGCCCCCACCCCAAACAAATAAAATATTTTTAAAAGAAAAGTCAAAAACAAAAATTTTAAGAAAAAAGGGGGAAAAAGAAAACCTAGGACCCCCTCAAAGTAAATAAAAAACAAACAAAAAAATTAAGGAAAAAGAAAAATAGCCTCCAAATGAAGGCGCTTAAATTTGATTTTACTGATGAGCATCCAACATCCAGTGAGAATGTGTCCTTGAATCTGCTGTGGCCACGCCCACTTTGGCTCTTCCCACGTGGTGCTAGGGGTAAAGAACACGTCTGCCAATGCAGGAAACTTAAGAGACGTGGGTTTGATCCCTGGGTCGGGATGATCCCCTGGAGAAGGAAATGGCAACCCACTCCAGTATTCTTACCTGGGGAATTCCATGGACAGAGGAACCTGGCAGGCTACAATTCATGAGGTTGCAAGGGTCAGACACAACTGAAGCGACTTAGCACAGCACACCGACTTTAATATTTCTTCCTGTAAATAACCAGTGAGTGAAGTACTAAATATTGGTTTTTGTGAGACCTGCCCACAAGCAGTGGTACTTGGCAATACTTGGACGTCTGAAGCTTAGAACCCAGGTCTGAACAGGGAAGTTGAGTGTCTGCTACTCGAACTCCAGAGCATGAGGGCATTTCCTGAGGATGCTGCAGCCAGGTGGGTGGCCGGGGTGACACACGGTTACTTGACGTTCAGTTTGGGGAGGCAGGTGAGGAGATGCTCTGCAGGCCTTTCCCCATTCAGCACTGATGTTCAGACTCATGAGTCAATTTCCTCACTAATGTGCAGACTCCTGAGTCCGTTTCCTCATCTTTGAAATGAGAATAGTAGTACCTACTTCACAGGGGTTGTCAATTAAGGAAGATGAGGAGGAGGAGGAGGAGGGTAGTTGTAACAGTAACATTTACAGAGCATTAAATGTGAAGTCAGGCCCAGCGCTTGGCAAGAGTTTCATTCACTCCAACAATGAGGTCTTCTTATTTTCCATACTTTGGAGATGAGGAAACTGCTAACAGGAAGCAGTTTTGCAAATCACTGTCTTGTAAATCACCAGCATCGAGACTGGCACAGAGCTTGGCACAGAGCAGCTGCTTAGCAAAGATTAGGCAATCAGAATGACTTTGTGCAGTTTTCAAGGATGTTTTCCCAAACACAATATGGCTCTGCCCACCTCTGTTTATGTTTTGCTGTGAGGAGAGGGTTCCTGTTTGTAATTCTAAATTTTGAAGCCTCTGTTGATCTTGGAGGCATTTCTCTTTGAGTGTAGCAGAGACAGCCACTCAAAAGAATTGTCTCTTCTACAGAAATAAAATTGTTGAAACCGGAGGCTCAGTGTCACCTGAGTTAGGTCATCCATGTGACTCAGCCTTTACCAAGAACGCAGGAGAAGACGTGAGATGTCCTCCTGAGGGCAGGACCAGGATGGAGTGGGTTTATCTCCTGCAGACTCTCTCCCCGCTTCCTGGAGCTGGAACTCACACTTGCAGTGACCCAACTGTAACTGTTAAGCAACCAAGCACCAGGCCAGGGGTCCACAAACAGCCAAATCTGGCCTACCACCCATTTTTGCAAAACACCTGCTTTATTGAAACACAGCCACACTCATTCATTTGAATGTTTTCCATGACTCCTTTCATGCTGCAACAGTGTGCGTGCATGCTAAGTCACTCAGCGTGTCCAACTCTTTGTGACCCCATGGACTGTAGCCTACCACGCTCCTCTGTCCATGGGATTCTCCAGGCAAGAATACTGGGGTGGGGTGCCATTCTCTCCTCCAGGGGATTTTCCTGACCCAGGGATCAAACCAGTGTCTCTTACGGCTCCTGCATTGGCAGACGGATAATTTATCACTAGTGCCACCTGGGAAGCTAATTGTAAAAGAGACCCACTGAGGCCTTTACTCGAAAAGTTTCCTGACCCCTGCTGTAAGGGGTAGCAGACCTCAAGATAAAAATAACCTCAATCCCTGTAATTTCTTCTCTCACCTGTAGATTATTTAGAAGCATATTGTTTTCTTTTTAAAGCAGTTGTGGATTTTTTGGTTATCTTATTTGCTATTGATTTCTAATTGAATTCCATTGTGGTCACAGAACATTCTCAGAATGATTTCAACCTTTTGAAATATTCATGCTTTCCTTACAGTCCAAGATACAGTCAATATTGGTAAATGTTGCATATACACCTGCAATCAATATGCATTCTGTAACCCATTTTTCCTTTTCTTGGGGATGGTTTTGATCACCACCTCCTGTATACTGTTATGAACTTACGTCCATAGTTCTTCAGGCTGTCTGTCTACCAGATCTAAGCCTTTGAATCTGTTCATCACCTCCACTGTATAATCAAAAGGGATTTGACTTAGGTCTTACCTGAAGGGTCTAGTGGTTTTCCCTACTTTCTTCAATTTAAGCCTGAATTTTGCAATAAGGAGCTCATGATCTGAGTCTCACAGTCAGTCAGCTCCAGGTCTAGTTTTTACTGACCGTATAGAGCTTCTGCATCTTCCACTGCAAAGAATGTAATCAATCTGATTTCAGTATTGACCATCCAGAGATGTCCATGTGCAGTCATCTCTTGTGTTATTGGAAAAGAGTATTTGCTATGACCAGCTGAGGAAAGAAGAAAAGCGAGAGGCAGGGGAGAAAGGGGAAGATTACTCAGCTGAATGCAGAGTTCCAGAGAATATCAAGGAAAGAGAAGAGGGCCTTCTTAAATGAACAATGCAAAGAAATAGAGGAAAACAATAGAATGAGAAAGACTAGTGATCTCTTCAAGAAAATTGGAGATATCAGAGAATACTTCATGCAAGGACGGGCACAATAAAGGACAGAAACAGTAAGGACCTACCAAAAGCAGAAGAGATTAAGAAGAGGTGGCAAGAATACACAGAAGAACATTACAAAAAAGTCTTAAAGACCCAGATAACCATGATAGCATAACCATGATGGTGTGGTCACTCACCTAGGACCAGACATCCTGGAGTGTGAAGTCAAGTGGGCTTTAGAAAGCATTATTACGAACAAAGCTCGTGGAGGTGATGGAATTCCAGCTGAGTTATTTAAAATCCTAAAAGATGATGCTGTTAAAGTGTTGCACTCAATATTCCAGCAAATTTGGAAAACTCAGCAGTGGCCACAGGGCTGGAAAAGGTCAGTTTTCATTCCAAAGACGGGCAATGTCAAAGAATGTTCAAACTACCAGACAATTGTGCTCATTTCACATACTAGCAAGGTTATGCTCAAAATCCTTCAAGCTAGGGTTCAACAGCATGTGAACCAAGAACTTGCAGATGTACAAGCTGGGTTTAGAAAAGGCAGAGGAATCAGAGATCAAATTTCCAACATTCATTGGAAAAAGCAAGGGAATGCCAGAAAAATATCTGCTTCGTTGACTATGCTAAAGCCTTTGACTTTGTGCACCACAGCAGACTGTGGAAAATTCTTAAAGCGATGGGAGTACCAGACCACCTTCCCTGTCTCCTGAGAAACCTGTATGTGGGTCAAGAAACAGCAATTAGAACCAGACATGAAACAACTGGTTCAAAATTGGGAAAGGAGTATGACAAGGCTGTATATTGTCACCCTGCTTATTTAACTCCTATTCAGAGAACATCATGCAAAATGCCAGGCTGGATAAATCACAAGCTGGAATCAAGATTACCAGGAAAAATATCAACAACCTCAGATATGCAGATGATACCACTCTAATGGCAGAAAGTGAAGAGGAATAAAAGAGGCTCTTGAGGAGGGTGAAAGAGGAAAATGAAAAAATCTGGTTTGAAACGCAGTTTTAAAAAAATTAAGATCATGGCATCTGATCCCATCACTTCATGGTAAATAGAAGGGGAAAAACTGGAAGCAGTTACAGGTTTTATTTTCTTGAGCTCCAAAATCGCTGTGGACGGTGACTGTAGCTGTGAAATTAAAAGACGCTTGCTTCTTGGAAGGAAAGCTATGACAAACCTAGACCGTGTATTGAAAAGCAGAGACATCACTTTGCCAACAAAGGTCTGTATAGTCAAAGCTGTGGTTTTTCCCAGGAGTCATGTATGGCTGTGAGAGTTGGACCATAAAGAAGGCTGAGCACCAAAGAATTGATGCTTTCGAACTGTGGTTCTAGAGAACTCTTCAGAGTTCCTTGGACAGCAAGGAAATCAGACTAGTCAATCCTAAAGAAAAGCAACCCTGAATATCCATTGAAAGGACTGATGACGAAGCTGAAGCTCCAATACTTTGGCCACCTGATGCAAAGAGCCGACTCATTGGAAAAGACCCTGACGCTGGGAAAGATTGAGGACAGGAGGAGAAGGGGGTGACAGAGGATGAGATGGTTGGATGGCATCATCAACTCAATGGACATGAGTTTGAGCAAACTCCAGGAGATAGTGAAGGTCAGGGAAGCCTGTTCTGCTGCAGTCCATGGGGTCACAAAGAGTCGGACATGACTTAGCCACTGAACAACATCATCAGGAGATA